>NC_079516.1:25162682-25762682 GCF_000801105.2 Raphanus sativus
AAACTATATTATATACTTTCTAATATTTCGAAAAAATTGCTGATCTAACCATCTCATCCCGCGCAAGGCGCGGATTACTACCTAGTTAAGTTACTATTGTGCTAACTGATTTTCTTCTTTTCGTTTCCTACCCTAAAGTAATATATACTAATCATATTAATGATAGAAACATTTAAAGAAACACGTAGGTGGCGCAGCGTCCTCGTGCATAGCCACTCTAGATACTAGAGTAAACATGTTTCTTTATTTCTCCTTTCCACAATACTCGATTTTCGGTTCATATATTAAATTGTGCATATATTTTTCTTTCTCGAAGTTTGGGAGGCAGCAAATTTATGTTCTATAATTTCGCATCTGCATGAATTTTTTTTTTAAATGAATTGCTTAATTGATGAGTTTTCATCAAATGCAGGTAACTCTCTTGGTTTGGAAGTTGATCTCAAAAAGAAATTGTGCACTCTGAATTTGAGTCTTGTTTTTGGAAGTTGATCTCAAAAGATTTGATCATCATCACTTTGGGTCAGATCTACATTTAGAACTGCCATGTTTGAAATGGTTTTAGCTTTACTTTGTCAATGAAAAAGCTATCATTCTTCAAAACAGACTCGGGTCCATTTGGTTTACAAGCACTCTTTTGTCCAACCGGGTTGATCTAGTTCATTATTGGTCCTTCATCGTGTGGTTCAACAACGGTTGTACAATTGGCTGCTTCGTCCAAGGTTGCATACTTGTATCTGTGATTGGTTCGACTAGGATTGCATCACTTTGATTTTTTTTCTTTCAATGATGTTTATAAATATATTTGACTATAGCTTAATTAACAGTTAAAAAAAAAATTAGCGAAACTTTTACCTTATAAAAAGAACGAAAAACTTATACAGTTTTGAAACAAATAAAACTGTATTATGTATATGTAGTTTGAATGATTTCATCTAAATTGTGCCGGCGCCCAAAGCTTTTTTCTTTTCAATTTAGGCTAGTCTTCCTACTGCGTGTTTTGATCTGTGGTCTTTGTCCGAGATACTAGTGATTCGGGGCTAGGGTTTTGTCCCGGAAAGATCTATGTTCGTGGAGAGCTTTGAACGGTGATAACTCCTCTTTCTCTGGCTTCACGGTGAGGACGAAAGACGATAGTTTGTGGTGACAGTCAGCTTGTGGTTTCAGAGTTTGCGACGGATGTGGAGGCTCTTATAGCTCCGATTATCGCCGATTAAAGCTTCCGGGAGTAGAGGCTTCCTCAGCTCTGCTCTGCCGACTAGGTTTCCGGGAAGGTGGAGGCTTCTACAGCTCCATCGTCGCCGGCTTTGTCTCCGAGGGGTGAAGGGTTCTAGTTTTACCTCTTCGGCTTTTGGTTCCCTAGATTTGTGTTAGGGTTTCGTTTTTTAGATCTGTTCTGGTGGTGTCGGTGGAAAGATGGTGTTGTAGCATGCGAAGCTTTTCTCTGTGTGTGTCATCGTATGGGTGGCGGATGAGTTCTTGCGCTGCGATTGATGCTCTCTGATAAAGATATCACATGAGTTAAAACGTTTGCGGCGAAATTGTGTGGAGGTCATGGTTCTGGTGTGTTCCGGTGAACCTATGGCTGATGTTGGTTCAGGTCCGGTGGGATCCGTGAAGAAGAGAAAGATGCGTGACGGCTGTTTGGATGCGTCACCTTCTGTTTAGGGTTTCAGTTTATTAGGATTGAGCCCAGTTCTGTTTGTAGTGAGCCCGTATGCTTGGGTTTTTGTTGGTTTTTGTAATGGCTGCTGGACTATTCATTAAGCTTGTCCCTTTTAATTAAATCAATTTGGGAAAAAAATTGTGATACCATCTATTGGTTTTATTTTATGACGGGGGTATCTAGATCGAAGTCTAACAAATACTCCAAAAGAAAACAGTATTTTAACTCATAACCGATGGTTCACATCTTGTCGCAAATTAAAAAAAATAAAAATTTCTGTTACCACCAAGCTACCATTGTTTGGTTATCTATTGTTTTTTTATTAATGGATTTATCAACTTGGAGAAAGTAAGCATATTATATCTATAAGTTTCTTTTAAATAGTATATGTACATCTATCTATATTATTAAAGTTGAAATACACAATTGGATTGTTTGGAAACAAGGATAGTATAATAAATAAGATATGTTTGGAAAGATAGATAGTAGAGATGTGTATTTTCTTTATTTATACATTTAGCTACTGTATTTTCAATAAATTAATAACAAATGAGAATTGTTTTGAAACATGAATAACATATTTAATACTTATTTTTATCTAAATATTTAGCCATTATTTTACAATAAATTAAATAACATTTTTCTATATTTTTTTATTTACAATTATGTCACTATATTTACAATTCTTTTTACTTACAATTCTTTATGGTGAAAATAAAAACACAAACTGAAATATAAATAGTATATTATATATATATTTTTAAAAAATATATTATTACTTTATTTAGTTTAGTCAAATATAAAAATTTCAAGAGTTCAATTTTCAAAAAAAAAGAATCATAAAATTAATAATAATTGATAGAAAACTAATACAAAAAATTAAAATTTTGAAACATGAATAAAAGTATGTCAAGAAGAAAAAAGTAATGGCTTATGTTATTAATAAAAATTGGAAATCCACTATATCATTTTAAAATATACAAACTAGACTAATCTAATTACCTAAAAACATTGTTTTTCTAAAACAATCATAAAATAAAATTTAAATTATATATACATATTTCAAATCAAAATAATAATTTAAATTTGAATTTATATCAAAAATTGATTTAAAATATGCATATATTCAAAAATTTATTTTACTAAAATATTTTTCAATAACCATTATTAAAAAATGTTTTCAATATATATAACAAAAATACAACAAAAACGTTAATTTCATATACCAACTTAAATTAAGGTTTTTATATTTCACATTAAACTTTAAGATATAATATATATGATTATTTATAAGATGGTACATATAAAATACTATTAATTATATGATTATTTATATGATGGACCAATACAATTAATTATATGATACATAATAGTGACTAGGACTAGGCATTCATGTATTCATTCCGATTCATTTCAGATCTGTTTGGGTTTCAGGTTTTCGGGATCAAAGATTTCAGCCCCATTCATATATTTCTAAATTTCAGTTCGAATTATGACTAGGGCTGGGCGTTCAGGTATCCATTCGGATTCGTTTCGGATCTGTTTAGCTTTTGGTTTTCCGGTCAATGATTTCAGCCTCATTCAAATATTTCTAAATTCCACTTTGAATTATATTCGGATCTTTGCGGATTCAGTTCGGGTTCGGATAATCCATTTAAATTAGTTTTTTAAAATTCATTATATATTTTGAATTTCTTAAAATCTATAAATAAAATAATATATTGTATATAAATCTGAATAACATATGTTAGAATACCTAAACTTAACATATATATTGGTTTGGTTTAAATTTTGGATCAAAAATTATTTTATTTATTTTTTGGTATTTTGAGTGTATTTTTATATATTTTCAATTATTTAAATCAACCTAAAAATATCATATATATTCTGGATGTTTTAGTATGCATTAAAACTAAAAATAATTAATATATATATAAGTATATGATTTTTTTGGATACATTTTGATATCCAAAATACTTATGTTCGAATTGATTATGGTTTCAGTTGTTTAAATATCAAAATTTCAAATAATTAGGATATTTAATCAATTTTGGTTCGGGTTTGGTATTATTTTTTCGGATCGTGATCAGTTCGGTTCTTCAGATTTGAATTTTTTTATCTAGCTTTAATATTGACATGAAAAATAAATAACAATATTTTTTGAATCGGCATGGGCGTGCGGATCAAAATCTAGTATATAATTATAAAAACTCCATGGTGTGTGTAAAAGAGGATCCAGTGATATCTTAGACACTAATTAACCCTATGAGTTCCTTTTTTTGGTCAAAAACCCTATGAGTTTATACTATAAAGGAATATATTTAACCATATGGTTTCTTCTTTTTATTTGAAAAGTAAAAGTGAGGCAATTATTTTTTCTTTCAAGTTTCAACCTTACGAGGAAAGTTGCCCTAAGATAAAACCTAACTATGCTGGGTGAACTTATGAATTCACCTCTTTCCTTATTTCAATCAAATTACCATAAATATTAATGTCACATAAATAAATAAATTATAAATTACAAAAAGTAGGATGGCGATTTTTTTCTCTCCAATAGGCGATTTTGGGTCAGCCAATCAGAGTGGAGTAAACTTTCAGGGGGAATTTTCATTTACTGCTAAACGGATTAACGTGGAAGATTTCCGAAAATCTTTGGAAAATCTTAGAATATTTTCAGAAAATATTCCTTTTTATCTTAAATCTGCAAAGGAGATATGTGTTTATTTAGGGTTCATGCTCACGCCGCCTACTTTTCTCCTTCAACACAGAAACTCTCTGCACCGAAATAGCAAAGAGCTGATATTTTTGCTTCTGATGGACAACAATCTAGCAAAAGTTCTTCAGGGCATGTCATTAGAGGATGATAAGTCAATCATTATCCCGGAAGATGACGATTATTGTGCGATCAAACGAGGCTCCCAGAGCATCTTAGGTCGTCTGCTGAACCCGGAGTGCCAGAATATGGGAAGGATGCTTAGGACTATGCCAAAAATTTGGAAAGTCTACAACAGAGCCCGTGGTATGGCTCTCACAAGAGAGCGCTTCCAGTTTGTTTTTGATTTAGAAACAGACTTACAAATGGTTTTGGATCAAGGCTTCTGGACCTTTGATGATTGGGGCCTGGCGATGGAAAGATGGGTAGAGAACCCTCCTCCTAATTATCTTCAGACTGCAGCGATTTGGATCCGTCTGCATTACCTTCCGGCGAACTACTTGACACTGAAAACGATTGACACTGTTGCTGATGGAGTTGGACATGTCAAAGTGATTGAATTTGATCCAGATAAGCCTCTTCTGAATGACTATGTACGGGTGCTAGTGGTTCTAGATCTCAATCAACCCTTACGAGATAAAAAATCATTAACTCTTCCAGGAGGTAGAGTTGAATACGTTGAGGTCAGATATGAAAGAGTCAGGAAGAAGTGTTTTCACTGCATGAGGCTTTCGCATGAGAAACCGAGGTGCCCGGTTTTTCAAGGAGAGAGGAATAAGGGCAAAGGCTTAATGGGTCACAAGAGTCAACTTCAGGCTCAAGTAACCCGTCAACATCACACTGACCTTGCAGAGAAGATCATGCCGCTGCTGGCTCCATCCTTTCCTCCAGGTTTTGAACCACATTCCTCAGTGATAGTTCCTGAGGTCTTTGAGCAAATGCGCCTGTACATGAACTGCTCGGATCCAGATGAGAGAAGCATTAGAGAAGCTAAAATGAAGAAGACCCTCAATGAATTATCTCAAGACCCGGTTGCGCAGAGATCTTGTCTACGTCTTGAGGCAGCTCCAAAGATCGTCACTGTTCCATCCCCAGTCAAAGGAAGAGTTTTCGACTTTAGTAAAGTGCAAGAGAAGCAATCTACAGACGTAGCAGAGTCTTCCTCCAGGAGCAGTGCTAATCAGTCTTCACGTCCTGAACGTGATCGGGCTATTACTCCATCTCGGAGAATTCTCTTTGGAGAGACCGACATTACGGCAGATAAAGATATGAGGAATGCTTCTGATAGACACCCTCAACAGAACATAACAGTTCCTACAGCTAATAACTTGGTGGGAGTCAGAGAAGGTACACAAGTGGAGGCTGGAGTTTTTGTCATAGGCTCTGGAGATAACATTGGTGACAGAAGTAACAAGAGTCGAAACTCTTACCGTAGCCGCTCCACTTGGTCAAGGAAGAACCAAAATAACAGAAACAAGTCTGCATCTAGGCATGAGTCTGATATTCATGAGCGAGAGGATGGTAATGGAAAGCGTAAGGCGGATGAAGACGGTGAGGTCTCATCAAAAATGTCACGAAAACACTCAGGTTTGATGGTTCACCAGAAACCATCCAATCCTCAATGACGACGCTCAGTTGGAACTGTCGGGGTTTGAGAAGCAACCTGACAGTTCGACGCCTAGAGGAGATGTGTCGTGAACATCTTCCGGATTTTCTGTTTCTCCTAGAGACTAAAAACTCTAGTGATCACGTGATAAAGTTCCAGAGTTCGTTGGGTTATGATCATTGTCATATGGTGGATCCAGTGGGACTCAGTGGTGGTTTGGCTTTATTTGGAGGAGTAAATATGAGGTGAAGATACTGTCGGCCTCAGCAAGAATTATAGATACGGAAGTGAAGTTGGGAGAGCTGGTTTTCTTCATGTCTTTCGTCTATGGTGATCCGATCAGACACAGACGAATTACAGTATGGAATGAACTTCAGGATATTGGTTTAACCAGGAATGGAGGTTGGTTTTTGACTGGTGATTTTAATGAAATCATGAATAATTCTGAGAAGATGGGAGGCCCACCAAGACAAGAAAGTCTGTTTTTTGATTTCAGAGCTTTAGCCAGAAACTGCAGGTTGAAGGAAATCCCTAGCTCTGGGAATCGTTTGTCTTTGGGAGGAGTGAGAGAAGTTTTAACCAATGGACTTAAAGAAAAGGTTTGGGTGCAATGCCGTCTAGATCGAGCTTTCGGCAACGCAGAATGGTTCAGTTTATTTCCTCAGGCTCACACATTATACCTTGACAAGACTGGTTCGGATCACAGACCAATATTTACGAGTCTTGCCAACAGTGGTCAGAGGAGAACTGGCAGATTTACTTTCGATAAGAGATGGTGCAAGAAGCCTGAAATCGTAACAGTGATCAAACGTGGTTGGTGTGACAAGTTTGATGCTGCTCAAGGCTCGGTCTCAGAGAGAATAAAAGCGTGTAGGCAGGAGTTGTGCAAGTGGAAGCGACACGCCAATGTCAACTCAAGTGTGAACATCAGAAATTTGAGAAGGAAGCTTGAGGTAGAAGAAAGTAAAAGGTTTCCAAATCTGGCAATCTTACCTTCTCTACGTGTAGAGTTGGAAAAAGCTTATGATGAGGAAGAGTCCTACTGGAAGCAAAAGAGTAAGAACACTTGGTTGAAAGTAGGCGATAAGAACACCAAAGTCTTCCATGGTTGGGTGGAATCTAGACGCATGAAGAATAAGGTTCACTCTCTGATTGGTGATGAGGGAGTTGAGCACTTCACGGAAGAGAGATGGGAAATATAGCAGTTACCTACTTCAAGAACCTTTTCACAACCTCTGGCTCTGCTGATGCAACTGAACTGCTTGAGGGTATGGAGCCTAGAGTCAATGAACGGATGAATAGAGATCTTATACGGCCTGTATCAGATGCTGAAATCAAGAAAGCAGTAAAGGCGATCAAGAGTGACAGTACCCCTGGTGTTGATGGTATGACAGGACAGTTCTTTCAGAATTTTTGGAGTATAGTTGGTCCTCAAGTGACGCAAGAAGTAAGGCGTTTCTTTGAAGACGGTTATCTTCCACCGGATTGGAACTATACTGAGCTATGTCTGATTCCGAAAGTTCCAAATCCTAACATGATGAAGGATCTGAGACCTATCAGTCTTTGCTCGGTAGTATACAAGATTGTTTCTAATATCTTGTGTGATCGCCTTAAGCTGGTACTCCCACATATTATCTCCCCTACACAAGGTGCCTTTGTGGCTGGCAGACTTATCTCCGATAATCTTTTGATTGCTCATGAAATGATACATGGATTGCGGACCAACCCGGTTTGCAAATCAGACTTCATAGCGATTAAAACAGACATGTCAAAAGCATATGATCGTGTTGAGTGGGATTTTCTGGAATCACTCTTCCTGCGATTAGGCTTTCATCAACGATGGGTGTCTTGGATCATGCTTTGCGTCAGATCGGTATCAAACTCGGTGCTTCTAAATGGGCAATCTTTTGGTCATTTCACGCCACAACGAGGGATTAGACAAGGTGATCCGCTCAGTCCTTTTCTTTTCATACTCTGTGCTGAGGCTTTGGTTCACACAATGGAACAAGCAGAACGCTCTGGGAGTATTTCAGGAATGAAACTAGCGCCCCAGTGTCCGGCAGTTCAGCATTTATTGTTCGCAGACGACAGTTTTTTTCTTTGTAGAGCTACACTAGCTGAGTGTGCTGAGTTCCTACGGAGACTGAAGCTATATGGAGACTCGTCTGGTCAGATGATTAACTTCCAGAAGTCAGCCATAACTTTTGGCGCAGGGATCGATCCAGTTAACCGTCGTGTCTTAGCAGAGTTCCTTAATATAGAAAAGGAGGGAGGTGATGGGAAATATCTGGGTCTTCCAGAGTGCTTTAATGGATCCAAGAGAGAGCTGCTAGCATTCATAGGTGAAAACATGAGCAAAAGACTGCGAGGATGGTTCGCGAAGAAGCTTTCTTATGGGGGCAAAGAGGTTCTCTTGAAGTCGGTAGCGATGGCTCTTCCAGTCTATGCCATGTCTTGTTTCAGGTTGACTAAGCACCACTGTCAAAAAATCATGAGTGCTATGGCGAGCTTTTGGTGGGATGAAGATGGAGAGAAGAAGAAGATTCATTGGATATCCTGGAAGAAGCTCTGTATTTCGAAAGAGAATGGGGGTCTTGGCTTTCGAGATATCGAGGATTTTAACCAAGCTCTTTTGGCCAAACAGGCTTGGAGATTGCTCAATGATCCTGATAGCTTGATAGCCAGAATCTACAAGGGTCGTTACTTCGCATCGTCGAGCTTCATGGAGTGTGGGAAAGGATACCGTCCCTCATATGCTTGGCGCAGCATTCTGTTTGGTCGGGAGCTTCTATCGAAAGGACTCATCAGATCTGTGGGTAATGGAAGAGATACCTTTGTATGGTCTCAACAATGGATTATGGATGATTGTCCCAGAAGACCTATCAACAAACAGCGAGACTTTGATGTCAATCAACGGGTGTCATCGCTAATAGGGGAGGATGGTCAATGGGATATTGAGAAGCTGCAGTACTTCTTTCCAGAAAATGAGGTGCTGAGGATAAGGCAAATCCAGTTAGGACCTACTGAGGATAGAGATATACGGGCCTACTCTGCGAATGGAGCGTATACTGTGAAGAGCGGCTACAAACTGGCAACTAAGCACAAGGAAACAGAGGAGGTACAGTCAATGAGTTTGAGGCCGGGTGTTTTGGAACTAAAGCGACGTATATGGAAGGTTAAAACAGTTCCTAAAATACGTAGTTTCTTATGGCGAGCATCTTCGGGAGCCTTGGCAGTCGCGGAACGCCTCAACACGAGAGGACTGAACTTGGATACACGTTGTAGAATTTGCTTATCTGGTTCAGAATCCATCTCACATGTCCTCTTTGTCTGTTCAAAAGCACAAGAAGCATGGGCGTTGGCAGGTTTCCAAGATCTTTCTCACCTGCATACGTTACCGTTGACAGAGGCGCTTTCTACATGCTTGAATATGATGGAAGATGTATCTCTTTTGGTAACACAGAGACGAGATATCCCTTGGTACTTGTGGACAATCTGGAAGAATAGAAATTCACTGCTATATGCAGATACCCAGGAATCTCTTCTTAACCAGGTACAACAAGCGAGTGAAGAAGCTCGGTTATGGCATGTTCTCAATGATCAGCAAGATGTACATTCAGTGCTACGTGGTTTAAATGAAGAAACTCAGAAATGGGAACCTCATATCTTTGGCTACGCGAAGTGTAACCTGCACGCTAACTGGAGAAATGCTTCACTACACAGTGGTTTAGCATATATCATTAGAGACCAAAGTGGTAATGTCCTCCATCACGCTCGAGATGCTATCATTTTCTCACCAAACAGGTTCACAGCGGAGCTGAGATGTTTGGTTTGGGCATTACAGAGCATGAAAGACTTAGGCTACCAAGATGTGATTATAGCTTCTGACTATCGCGATGTTATCTCTGCGGTGAAAAAGCCGAAGGAATGGCCACTCTTCAGAGCTCAACTTCAGGAGATCAGAAACCTCCATACCTCATTTAGGTCGGTGGCTTTTGAAACAGAGTTAATCTCCTCAAATCAGATAGCAAGAGAGATAGCTACAAGTGTCCTACGTGATGGTCGTCTCCAATCCTATCTGGCCTTAGGAGGACCGGCGTGGCTCCATAACAGAATTTTAAGAGAATCTATCTAGACTGGCTCGCAGACCTGTTTCAGGTTGAGCTCATCTTGTTTTTTCTCTTTGTTGTTGCATTTTATCACTTTCTTCCCCTCTGTGTACGAACCCTTTGCATTATTCAGTTGATGAGTTAAAAAAAATTACAAAAAGTAAACTTTAAATAATAAACTTTAAATTCAAACCCTAAATCCAAATCTTAGATCTTAAATTTTAATCTAAACCCTAAACCATAAACCCAAACCTATACCCTAAACTCAAACTATATACCATAAATCCTAAACCCTAAACCCAAACTCTAAACCCTAAACCCAAACTATAAACCCTAAATCCTAAATCTTAAACCCAAACTGTAAACCATAAACCCGAACTCTATACCCTAAAATGTATTTGAAAATATATTTGATGATCATTAACCCAAAGGTATTTGAAAATTATGGGTTTATGATTTACCGTTTGGGTTTAAGGTTTAGGATTTAGGGTTTAGAGTTTGGGTTTAGGGTTTAGAGTTTAGGTTTAAGATTTATGGTTTGAGTTTAGGGTATAAGTTTGGGTTTATGGTATAGGTTTAGAGTTTTGTTTAAAATTTAAGATCTAAAATTTGGGTTTAGGGTTCGAATTTAGAATTTATGATTTAAAGTTTACTTCTTTTGTAATTTATGATTTATTTATTTATGTGATATTAATATTTATGGTAATATGATTGCAATAAGGAAAGAGGTGAATTCATAAGTTCATCCTAGGGGTGAACTTGTTCATGATTAATTAGCTAGAATTTGAGATATGGAAAACAAGTATAGTACGTATAGACAACCCATGTGCTAGTTTTCCGGTTCAATTATCACCACGTGTCAAATTATGGTCCCTCGGATGAGCAGGACAGAGTAAGTATTGATGAACTGATAGGATGAGAGAAATAATGGACACTAGGTGTTTTGCCCGCACATGCGGGCATAAATTTCTTATAAATACTTATTAGTTTATGTCTTATTAATCTAAAATCAGCATAATAAATTATTATTTATGTTTTTTAAATAGTTAAATCAAACATCAAAATATTTATATATGTCAAATACTTTTAATCAAAATATATACTTATTATTGTGTTAAATTTTTTTAAAACACTCATATCTTAGAAATAGTTTAGAAAATATATTTATATTTTTTGGTTGACTAATATTTACTAATAAATTTTTTTGTATCTTAATTTTTTTTAACTTTTATAATAAAATATTGTTTTCAGATAGACACAAAAAAGAATATATATAGAAGAATTATCTTTTTTTTTGATAATTCTAAAATATTATTTTGTAATCAATTATTTAATATAGCATATAACATATAAATTTTATATCATTAAAATAAATTAGTGAATAGTTAGAAACTAATAATAAATTAATAACCTATCTAAAAGTCTAAAACCTAATAAAAATATGACAAATAAGAAAAGCTAATATAACATATAAATTTAATATTAATAAAATAAAATTTGTTTTTATTTATATAGAATATTCATCAAGGCTATTATTTTAAATTAATGATTTAGTGACTCAGTTCAAAACAAATAATACATCAATGATAATTTAGCTTAAACTTAATAAAATATGACAAATAAGCAAAATTAGCTAAAATCATAGAGAACATGACAAATAAGCAAAATCACTTCATAAATAATAGTATAGATAAGAGTTATAGAGAGAGGGGAAAGAAAGTTATTTGATTGGTTTCGCTTTGCTTTTTGCTCAGAAATCAAGTTTTTCACTTTGGTTTCACAAAATCTGTCCAAAAAGACGAACATAAATTCTCTGCACAAGTCGGCGTAAAAGAAATCTAGAGCAGGTAGTTTCTGGTTCTCTCTCTCTCTCTCTCTCTCTCTCTCTCTCTCTCTCTCTCTCTCTCTCTCTCTCTCTCTCTCTCTCTCTCTCTCTCTCTCTCTCTCTCTCTCTCTCTCTCGTCACCCCAACCACTCATCTACCGATTAATGATCACAAACTGTAGGGGGGAGATAGAGATTTTAAGAGCATTGAAAGCAAAGAGAAAGACGCGGATTGGGGTGCCAATATCATCATGGTAATTAGGGTTTCTGAATGATTATTAATATTATTTTCCTAACCAAGGTTTCTAGGAGGAGCTTGTTCGAGTTTAAAAATGGCTGGGGTAGGATCATCAAGAAACAACGAAGAAGACAATCAACACAAGACAAATTGGCTTTGGTACAGAAACACAGTTAGCTCAAACACGAGCCACAGTAATCAGCACCCGATATGTCAGCAGCAGATATGGCAGCAGCAAAGCCTCGATCTATATCCGGGTCAGATCAACGTCTGTGATGTGAATACGTCATCAAGATCCGTAACCATAAGTTGTCAAGACTGTGGAAACCAAGCAAAGAAAGGTTGCACGCATATGCGGTGCAGAACTTGTTGTAAGAGCCAAGGGCTCGATTGTCCCACTCACGTGAGGAGCACATGGATCCCTGCTGCCAAACGCCGTGAGCGGCAGCAGCAGATAGAGACGCCAACAGCCAATCGAAATGGCCGTGGCTGCGGAGTTGGGAATATCCCAAAACGGAGTTGGGATCTACCGGCTACCTTAGACTCACCAGGTTGGGTCTGCATAATTGCTATATTTTATTTCAAAAGTCAATGCATCATTTTTTTCCTTGATAAAAACCATTTCGAAATTGTAAATACAAATCCAATAAAGAAACATAAATTTCGAAATTTGATTTCAAAATGGTGATAATTAGCATATTTTTTATTTAAATGTAAGAAGGTGTAAAACGCTTATTTTTGTTAGAAACAATCAAATCAGTTTTTGTTAGAAACAATCAAATCATTTTTTGTTATATATGTTTGTTTTGAACCGTTTTGCATTAATTCTGTGCAACTTGTGGTAGAGATGGGTAAGACAACATTTCCAGAAGAAGTGAGCTCAGATGCACTTTTCCGGTGCGTTAGAATGAGCGGCACAGACGACGGAGAAGGCCAATTTGCTTACCAGACTACCGTGGGCATAGCTGGTCACGTCTTTAAGGGAATTTTATATAGCGAAGGCCCAGAAAGCATGCCTGGTACACAATTCTATGAGAACCCATTAAGATCTTAATTGTTGCATAAACATTTCTTAAAAAAATATATGTCGTATGCAATGTCTTTGTTTTGAAATATAAAAACGCTTTACCATTAATAAATGATTACCTGATGACTAGTCAAGTGAGAGAAATCAGTACAATTAGATCCAGTGCATTTTGGTAATGCTGATTGTTCCAGATGCTTCTCCTAAATATGGGTAAAAGGGTAGGAGTAGGACGTTTAGTTACTGTAAATATAGTCCCACAAAATGAACAATCCTTTTTACCGTTTCAACATTTGTTTATACTGTTTAATGTCCAGAAAAAATGCTTCGTTCCTCCCATTAATGTTAACACGGACTGTTTAAGTCGAAGTACTAGAGTTAAATTAAATAAAAATCAATTGTTACTCTATTCTTCTATAGATTAAATGTTAGCGGAGTTTTCTTCTTATTTAATGAATAGTTATGAAAAAACACAATAAACGACAGGTTTAGGAAAGAAAGGTATGATTGCTTAAAGAAAAAGTTGCTAAAAAGGAAAGAAAGTTGTTTCTAATAGAGAAAAGTAGTTCAAACTTATTCCTAAAAAGTTGTCAAAACAAAAATTACTCCACAACAATTTGGAAATTGTGAACGAAAGTTGAGATATATAAATGATGAGATAGATAAATGATCCTGCAAAGAAAAATGTCTACATGAAAAGACAACTCACAACTCTATGAGTAATTAACGTGCCTATACATGATTAGGGATGGTCTATTACAGTAAATTCCAATAACTGAGGTTGTTGTTAATTGGCTACTTGGATAACTTTGTAAATTTGGTACGGATGTATTAATTTTCAAATTTCCCTATGTCACTTAAACATTTTTTTCCGTTTTACAAAAAATCATTTTAAAATTTAAATGCGATTTATAATTATTTTTAAATTAATATTAATTGTAAACTGCATTGATGTTATAAATAATTTATTTATTTTAAATATTATTATTATTTAAATAAAATATAACTAATAAAAATATAAATATATTTTAATCAATTTTAATATGCGTGAAAGTATCAAAATAAGATCCGTTCAAAGTTGGAGGCAAAATTCTCTTTTTATAACAACAAAATTTATCTGAATCCATGCAGATGTTGTATCACATATACAAAACCTAATATGCTAAAAGAAATTAGTAATACATAAATTAAAGTTTGAGTTTTATTTATTCCATTTATATATTATCTTATATGAAATGTAAGATGTTTTTTTTGAACAACAATGTAAGATGTTTTAAAGAATTTTTGATGTTCTAATACATAAGAGGTTCTTATATTTCTAGGTAAGTTTTAACTTTATTGAAAACATGAAAATTTAATAATTAATTTTGTAATTGACTGAGAACATTTTAATTTATACTTTCAATTATACTTTTCAAATAAAAGGTTATTTTTTTAACATGTGTACTTTAGTTAGAACATCTTATATTTAGAAACGAATGAAGTATATAAACTATCTTATAGAGAAATATGATGTAACATATTCAATCATCGTTTTACATATTTTTTTTGTAACCTTTTTGGAAGCGTAAAAAAAAAGGTTTTCTCCTTTTGTTTCAAAGCGCTTCAACAAGAAGTCTTCCTCCGAGTCAGACCTAAAATAGGATATTTCAATAAGAAAATATGTTTTTTCTTAAATATGTATTTCCATTCACTATATAATTTTAATATTACCTGTAATGGCGATACTCCATTTACTATCTATGAAATCAGCAGCTACTAAGATCGTTTCCGGCCATGCCTTGCTGCTAAAAACGAGTTTAATATTGTGTGCATTTATCTTAATCATAGATATTATAATTAATATTATAGGAGGAAGAACAAAAGAAGCTATAGCCAACAATGTTTCTCTCTCCTTATCCTCACATGAAAAAATTGAACTGAGTTTCGCTCGGACGTCCAGCGCCGGAGGTTCCCTTCCTCCTTCTCCTTCGTTTGTACTTTTCTGTTCTTAGGTCATGTGCTGCGCTTCCATTATATCGCTTGGTTCTGGGGTATGGTCTCTATCCGGTGGGTGCTCCACACATAAGGGTTTCTTCCGCGAGGAGTTTAGGGTGATCTACGATTCGGTTTGGCGGTGGATCTTTGCCAGGTCTTGGGTCAGGAATCACTCCTCTACAGAGTTTCGGTTATGTGGTTCATGTTGGTGTCGCAAGTGGACCAACTTCTCTTTCCCGGTGGGTAGGTGAGCTCTGATGGCTTCTTCAGTCATATGAGACGAGTCATGAGCCTAGTGTGCAGGAGATGATGGCACTTATGCTTGCGTTTCTTCGGTAGGCTCCGACGGTCATCTATGGCTTTCGGAGACCTCTTGCCACACTACCTCACCACAGACCTCTTTTCCCCGGCCGCCTTCAAGTTTATCCGAGTGTTTCTGACATGTCTTGGAACCCGATTTTTCAGTCTCTCAGTTGCTTCAATTCTAACCCTTTCCGAATGACATGGGTCTTTGGTTTTACAGCTCAGTGTATGGCTTTCAGTTCTCAGAGGTCACAAGTGTGGAGCGTTTCTCGGGGATCATTAACCGTCTCCATGTCAAACACTTGGACATGTTCACTTCCCGGTGCCGTAATGTTCTCTTGATCTTTTTCGGCAGTGAGCTATGACTTTTTCTGCAGGTATTTGAAGACTGCTGATCTGATGGTGGTGGCGAAACAACTCGCTTTCTGCATGGTTCATGGAGGCTTAGTGGTGTGTACAGCTCAGTTCTAAGACGCTCTTTTGGTAAGGATATCTCAGAACTTCCTCCTCTTTTTTCCTTCTTAGCACTTATCGACTGTAACAAAGAGAACTTTACTTTCTCAAGGTCATCGGAAACTAACTACTTTGGAGACAACATGGGAAGTCCCGGTATCCGAGACAATTAGGAAAACCTCACTTTCT
Source organism: Raphanus sativus (assembly GCF_000801105.2). Taxonomy (NCBI): domain Eukaryota; kingdom Viridiplantae; phylum Streptophyta; class Magnoliopsida; order Brassicales; family Brassicaceae; genus Raphanus; species Raphanus sativus. Next base: position 25,178,782 of record NC_079516.1, read on the forward strand.
CGAGGTCATCGTAGATGGTTGAGAACAATAACCGATTCTTAAGGAGGTTAAAAACTGATTAGTGGTACGTGTCGGGTATAGTGAGTGGGTAAAGCTAGAAATGTAATAGGCTGACTTGTGTTGTTTTGTACAAACCGAGCTTATAATCGGTTCTGAATGTTTTGTTTCACGGATTGAATAAAAATAATAATAAATTAAAAAAACAGCTAAAAACAGATGAAGCTCAATTGGAGATGATGAGGTATAAGTGGCCGTTGGATGGAAGGATTTGAATTAAAAAAGTAAAGTGAAAATATCATTTTAGAAAGAGGGTTTGCGGTATAAGTGGATTTCATCTTAAGAACACTCTCATTTGAATACTTTTATGTTTATATCTGAAGATCGTTTGTTAGTTGTTACCAACAATAGAGCTTAGAAATCGTATCTCCATTATTGATATAAGAGAAATCGACTACAAGAGTAGCTTAGCAAGTTTCAATCACAATCACTTTCTCACGGTAAAGATTGATCACGACAGCCATATTGTGACTCATGACGTCAAAAATCTACAACATACAAAAAAAAACTTTTCTCTTCATCTGGCTTCCGTTCTTATACTTCTCTCCTCCTTCACGAGTTGTTTCCACAATTAGTAACAACAAAAACTTCTCCTTCAACTAGAGTCTCTACTTTATCCTCTTCACCTGATTAACCACATCAGACATATCTACTTAGTCAGCATTTTGACTTCTCCATTTTGACTATAATTTGCTTCAGCAACTCCGTAGCAATTCCTGCAATAACTTCATATCGCTGCTACTATATATACACTGAAGTATAACAAAAAGGTAGATTTACATAGTTACATATAATCATAGATAAAATTATATTATTTGAAGGGGAAAATTGCATAAAAAACATTCAAAGTGTAACTTACTAGCACTTTAAACCTTGAAGGTTTTTCACTAACACTTTTAACCCTCAAAGTGACATTTGTATCATAAAAAACCTCAAACGCAAAAATTTGACTTGTTCAGCAGGTAATTTTTCAAAAGTAATTATTTAATTTAAAATAAAATAAATAAATGAATAATAAATTTGAAAAATAAATAAAAATCGAAAATCTTAATAAAATTCATAAAATGAAAACATAAATAAAAAATTAAATTATAATTTTAGAAAACTAAATAAATATTTTAAAATTAAGTAATTTTCTAAAATTTTAATAAAACAAAAATAATTAAAATTTAATAATAAATAAGATTAAAATTAAATAGGGAAGAACTGAATAAAAAGTTCACAATTTTTTAAAAAGTAGAAAATTAAAAATATATTTTTTAATTATAAGATTTTCTTCAAAAAATATATCGTATCATCGTGGACTATAACAATTTCTAATATATCACTAGTGACGATGATGGTTTCTCACATAACCATTAACAATGACGATAATTGTCATATCTCCAATGATAATTTCCAATATCATCATTGAAAAAAAATATTTATGAAAATATATTATTTAATTAATAAAATAAATAAAAATCAGAAAATTAAAAAAAAAATCGTAAGATTTAACTAAAAAATCATAAGTTAAATAAAAATCAGAAACCATCATCGTCACTAGTGATATATTTGAAATTGTTATTGTCCACGATGATATGATATATTTTTTGAAAAAAAAATCTTATAATTAAAAATATATATTTTGAATTTTCTATTTTTAAAAATTTATGAACTTTTTATACAGTTCTTCTCTATTTAAATTTAATCTTATGTATTATAAAATTTTAGTTATTTTTATTTTATTAAAAAATTATTTATTTTCTAAAATTTTAATTTAATTTTTTTATTTTTGTGAATTTTATTAAAATTTCGATTTTATTTATTTTATTTATTTATTTATTTTATTTATTTATTTTATTAATTAAATAATTATATTTTAAAAATTACCTGCTGAACAGGTCAACTTTTTGATTTGAAGGTTTTTTATGATACAAATGTCATTTGAAGGTTAAAAGTGTTAGTGAAAAAACTTCAGGGTTTAAAGTGCTAGTGCTAGTAAGTGACACTCTGAGGGTTTTTTATGCGATTTTCCCTTATTTGAAGTAAGCAAATCCTGAATTGCAATGCCCATTTCTATAATATTCTTGGAACCGTGTACATAACAAGCAACTATAGCAAATTAGTGAATCCTACGAATATGTAGAATCAGCCAAAAAAATGTACACAAGAACAACTAATGTTGATGCCTTCCCAAGTGGCTAGCTAAACCTTCCCAGGGCTTTACAAAGTCTTCTTCTTTTAAGGCAAAGCCAGCAACTAAAATGTCCACTGCTGACAGTATTCCAGCAAGCAAAGAGACTTCAACATAAAACACGTACAGGCAATAAATTATAAGTCCCAACGAAAAACTATTGTTGGGGTGATTTAACAGCGGAAATCGAAACTCACTCTTTTTTTTTTTTTTTTGAAACACTCGAAACTCACTCCTTGATTATGATTTTCTCCAATGGCTTTAAACTCAAATCTTCAATGTCTCCAGCTCTCCTCGCCATCGTAGTGTCAGTGAGCACAGATCCAGCTGCTGATCATGAACACATTCAGAAGCAAGGATAATGCAAATCTGGTACGTGATCATCATTTTTAGATACTGTGGTATAGTCCTTATTTTATATCTCCAAAAGATGCTGCAACAGCAACAGAATCAGTAACAGTTCTCGCAGCACTAGCAGCTGCAGCAAACTCACTTACTCCAATTGCGGGAACTAGAGTGCCTAGTATTAGTGCCAATGCAGCTATTAGCTGTAGCAGCCAATCATGTTTCATATAATATGTAAATCAAAACAAGTCCAGAATTAAACTTTCACATCAAAACGCTTCTAGTTTCCAAAACGTGGGAATGGATATTAACAGTTACAAGACACCTTACCACAGTGAAGGCCATCGAAGTATACTATGTTAAAGCAGCCACTCAGAAATAAACAAACGAAGAACAAAGAAGAGGTATGAAACATTCAGAAAGAATGAAACGTTACACTACCAAATTATCATATATATATATAGAATACGTAATGATCCCTACAGTGTTTTGATTACACCCATTGACACTTTTATAATTTACCCTAAGTACACAAACAATGTAGAAGATACACAAGCTGGGTCTGTGCAAATCTTAAAACAGGATAACGTACAGAACCTAGATACCAAAAACAATGGTCGGTGCAGCACACAAAAATATCACCAAGAAACATTTGAACAGATCTTCTTCTTATGCACCACTCTTTTTTTTTTCTTTTTCTGCTGCTGCTGTTGCTGATGATGATGATTGGCCACTTATTTATGTTCCGTAATAACAATCCTGCAAAAAGAGTAGAGAGAGCATAGTCCACCATCGATCTTGGGTACAACCTATGAGCCCTGATATGATTCTCTATATCTAAACCCCCCACGGCAAAAAGTCCAGGACGTTGTTAGTTCGTAAACGCATATGCAGGTCGTTTGTGGAGCTCATGGAGTCACCTTTACTTACATCAAATGCTGGGCTGTGCCCTTCTGCAGCAGGACTGAAGCTGCTATCGTTGATGGAGTGTTGTTGGAGCATTTCTCCAGGACCACGGAATGTTGAAGTTGGAGAAGATAGACGTTTTTGGGACTCCATAGCTTCAACTTCCGCCAAAAGATCCGACACTGACTCGTCACACTCGTCAGGTCCGGTTACAATGGGTTGCCAATCCGTGGAATTAGAGGTAAAGTTGAATTTGAAGGTTGGACTAAAGAGATCTAGGAAGTCTATTTCTTGATTGTCTGTGAAAGACACCAGACCGGAGTTCGAATCCCACACGTTTGAAGCAGTGCTTGGAGTAGCAGCATTCCAGTTCTGTCCGCATGACTGAACTGTAGCCGTGACTTGTTTCTCAGCCGCTCCGGTAAGGCCAATGTCGTTTTGATTGCAACCGTTCTTTACTGCCTCTGTATGACCACCATTCCATCTTTCCTGTAGCGGCAGAGAGCCGGGAAATGTAGACAGTGAAAGGGAACAGCTTATGGGGCTCTGTCCAGGCAAGGGACTTTCGACTTTCGTTTTGTCCACAGCCTCCCTTTCATTAGAAAGTGTGAAATCCAAGGGAACGTTGTGGCTTTTGTTGCTAGCATCCGAGCTCCTTGTGATGACACTGTTAACACTCTGGTCGGTGGACACTGAGTTTGGGCTGAAGTCAAGTACTCTAGTCTCTAACCTAGCAACAGCCACACTCTTGTTTTGGTCCTTAGCCGTCTCTTCCTCCTGCCTCGGGATAGAATGATTCTGAAGCGACAGCGTTTTATGGAACTGCCCATTTAACGCGTCGGTCAGTAGTATGGAGCAACTTTGCTGTTCACCCAACCTCCATATCCTCAGCTCAGGCGGGAAGTAACCACTTGCATTCCACTGTCGCAGGTTCATTAAAGAAAACGGTCCATGAATCTTCCCATCTGGATCTCCGTATAACCACACCATATTCAAATCCAACTCATCGATAGGCTTGTTGGACATAGCGGCACATGTTTCAGACTTTACAACCGCATGTTGTTCAGAGGTATTCAGCCTATCATCCACCTGGAAGGACATAGTTTCACCGGCTGAGGTATCTATAGCCGGAGACCTTTCTTGATCCAGGAAGTGAGAATCAAGAAGCTTTAACATTTCCAAGTGATCCACTCGCTCCTTCCCGAACAATCTCATAAGCCTAGCGTCACACATTATTTCTGAACTCTGAGGAGCGTTTTGCAGATTGTTTCGTCTCACATACTCTAGCACGAGCGTTTGGACATCATACTTTGATAAGACGGTAATGTCACCGTTTTTCATAAACCTCACAAAGTCCAAGAGCTCATCTGTTCCCCACGCAGCAGCATTATTAGACAATGGTGGAAGTCTGTCATCCAATGCAGCTTCCATCCTCCTTACTTTAGCTGCTTTCATAACCCCATCGTCATTTCCATGAAGCCTGCTAGTAGTTTTCCTCTTGGAAGCAGAGGACTTCCACGGGTTTCTTGCATTGGTAAGATCATCTAACGACAAAGATAGCTTTTCTTTAAGAGAAACCCAGTAAATCTTAAAAAGATACTCCCAGCTGCCTTGATCGTCAAAATCAACCTGGACCTGGACCAAAAAAATGTACAATGTTAAACACATTAGACCATCTCCAATGGTTTACACTATTTTAAAGTAGTTTTTACTCTAAAATAGAGTAGAGTTACAAAACAAAAGAAGAGAAAGGCCTCAGCTTCTAAATCTTGTTTGTGAGAGTAAGCGAAAGAAAACAAAAAAAAAAAATGATGAGGGAATAATCTTTGTACCTTTTCTTTGTTAGCATCAGCTGCATTCTCAATAAGGAGTATAGTCTTCATGCAGATTCCACAGAACCCTTTGTTCTCCCGTACAAGTACATACTCTGAGCTTCTAACGCATCTCTTACAAACAGAATAAGGACAAGTATAGCACATGTAGAAAGAATCCTTCTGACAAGCCGTACATATATGCCAACCTGAAAAAATTAATTAAAGCTCAACACCCAATCCTTTTAGTAATGTATCAAAAAATGCATTACTAACTTACCACAGTTCCATTTTGATCTCGATCTAAAGAAAGCTTCGGTACGCTTAACGCAAGCTGGGTGGTACACCTTTGGACATCCTCTGACACATTTAAGAAAAGCCTTTCAGTTTCATAAATTTCTATTTTTGGAAAGGTCGAATCTACTGACTAACTCACCTACGATCGCAGAGGACGAGACTACCTCCATCGAAGCAAACGAAGCAAACATCTTCGTCTTCTCTCTTTTTCCTCTGTGGAGAAATCGGAGAAGCTTTCGCTAGTGTTCTCGGCGGACGGCCGCGTCTAGGCCGAGTCGTCGTCTTCTTCAAGCAATCGGGCTCTTCCTCTAGCTTCACCTTCACATCTATCGAATCTAAACCAGTAGCTTCAATAGAATCTCTCATGAGCTCGATTTCAGGCATGGATGATCCGAAAATAGAAAGATCGGAGAAGTATAGAGCCTAACCCTAACCCTAGGTTTGGAGAATTTGGGAATCGGAGGAGGAGGTGGTGGTGGTGGTGGAGAAGACAGAGTGGGCACATGGAGGAGAAATGGACTTACTCTCCGAACAAAAAGCTAGAGAAAGAGAGAGAAAGTGTCAGATGTGACTAGGCCCTGTCCCCTTTTCTTGACTTTCTTTAGAGAGAGAGAGAGATAGCCTCTTCTCTTTTTTAATTAGTTTCTTGTAAACGCCGCGCTTATGGCTGTTTCCACGTGGGCTAAGTTGACTGTAGTGGGAGCCACGCGACGCGCGTCTTTTCCTATAGTTGTATTTGCATTGTTTTAGTGCGTAGGCTTCGTGTCTTTAGCTAACACGGAAACTTAAAAGTACTTGTCTTTATTAAATTTATTATTTTTAAATAGAAAAGAGTGGACCAAAGCGAAAATGAAATTGAACTACTTTTTTTTTTTTTGTGTTTCATGTCGTGCTCGGAGTTTCCTCCTGTGTGGTGGTCGTCTCTCTCTACCTAACCTTTCATATCTTTAATTTTCTTTCCGAGATTTTTTTTTGTTCTTCTAAAAAAAATCAATATTGTGTTTAATAGTATAAGTTGACAAAACAAAGTGGACAAAAAAGTATTCAATACCAACGACTTTATTAAAGTTACAATGATTTTCTTTCTAGCAGGATATTGTTTTTATAATCTAGATCAACTTATATTTATAGAGTTTTGTAGAATGAAAATTATATATCAAAATAAATGTTAAGGTTAATAACAAAAATCTATGTCCACTAGGAACAAAACGACACTAACAAAACATGATGAGTGTTAAAGAAACTCTAGGAAGTGAAAGAAGATAGGCCTAAATAATTTTAATGCGTGTTGGTTGGTCTTCAGCTAGGTAAGCTTTATATTCTTTATGGTAGAAGGTAAGCTTTAACTTATGTCTTTCGCATAATACTCCTTTTTAAAAGAACTTTCGAATAAGACAGATATTACTCTATGATAAAAAAGGATCAAAAGTAATACGTACAACCGACTTAATCTTGATTAAGATGAATGTGCCACGTTAAATCCTTCATGTGTCGAGTGTCGTCGTCTCAATATGTGGTGTATAAAACCAAAAAAAATAACTATTTGGTGATTATATATAATTCTTGATAGTACATTCTTTATCAGACTCTCTGATTCCGTCGACTGATCTGATCATAGGTCGATGTGACATGAGCTATCTCGCTAGAATGTCATTGTTAAATGTATTTATCGAATCAATGTAAATAGTCACACACATGCATTTGTAACGTGAAAAAATATATATCTTGTGTTCTTTTGATCGATGCTTTGGTCTTAGATTGATACTTGGGGGGTTTTTTTTTTGCAACCCTCTGTATCATACTAGCTCTGATTAGTTTTAGAGCAGTTAAGATTGCAAAAAAATTGTAATCAGACAATTCATTGACTGGTTAATGATATTTACATTTTTAGTATATATATATATATAGTATATATATATATATATATATACCTTTGACTCAAATCTGCGCCTCTTTATACTTCTTCAAGAGCCACGAGGATGAAGCGGAGATACAAACCAGGAGATGAAGAGACATCATTTTTAACATTCAATCTCCTAGCGACTAGATGCAGAGCCGAAACTCACATATCGTTGAGAACTAGCCGGAGATCCTTGCTAAGAAACAGAAGATGAAGATCAAACTCAAGGATCAATCCGATGCTTGACTGCGGATGTGTTCTTATTTTTTCCTCTCCTCCTTGGTTGTTTATATTGCTTGTGAATCTTATGGTTTGATTTAGAATTTGCTTCTGTTCTCACTATAGCCATGTTTTTATGTTGTTCGTTCTAGTTTTCAGAAAATCAGTTTGACACTACAAGAAAAATGCGTTTTAATAGCAGACGAAGATAGCGTTTTTTATGATTGTGCTATGGTTGAATATATCCGCATTTTTAAGATAGCGTTTGTATTTTCGGAAACGCTATGATAGAGTGATATATTTAGAAACGCTATGAAAACTTAAGATTTAATAGCAAAACATAATTAAACGTTATGTTTGCCTTTTGAATCCCTAAACCCTAAATAAGGTTTTAAACCCTATACTCCAGATACAAAACTCAACTCTAATGTTTTAACATCAAAACTTAAATTTAATTCCAAATCTTAAATATAAACTCAAAAATCAATCTTTAAAAAAATTTCAAATCTTAATTCAATACCTCTAAACTTTAACCTTCAAACCTACACTTTAAACATTTATTCTAAATTCCAAACTTTAAATATATATTTTAAAAATTAATCTCAAATATTAAATCATTACCCCTAAACTCTAAATACAAACTTCATAATCTAATTTTTTAACAACAAATTTTAAATTTAACTTAAAATAATTAAAAAATAAAATTTATTTCTTTTTCGAAAATTAATAATGATAACATTTTTGTAAGAAAATAAGTTTTACCTTAAACTCTAAACTTCATATTTAAACTACACATCCAAAAATCAACATATAATCATAAATCTAAGTTTTAAATTTTATAAAAATACTGTTTAACATAAAATTAATTTTAACCATCAAAATAAAGCATTCACCATTGATTGTTTTTTAATCTAAGGGCTATAAATAAATCTTGTGGTTATCCTCTAACTTCTTTTTCATTGGCTGTTTTTTAATACATGAATAACCAATTAATTCTTAACCATTGATTAGTGTTTGATCTAATGGTCTAAAATTATTTTTTTTCTTCACGTCTTTCTTCTCCTTCTTTCACGCCTCTTCTCCTCCTCTCTTTCAAGTTCTTCACAGTCTCAGATTTAAATCTCTCTCACTTTCTGTCTTGTAAACGAGAGAGATTCATCATCATCACTTTGCTGTCGCCACGGATCTTAAGCTCGGTCGTCGTCATCATCTACACTCGCCGCCATCATCCTTGTTGCCGCTTCTCAGATCCGTAGTCTCCACCACCACCGCTTCTCACCACACTGGTCACCTCTCTCCCTTTCAATCTCTCCCTCTCTATCTCTCTCTCTCTCTCTCTCTCTCTCTCTCTCTCTCTCTCTCTCTCTATCTCTCTCTCTCTCTCTCTCTCTCTCTCTCTCTCTCTCTCTGAGTTCTGTGGTTTTGATTGCCGTTAATTTTTTTTTTTTGAGATTTTGTAACAGAGAAACAGATCCTCTCTTTCCAGATTCAGAGCAGAGCGCCGGAGATAGATGAAAAGGGTGACGGCGGTGGCCTAAGCTTCTCTCCGCTGAGAAAGAGAAGACAGGGGAAGAGGAAGATAGTATTGGTCATGGGCTTGTGGCGAGGAGGCGACGGAGAATCTGGTGGTCGCAAGCATAGTGGTGGTTGAGTGCGGTGGAGGAATATGAAGAAGGCTTGACGGCGGCGGCGTTAAGAAAAGTAGGTTTAGGTTTAGTTTTGGTTTAGGTTTAGGTTTCACTTTAGGTTAGGTTTAAGTTTGGTTTAGTTTTGGTTTAATATTTTTTTTGTAAACCAATTTAATTATAAATCATTTTATTTAATAAAAATTTAAGTATATAAACGAGATTAAACTTTTTTAATTATGTTTTTATTTTTCATTTTTTTTTTAATTTTTATAGTATAAACAATAACGAAAATTATACGCTATTAAAAATATTTAATTGCAGATAGAAAAGCGCTATCGTAGAGAAGAAAAGATAGCAGTGCAAAAAACCGCTATCTAATATCTCTAACCTACTATCACGGGCGATGATACAGCGTTTCTAAAACCGTTATCGTATCGTTAGATAGCGTTTTTCGTCCGCTAATAAAACTCATTTTTCTTGTAGTGTGATTTTGCTGGCTTTTATTCTCAGAGGATGTTATGTATCCTGCTGACCTTAGCTTCTGGGAGTTCTTTAGATAGTTCGCCCTAGCGTCGAAACCTCTCGGGCACACAAATCGAGAAGCACTTGCGCCACCCCCACCTCGACGCCGGCGGCGGTCTAGTTCGCCGGCGTCGTCACCGCTCTCTGCTACTTGTCTTCTCCGTCACTGTTCTCTGCATCTGGGCATCTTCATCGTTTCCTTGAACTGTCACCACTTCGCTAGTCTTCATGGTTCCCACCGCTGCAACTCCTACGCAGGTCGTCATCGTCGTCTTCTCTCTTGATCTTGTCGTCGTCACCGCCCCTCCTACCACTCCAACCGTCGTCACTCCTCCACTTAGCGTGAGTGAAAGAGCCAGATCTGTTCAACCCGAAGGTAGATTTACCGGATCTGTTAAACACTTCACTCTCGCCACACCTCCGAACTCTACACTGTCTCAGGCGCCTCTGAGTCGTCTCTATTCCTCGCCGGAAGCACAACAAGTATATAAATGGCTCTGTTCTTACTCCGCCGGAAACCCGAGCACCAGCTCTGCGAGTCACAACGTGACGAGGATGAACTTCAGAGCTGTGAGGTCTGATGATTTTGATCTTCATCTCCAAACACTCTCAACAAAGAACACACAATTTGAACACCAAGCTTCATCTCTAAACCTAGCCTCAAGGGATTTGTCTATAGCTGTGCAAAGTATGGATGTAGAAGTGAGATATTGGGTTGAAGAAAGTATTGATTTCAAGGTAGTTCATTTCCTGTACGTAAAAAATCAGAGTCTTGAGGACTTGCTTCTGATTTTCAAAGTATGGGGAGTGACTTGTTTTGTCAATTTTCAACTATTACCCAGACCTCTCTTCATTACAGGCGCACCCACATCACTTCCAAACGACCACTACAGCTCTCTCACCATCAACATTTTCTTTCTGTGGTCACCAATCCAACGCCGCCTTCTCTATACAGCACCAACAGAGGCCATTAGCTGCATTATTTCAGAGATTAAAACCTGCAGGATGGCATCGATTTCTGTTATTGCTGTGTCTGACGAGCTTATGATTCTCAAGGACAAGAAGGTACTATACTTCAAATTTCATCTAGTACTTCTCTGTTTGTGTACCTGCGGTTCACCTAGCCGTCCCCCAAATAGGGTGTCCCTTGTGATATCTCCTCCATTGCTGCATTTCATATATACCGAGCCTCGAAGAACTGTCACGACGAATATTAACTCTAGAATCAGAGTTCTTGGCTCAACTCTCTCTGACCAAGGAGATTTAATGGAGCTTTCATCATATGCTGTTGTATTAACGTCAACCGCCTCACCATCCTCACCCAACTGTTTGCTTCACATCAGTGTTAGAGTTGATATGATGGGCTGTTTAGCTAAATCTAGGCATCTCAGGCCTTTTGGCTACTATTGTGCAAGAGTGTGGATTCACCAGAACTTCTCGCTATTACTTCACCCCTGTGTCTCCATTACAATACGCCATCTCAAGCATCGATGGTTCTTCACAAAGTCAGCTCTACAATCTCCTACCCATTTTCGAGAGCTAGGGCTCTCTTCAGTCACGATCCACTACGACTGCCAAACGCTCATTCGAGCTATTTTTAACAAAAGTCAGATTAAAGAGATTTATGGTGTTCAGCAGGATATCATCAGCTTCTTGTCTTACTTTGTCTCTTTCTCCTTTCGGTTCATCCCTCGTTTCCAGAACAGAGATGTTAACCTTTTAGTTAAGCAAACCCTTAAGGTTCATCATTGTCGTTCTTCATTTTGTTTTGTTGGCTAGCCTTTGGGTTCAAACCTTATTATCTTTTTGCATTTATAAAATTAACCGTTGTTCAAAAAAAAAAAGTTTCTGGGAGTTCTGTTAAACTCGCCGGCGTAGTGTAATACCGATGTATTTTCTCTCGATGTTATCAATGAAATCTTCTAGTGTTTAAAAAATATATATACTCCCTCTATTTCATAATACTTGATGTTATGCTTCAATGCACAAAGATTAAGAAAATTACATTTCTCTAAAAAAATATTTATATATATAATTTTAAAGTCAGTTGACCAATTATAAAAAAGATAGATTAATCGTTGACCAATTATAAAAAAAATAGATTAATCTAATTGGTTGAACAGTTTTCAATAAAGTTAAAGTAATCTTAAAATCTCAAAACTTCATGTAAATTGAAACAAAACAATTCTTCTAAAACATCATCTATATTGAAACGGAGGGAGTATATACTTTTGACTTTCTCGAAAACAGTTTTGACTTCGAATGATAGAAACCAAAGGAATGTGTCAAGAAGTAAAGAACAGCATAATAGTTTCAAATAAAAATATACTCCCTCCGTTTCATATTAAGTGTCGTTGTAGGAATTTTTTTCGTTGCAAAATAAGTGTCGTTTTAAGTTTTCAATGCAAAATTTATTAATTTTATTATGCATTTTATTTTTCTATTAGTTGAGATGTATGGGTAATGATGTTTTTGTATGGAAAATATGTAAAATTTAATGATTTTTTAATCCGTGTGCCTAACTCTAAAATGACACTTATTAAGAAACAGAGGGAGTACATTTAAATGGAAAAATAAAAAATAATATATGTTACTTTGGTAGTTGAATCGGTTAGATTTTGAGAGTTTATTATATGCTTCACTGACAAACACGAGATGATTAATTATTTACTTGTTTTTACAATAAAAAAAATTATTTACTTGTTTTGTGCAAAGAAATGGCTTACTCGTTATTTTGATTTCAGAGTAAAAATATAACATTAATATATTTTATTTTCTAAATTATAATTTATCTACATCAACCCCGAAAAATGGTCGGAACAGTACAAGGAAATTCCGGTTAGCCTGACAAACAGTTCCCTCCTAGATTACATGTGATCAAGACTGAGCTAACAAAATATGCAGAACATTTTTACCAAGAAAAAATATGCAGAACACAAAATGGAGGTAAAAGAGAAGAAGGTGAGGGAAGAAAACATGGAGACAGTGCTCCTCTCCGGTTTGAAAAGAAAAACGAAACATGAACATTTGAACTTACGTACACTTTTGTCTCACTTCCAGCTAATCACCTTTAAAAAACGAGACGAATAAAATGGAACAAGATCTCCATACTGGAAGTAGTATTAGAACGAGATGAACGAGTAAGTGGATAAAATTGATTAGTAATCAAACCTTCAATTCCAAACATATAAATTTACAAAAAAAATTATGAAAGTATTGATCATTGTCGTTCCTTTAGTTTTGAGGAAAAGAAACGTTTTCAAGTTTAGGGGGAGTTATATTAGATTACACAAGACAAACCAAGACAAGGCCATCAAGCCTATTACTATGTTATATAAACCCATCTATATTATTAAAAGAGAAGTACTCATATAAAATACTCCTTAGTTTTCACTTTTAATTACAATGGTATGCCACTGACATTAAATAATACTTCCTATTTTAATGTTGTTTTTTCCACTTAGATTAATGTATTTTCCAAAATTATATTTAAATTAAATACACAATTAAATGACACTTCCTATTTTAATGTTTTGTCTTTTCCACTTAGATTAATGTGTTTTCCAAAATTGAATTTGAATTTAATACACTTCATTAACTTCTCCATTAAATCAAAGTCAAATTCAAAAAAAAATATGTTTTTATTAGACAAACAATTCTGGAAATTATAATATCAACTTTTCATTTAAAAAATCTGAACGAAAAAAGTATTAGCAAATTTAAACCGAAACTAGATAATATCCAAACTTGGTATCTAGAGAACCATAACCAAACCTTATCCGAACGAAATATTTGGATATTCGAATGTATTTAAATCATATTTATATACTTTAATATGTTAGCTATTTTTCGAATTAATATCTAAGATATAAGCTATTTTAAGTTGTTTAAAATATTTGAAATATAAAAAATAATCAAAAGTTAACATTTAAAGTAGATAAACAATAATCAAAACATCAAAAATACTTAAAATATATATTTATTCTTCATCTAAATATTCAAGTTAAACCTATTTTTAATTTTTAATTTAGGTACTTTGGCTTTAGATTTAGAGAAATTTAAAGATATATAAATTTTGAAAATTTAAAAATAGTTTAAACGGGTTATCAAATCCGCAAAGATCTGAATCAAACCGGAACCAAAGGTTATAAATACTCGAATAGAGTTAGAATCTTTAAACTAAAAAAACTCAAATCCGAATAAATTTTAACCGAATTCGAGTGGATACCCAAATATTCACTCCTACCTTAGTCAATATAAAACGATCAAATATTACAAATATACTATTTAGTATAAATAAATAAAAACTAAAACTAAAAATTAATACCCGTGCGGTCGCACGGGTCAAGATCTAGTGTGTATTAAGATTCTTTTGTAAGTGAGTTAGTAGTATAAATAGGATTGTAATGTGTTAGAGAAATGTAACTTTGGCTGCCTTGAGTGCAGTCTCTCTTATCTCTATATGAAATATCAATCTTGGTTTCTATACTTTTGGTGACAATCTAAAGTATTTTCCTTTTCTATTTCATTGCACAATAAAGCTCTTAGGAGCTATCTCTTTATCTATGCTATTTCTATGTCAATAAGCTCTTGAAGAGCATAAAGCCACTTGCTTTGATTTATCTACAAGTTAAAGATATTTTTTTTTTGATCGAGGGGGATTTATAGATTATTATGTCTTTGGGAAGACAAATTATCGATCATTCGTGCAACAAGAACAAATTATCGATCATTCGTGCAACAAGAACAAATTTAATTTCAATTGTCTTGACTTTTATAATAAGACATAAATAATGAGATCCCAGCAACATAATTACTTATTTATTATTGGCCCGACATGGATTGACAAGAACCCACTCTATGATTATACGAAGTAGGTTATTTTATCATCATATATTATACGAAGTAATATAAACACAGTAGTGATGTACTTATAATTTTTTGAAAATTGCAATTATAGTTGTAGACCTTAGATATTGACCAAAAAATAGTTCGCAAACTTTATTATTTGTAGGTTTGTTCACCGTGCAACCTTTACTTGGCAAACAAATTAAAATGTGAAAAGAAAGGAATAATTCTGCCTAAATACAAAAAGAAAACTCACAGTATTGAGTAATTCTACAAAATATTGTTGAACCATGTGTACAGGAGTTCTAGGGTCAACTAAAATTTAATTCAAGAAATTGGAACAATTTGTTCAGATGTAGAATTGAACGTAAATTTTTAGTTTGCACAAGAAGATTTCTAATATTTTAGCATGACGGGCTCAACCTGTTAAAAGACTTGTAATATTGCAATCTTTGTCCTTGCAGGACTTGCCTTGGACCATTGTTGAGACACCGTTCAAAGCAAGTCTATTCTAAACTCTGCTCTTTTTCTTCCGCTTTGGGTTGTGCGTCTGAATTAGAGGTTTTTCAACAACGTTGGCCCATTATCGAAGTTTACTTCGCTGGTAGTCTTTTAACTTAGAAATATATAACTTGAATAGATTTGCATCGTTAACATCAAGATCCTCGGAGCCGTGACTATTCATAAAATTTTGAAACATTGGCTTAGAGCATATTTTGTTGAACTTTAATACATGGCATATTACAAAGTTGTTATTTAATTTGACCTATTGAAAAAAATACTTTCTTGAAAAGTTGCCGTCACTTGAATATAGATTACCATTAATATTCTTAGAATCCCTTTGCTATAAGCATAACTTAAAAAATTTAAAATTAATTATACATCTTTACAGGCGTTTAAAATTTTAGAAATTATTTTAAATCTTTTTCTTTTTATCTAATACTAGAAAACATATTGCTTTTGAAACTAAATCCCTATTAATATTCTTGAAATTATTTTCTCTTAATCTATTACTCTTTCCCGTTCTATAAAAAAATTCTAGAAAACAAATTGTTCCTAAAAATATATATTTTATGTTTCCAGTACATATTTTGTCAACTAATAACGAGTAACTGTAAATTTCAAATAAAATGATTGCATTTACTGAATTCTAATTGGTACAGAATTATGGGAAATGGATAATTACAAAATTATGTATTTACAATTTTAAAATTTAATACGTTTTATTAATATATATGAAAATCTTAAAATATGCATTATTTCGAAATAGAAATATATTATTTGTTTTAAAATTGAAAATAAGCTTTGTGCTAGAAATTCATTATTTATATTAAAGACTATATTTGAATGTTTTAGTTCTATTTATAAAATTGACATATTAAAAATAGATATAAAATATTTTTTTTGGTAAGTATTAGTATTAAAATTTGTTTCACAAAAATACTTGTTTTGTTATTTAGCTTAGTGTAATTTAGTAAAAAAACTATAAATTTATTCGTCTTATGAAATAAAATAAAAAAACTGTGCACGGCTCTGAAGATCCTTAATACGATTAACAAAGGTATAAACATGATAATTACAATTCCTAAACATTTGTTAACCGTTCGCTTCAAAACGTTGGATTTAAACATGTTGATTAATGTTTCTTATAAGATCAAAATAGAAAACATAAAACAGATTAGAATTATATATTATCGACACATTAATTTCAAAATTAATTTCACCCGTTGAAGCAGTTACTCCAACAAAAAAGTACGGTAAACACAATTTATAGCACAATTGCAAAAAAAATTAATTATAGAAAAATTCAAAATTTTCGAGAACAAAATTCATAAAAAAATTATAGGAATAGATAAATTTTGTGGAATTACAAAACAAGAATTATATAGACCAAAATTTTATACACTATTCAATATATTTTAAAATATTTAATTTTTTTATCAAATTTAGAATATTAAAAATTAATAGTTAGTTAATATTTAAAGTAATTATTATTAAGATATTGAAACAAATTAAATTTATTAAACATATTTCGCTTCTTATTATAACTATTTATTTTATTTTTAAATATGTTTATAATAGTATATTAAAATCTTATAATATTAGAAAATTAAATTAAATTAAATTTTTTATTTATTGCATAACTATTTGTTATCTAAAAAAATTAGTAAATATTTAAGTTTTAAAATGTTATAGTTATATAATTAAATAAAATGAAAATGTTGATTCTAAAAATAATCTACTAACACTCATTTTTCATTTTATAAAATTTCTTTGTATTTTGTGTTTGACATTTTTTTTGTTCTGTAAATATTTTTGATTAACGAAGTATTTATGAAATCATGTTATTAGGATAACTACGCCATTCCACAAATTACCAATCAAGATTGTGTAGAACTAGCAATGAGTTTATTATCCCACGAAGTGTAAACATATTTGGACCATTCTTGTTTCTTGGCATCCTTCAAAATCCACATGTTCAGTACAAAGCAAAACATCACATAAGGTTGTGCATCTTTGGTTTATATAAGTAAAGTTATAAAAACACAAGTTTATAAGAACAATTTTCTTATTGGATTTAGAAACTTCTCAAAACTAAATCCCTCAATGTATTCTCATATAAAACATCTCTCCATTGACAACTTTTTATATATGAGGAAACTATGTCTTTTCCTAATAGCAATATGAAAACATAAATCCGTATTTTGATATATTTCTTATTTCTTTAACTCACTAGATTTCCTTTTAATGAGTTAACTTGTTTTTCAAGTTATTGGAATTATCCAACAATAAGTAGATACAAAATTCCATTAATGCATATCTCTTTAATCAGCAGCTCATGTTTTAAGAGACATTTAAGTTTCATCCACGTTTTTACATGTTCCTAATGTTGTAAGTTTATGTTCCCAAATTAGACTGGGAATCAACCAAAAATAAATAATCAGAGGCATTTTGTACATTAAGCAATGAAGCGTATAAATCCAAGTGAGTATACATTTTTTTTTGCTAAAAAGGACACATTTTTTTACTAACAATTTTAATATGGTTTTGAAGTGAAAAACAAATCCTCAACATTGTATGTTAACTTGCATAATAAGAACAGTTATTGGATAAATGGAAGACAATACCACATCATGTTAATAACAATCAAATAATATCATAAAATCCGCTCTTACAAGATGAGATGAACTATCTCTTCAAGAAGTTGCAAGTAAGACACCAAGATTGGTTAATATTTGCATCGTATACCAAAACCCTCTCCAGCCGTCACACCCAAACCCCTCTGATCTGATCTTCGTTTCTTCCCCCGGTGGCGCTTATCGCTTATGCCGGGGGAAGATTTATCTTCTCTTTTAGTCTTTTGAAAGTTCTTCTTCACCCTTCTTCACTCTCCCATGTGTTTCTGTATTGGAGTTACACTTCATATAAAGAAGCAGTGGTGGTGGTGATAACAGTTACAGGAGTTAGGTGGTATTAGCTGTGGGTATTGTGTGAACTCAACCTCCTTTTCAGTGATTCTTTTTGTTGTATGTGTTTTGCAACGGGATCTGGAAGTGTTCCGGATTGGATGTTCTTCCGGATTGGATGTTCAATGGTCACGTGTCTGGTTTCTTATGCCGGAGTGGAAGATCGACGGTGCTCTTATTGGTGTGCTTATTTCTTTGGAAATTTATCTCTACCATAGTCCCTATGTAAGTTTGAGATACAGCGAGAACAAACAGCACAAAATAATTTCAAGAACAATTATCTCTTTATTAAGAATCATTGAAACAATCTTTTACAAAGACTTGTCAAATCCGAATTACTCAACGCCACACACGGCTTGACACGGATCAATTCTTAATCTATCCTTATGAGGAACCAACCCCTGTTGATCACCTCTATAAATCACTCACTGTCTGAAACCCCAAAGTTGCTGCTATGTTTCTGTGAGAATTACAACGTCAAAAGCTCTAACCCTAATTCTAGGGAAAAGCCATAATATATATTAAATAATATTTTCCTACTATCTAATATAATATTTCCTATATTTTAGCATCACCAAATCTTCGAATTTGTGATCTAATCACGCTCTTTTAATGCATATTTCGTCAACCAAGTATATAGAAATATTCCACATCATCGCATCTTGATGTTTCCTTTTTACTCTCTGAAGCGTGTGTCACACACCATCCTTCGTGTGTAACACATGTACACGAACCAAAGCTCCACCACTGCAGCAACACATCAAGCTCCAAGTTCTTGAGCTTACATTCTCCCCCTTTTTCACTGAGTTTCACAACTCAAGCTCACTCACTTCTAAGACCAATATGCATCATACATACCACCGAAGTACTAACTTAAACTCCCCCTGAATCAAGTATCATCTCCCCATGCTTGAGTGAAAAAACTCTGTGAAAAACTCTCAGTACCTTCTAAGCCAACGAACTGGTTCTTCAAGCTCAGTATATTGATCCCCAATTTGATTGTATGACACACTAGTATGTTCGTGTGACACACCTTTCGTAAACTTAGGATACAGATCCTTCTTAGCTATCCAAACATGTCCATACCTTCTGGGTTCAACATAACAAAGGTTCATCCTCCAAGCTCGCTCAATCTGGTTTCTCCAAGAATAACAGAAAGTAACTATATGTCCAGTCTTACCACAAAAGTGACAACCATTCATTCTCTTAGCAACAACTCTTCTGTCTTGTATCTTTGGAACCAAAATATTTGCTTGAGTTTCATCCTTTCGTTCAGCTGAAACAACTGGGATTGAAGGTTTTACAAACTTGATTACTTCATTCTTGTCAACCTTCTGTGAAGTCGTCCCTTGATAACCCAAACCCCAATTGATTTTTGGAGACTGCCCAACTGACAAGATATGATCCAAACTTGTTGATCCACTGTTCAACATTCTCACTTTCTTGTAGTTCTCAGCAAGTTGTTTTTCCAGAAGCTGAGTCTTCTCAAATTCTTGATTCAGCAGTTGTTTCATCTGATGAAACTTTATTTCAGACTCCTGTCGAACTTGGTTATGCTCTGCAATAACTCTCTGAAGTGACTGAAGCTCATCTTCATTATCATTCTCTCTCACCCTACACTTTGATTCACCCATCATATCAGTGCGTTCCATCTCTAGGGTGTTGACTTGATCTTTTAAGACAGTGTTATCCTTGATGAGCTGTAGGTTTTCGTGACTGAGTTCTTCAAATTTACCAAAGAGAACCTTATACTCGGCTAGAAGATCTGCATCTATGTCACTTTCTGTATCACTGTGTGACGCATCTGAATTAGTGTGTGACACACCTGACATACGAATTTCATCATTGGTGATGTCTTTTTCAGACCCTATAACTCCATGAAGAGCCACGAAATTGAGAGCATCTTCTTTTCTCTCTGGCACTTTGTCACTGTAACTTCTCTTCATCTTCATCTTCTTGGTGTTCACACAATCTGATTTTATGTGCCCATAACCATTACATCCATTACACTTGATTTCTTTTCTCTTGAATGATGGACAATCTGTTTTGACATGCCTAATACCATGACAATTAAAACACACCACTGCCTGCCATTTATGTCTTTCTTCTTCTCTAGGCAGTCTGTCTCTGGACATCTTATTCAAAAGATTCATGGTTTCTTCAAGTTTCTGAATCATCAAGTCAATAGATTCTTCAAGCTTCTTAACTCTCTGGATGTCTTCATCAACTGCAACTCGAGATTCTTGAGCAGGCTTTGAACACTTAGATTCTAATTCCATCTCCTCAGCCTTTAATATCCATACTACCTCAGCGAACTTCAGTTCATCAGTGTTCATTGTCAATGTTATCGCTGCTTTATGTGCTGCAAACTTAGTAAGTAAACAACGCAGAAACTTCTTCACCAATTTTGCATCTTCATATTTTTTACCTAAAACTTGTGCTTGATTGGCTATGGAGCTGAGCTTTGCACTGAACTCTTCTATCTTCTCATCATCACTCATCCTTATGTCTTCAAACTGTAATGCAAGCAAGTCTAGTCTTATCCTCCTAACATTCGCAGTACCCTCAAACGCATTTTGTAGTATATCCCAAGCCTCCTTGGCTGATTCACAGCCCTGTATAAGTTCAAATTGCTTTCCATCTACAGAACTGAAGATTGTATCCAGTGCTCTTGCATTAAATCTTGAAAGTTTTTTCTCTGTTGCTGTGCACTTTGTCTTCAATTTAGGTATCTTCAAACCATCTTCTTGCATCACATACGGTTCTTCCCATCCAGATTGAACAACTGTCCATATATCTTCATCAGCTCCACGTAAGTTTGCTCTCATTCTCACTTTCCAATACCCATAATTCACATCATTCAGCAGCAACATATTTTGTGTCAAAATCGCCATAATCTCTTCTCAGGATCTCACCTTGGTTCGAAGATGTCTTCTTCGTTTAGGTGTCCTGCTCTGATACCAATTGTAAGTTTGAGATACAGCGAGAACAAACAGCACAAAATAATTCCAAGAACAATTATCTCTTTATTAAGAATCACTGAAACAATCTTTTACAAAGACTTGTCAAATCCGAATTACTCAACGCCACACACGGCTTGACACGGATCAATTCTTAATCTATCCTTATGAGGAACCAACCCCTGTTGATCACCTCTATAAATCACTCACTGTCTGAAACTCCAAAGTTGCTGCTATGTTTCTGTGAGAATTACAACGTCAAAAGCTCTAACCCTAATTCTAGGGAAAAGCCATAATATATATTAAATAATATTTTCCTACTATCTAATATAATATTTCCTATATTTTAGCATCACCAAATCTTCCAATTTGTGATCTAATCACGCTCTTTTAATGCATATTTCGTCAACCAAGTATATAGAAATATTCCACATCATCGCATCTTGATGTTTCCTTTTTACTCTCTGAAGCGTGTGTCACACACCATCCTTCGTGTGTAACACATGTACACGAACCAAAGCTCCACCACTGCAGCAACACATCAAGCTCCAAGTTCTTGAGCTTACACCCTATTGGTGTGCGTGGAATCTTTGGTTTCTAATTTTTACCATAGCCCCTATTGGTGTGCGTGGAATCTTTAGTTTCTAATCTATGTGTACCTTCATGGTAAACGGTTCGGTGGGCTGTCCTGAACAATCCACATTGGTTTTTTGGGCTGTCCAATACAATTGAGCTTACTCGGCAAGCACTGAACTGCTTCCAACACTGCTGTGATGAAGTAGTGACTGTGGCTGCAAATAGAGTAGCAACTAAGATAGCTCTTAGTGTCACTAAGACAGGTTCAATCCTATGTAGCTCGTGGAGGTCCAAGTTGGCTTACTGATATCACTTTTGTTGATGCTGTCTCCTCTCCATCTACATACTCAAGATGAGCCTGCAATGGCTTTCAGCCTTTCACCTAATTGAGTATGAAGCCATTTATATCTTCAAAAGCTCCTTTCCCTTTGTAGGATTTTTTCTTTCGTTTAAACACCTACTGGTGTATGTTTTTTTTAATATTTGCTTGTCTTCTCTTTGTTTTCCCAGAGCATTGATTTTGGGAATCAAACTTTTGGAAGTTATTTTAATGACAAAAAAAAAGACACCAAGATTGGTCCGGACAGTTGGTAGATGAGTGGATGGCAGTGTAAGATGAGATTATAGGCACTGTCATTAGTTCATCAGGCGGAGATTTTTGTGTATGGATTTGGAGGTACATGGAAAAAAATTGCAGAATGTTCTTTCATATGCTGTCCATTCAAGAGGTTGTATGATACTTAATGTTTCTTCTAGTGGCATAGCCACATTATTGTTTTCTGGTGGAAGGACTGCTCATTCCAGGTCTAACGTTCTTATAAAACCTGATGAATTCTCAACTTGCAAAATACAACTAGAAAGTGATCATACTGAATTAATATCTATAGCTCCTCTTACAATTTGTGACATAACACCGATAATGAGAAAATATTGATTTGAAGCTTTAAATCACAGATTGTGCGACATTATGAAGACTATAAGAAGACTTTTTGGAGAAAAAAATATTGTTTTCGGTGGTGATTCCAAACAAATATTATAAAAGAATTAAATGGCTGAATCTAACACATGGTGTGTGTACTCTATTATAATGAAGCAAATGACTCATGCTAATATGCCAAATATAATAGTCTAATATATCAGATTTTAAGTATGTTTTAATTGGTCATTTTATTATATTTTATTATCTACTTAGATATTATTTTCAAGGATATTGATAAATTTATATAAATATAATTGGATAAAATTTTCCATGATGTTTTTTTGATGATTTTATTTTATTTATGTATTGTTCAATAAAGTAATTTAATTTGGAACCCTAAATTTACTAAATGTTTTCAAGATCCCAAGCCCATATCTACCAGGGGACGGGTCTGATTAAGACTTAGAAAAACCCTAACTAGGCCTGGGCAAATTATCCGGATCCGAAGATCCGAACCGGTAATTACCCGAAAAACCGGGTTTCGGATCGGGTTCGGCTCTAGAAAAATACCCGGTCGGATGAGGTTTTAAAACTGGTCGGGTACCGGATCGGTTCCGGGTATATCCGAGATCCGTACGGGTATCCGAGAGATCCGAGATCCGTATGGATATCCGAAAAATCCGAGATCCGTACGGATATCCGAGATGTAAAATTTAATATGCATCACTAGCGAATCGAACCATGAACCTCATCCTACACTTACCATATCACGTGACACTATACCAACGCATCATATAGTGTTTATATGTATTTTAAAGTTTATATCTATATATATATATATTAAATTTATAAATATTAATCGGATCCGTTAATTTTTTGGTTACTTCGGATATAACCGGATCCGAACCGGATCCGACCGGTACCGAACCGTATCCGAACCAAAATTTTAAATTATCCGATCGGTACCATTTTCAATAGTTCCGAAATATCCGAAATCCGAAATATCCAACCCGGATCCGAACCGATAATCCGAATGCCCAGGCCTAACCCTAACTTATGTTATGACCTAGCTATATATCGCGACAAGTAAATATGAAGCACATCAAAAAGTGTGTTGAACCTATTCATTGCTCTTACCGAAATGTTGATTATCTTTTTTCCTCACTGCTTATCGAACAATTTTTCTATTGTTTTTCTTTATAAGAACTCAACAGTTTTTCTATTATTAATTAACTAAGTTGTATCCGGTTACTTTTTTTAATTGAATCTTCGGTTATTGTTTCTTACTGATATTTGTCTTCGTTCGCTTATGGAATGGTCAGAATTATTTACTTAAGTGATCGGGATGCCTAAAAGCCTTTTACTTTGTGATTTACATCTATATTTTGATTTCTTAAAAAATATATCTTGATTTATTTGCTTAATACTTAAAATCTGGGATTAAACAATTGCTTTTGGCTTTAGAATATATATATATGTGTGTGCGCGCGCGCGCCTTATAGGCAGGAGAAGATGCAAATGCAAGATTGATTTTGGTATGGGGCACATAACTAAGTTCTGGTTTTAAGCAAAAAAAAAAGTTCTAGTAACTAATGTTGAATTTAAGTGAGTACTAGATTTTGATCCGCGCTTCGAAAGTGAGGGTTTTCTGAATTATAAAAATTTTGGATATGAATTACTATTCTGGGGTTATTATATTATTATGTTATAAAACTCTATTATATTGAATAAGGAAATTTGTTTAAAATTATATAATTTATGAATTAGTTTATTTGATATTTTGTATATTTTACTTTTATATAACTCTTTCTTAGAGATGAGAATGTTTTCCCATATCCGAAAAACGAACCGAAATTGACACACAAAATACATGTTTGGGTATGGGATCAGGGAAAAGTTTAAAATTATATAATTTATGAATTAGTTTATTTGAGATTTTGCAAGTATATTTTTATGTAAGTCTCTCTTAGGCATGAGAATTTTTAACGGATCCAAAAGACGAACCGAAACTGACACGAAATACATGTTTGGGTCTAGGATCAGGGAAAAGTACCTATTCCATTTCTTGGACCCGCAGATATCTTCTCGAGTACGGAGACCCAAAGTACCCAAAATGTTTTGTGTATATTATGTATATTTGGGTATTTCATATATGTTTTCAGTTTAGAAATATATTTTTATAAGTTTTGGGTTCGCTTTTTCGGTTTATTATCTCAAGTTTCGGGTAAATTTTTAATCTTTTTAAAAAAGTACTTAATTAGGGTTTTCGAATAAAAATTTGGATTTTTTGGTTCATCGGGATAAAATTTTGGGGTTTTGGGTATTTCAATATTTTTGGATATTTGTTTGATTTTTGGATATATTTTGTGTTTCGGATTTTACAACTTTTCAGGTGCTTTGATTCTTTTTGGTCCGAAATACCTAAATATCGAGCCGGACCCATTACATACTTGAATTGCCAGTATTTTAAATTATATACTCGAACTGACTCAGATCCAAAAGAAACCGAACTAAATTATTTTCAAATACGTAGTTGCATTCAAATGTCGAGGATCCGAACTGGAACTGATTTATACCAGACCCGAAGACTTGATTCCCAAACCTAATTTTTCATTATATTTTGTGTATATTTTATAAGAGTTAAATTTATTAAGTTGGTGAGAATTGATATTTATTTTCGAATATTTTTGACTAATTTAATAGTACAGTTTTGTAGTTTTTTTCTAAAAGTTAAACAGAAAAAGAAAAAAAAAACTATTAGTAGGTTTTTTTGTCAACAATTAGTACGGGTTTTAATAATTTTAAACATAACTTCAATAAAAATTGTTATTATAAACTTTTTTATTAAAAATAACGTAATATATATATATATAACAGATAGTCATTAAAGTGTTTATCTAATTTTATTTTGTTTTAGAAAATAATTTAATGTAATAGTATCACTATTGATACTATTTTGATTTTTTATGTTTGGCTATCTATATAAGGTCAAATTATATATATTGGTAAAGAAGGTAGAAAACATGTATATTGCATATTATTAACTTGTTTTGACTTCTTCCTTTCGTAAGAATTGAATAAATAAGTCACATTTTCCTGGTCATCTACACGGATATCGGCTACTGCATTTCAGTCTATTTGAATACTCGGGAGAAGATCTATCCGTGAGTTGCATTTCTCACTCGAGGGTTAATCTGTATATTTAAGAGATTCGGGTTTAACCCTTTTCTTTTTCAAAAAAGGAATTGAATAAATAAACTTAAATATTGAGATATGTAAAAAAGGTAAGTTTGATGCAAAAATCTAGGGTGATCTAATTATTAACTTGTTTCCATATTTTTCTTACGTATGAATTGAATAATAATAATAATACACTTAAGGACTGAGATGTGTAAAATGGTATGTTTGATGCACAAATGTCGGTGATATAATGATGAAACATCATTCTGTTATAAAGAAATCTTAATTTGACATAGATACTAACCGAATTAGGTGGGTTGATTAATTAAGGTAATATAAACTATAACATAAATAAAATTATGAAAAGGTCCAAACAACTTGCATAAGTCGACTTTTCAAAACTGCTTTCCTTTTAATAGTATTAATTTAGATAATTTAATATTAATTATCATAAAGAAAAATAATTTAGCATGGGGCAGATGTCACATAAGTTTAATCCTCAAATCAATGTAGTATTTGAAGTGTCATTCCAATCCTAAAATGATTCTAAATACAGAAAATGTAAGATATTTACTTAATCTAAACGCAAACAAAGTTGAGTTGGAATAGTAACCAAGTAGCAGTAATTAAACTGAAATTAAGAACTAGAGTAACAGAGAGCAAAGAAAGTTTTCAATCAATATTAAGAGAGAACTCATGAATATAAGGCAATTGATCCAAGATGACTAGCTTCCAAGTCAAGGTGTTATCCAAACAATCAACAAGTTCTATAAGTTTAGATCTCATCAAGATAGATTAATCCACTTCCGTGACAGAAACTTTTATGCTATCATGAATTAAACAACAACTGTCGTTGGCTTAATGCAATCTAGCATGCATGAGTTACAAGTCTATTAACCATCTAGCAGTCCTAACATCAACTTCCATTAGCCAGTCATGCAAGAGCTTTACTAAATTCGTTCAAGCATTTCAACAAATACCTTGCAGACGTGAAATAGCTTAGAATCTAGATCTAAGAGATCAAGTCAGATCTAGCATTAAGAACCCTGAAAAAGCATAGAAACAAGTAGATCTAGTGATAAATACCATAACTCTTTAATAATCACCTCAGATCTGCCTAACCCATAGATTCATGGTGAATCTACTCACTAATTGTCGTCATGATAGATTTTAAAGTCATGTTAAGTTCAAGACAAATCATGTTTAGAGAATTAGATGAACATTTAATACTAAAAATCCAAAAGGCAAAATGAATAAAAGATGATAAAGATTGTAACTTTCACCCTAGTAGAAAAAAAAAGATGATAGAGACAATACCTCAACGAGAAAAGGATGAGATGGGTTTAGTCGAGCTCGAGATGCTATGGAGAAGAGAGAGATTCGAGATGAGATGAGCTCGGAGAAGAGAGCTTCGAGATGAGATTATCTTAGAGATGGGAAGATCGAGAGAGAGAGATTGAGATGTCCGAGATAGAAAGAGAGAGAGAGAGAGAGAGAGAGAGAGAGAGAGAGAGAGAGAGAGAGAGAGAGAGAGAGAGAGAGAGCTTGAGATGTCTGATATCAAGATGCGTCTATGGAGTTCGTCTGAGCTCGGGATGCGTCAATGGAGACAAGAGGGACGAGAGATAGAAGCTGCGTCCAGAGAAGCTGCGTCAATTGAGATTAGAATTACGGTTTTTAGGAAATAACGAAACATTGTAAAGGCAAATGCGTAAATTACATCTCTAGACGCAGCATTATGCGTCAAAAGGTGATAAAACTGTTGTTAAAAACTTATGGACGCAGGACGCAACGTTTAGCCGCAGCGTCCTGACGCAAATACGGCGTCAATCAAACGAACACACTTCTTTGCCGCCGCCGCAGCCACGGACGCTGCAGCAACCAGACGAACAGCACTAGTCTTTTAAAATTAGGGTTCAATCGGTAAATTGCTCAAATGCCAGTAGTTAAACGCTATTATTCCGCGACTGCGTTTTGACACAAAACGTGTTTGCATTTGGTCTTCTTCTTCACTGCGTCTCGAGCTCGGGTCTTCTTCTCGCCGTTGTCACTGCTGTCATGTCCCAAGTTCTAGATAAAGCCATCCGGATGGACCATGGTGCAAGGACAAGCACCAGCCAGGTCATGAGACCAAAGGGGCAAGCGTATCATGGTCCAGAAATGGGGTTAAGTGCATCAGGAAGCTGAGACTTAACCAGAATGAAGGAAAGGTAAGCTCAAAGGAGCTGGACAAGTGTTTTGGTAGCTGGCCGTTGAGGTTTGGTAGCTCGGGCAGCTAGGGAAGGAGTGAGGCAAGCTCACAGTGGCTCAGGCAAGACTAGGACAGCTCCAGTAGCTGGCAGGTCAGCTCACTCAGCTGGGGAAGCTAGAGACCAGCTCACCTCAGCTGGACGGAGTGATTAGCTCTTGGGCGGTTGGACCGGACCATGAGCGGTTATGGGTCCGGCTCGGTGGTGGCATGGTCAGGTGAGACCATGGAGTTGGGCAAGTGAGCTAGGTACCTGGAGGAGTGTTGGCAGCTGGAGATCGATCAAGGGAGCAGTTGGAGGCAGTTGGGAAGCGGTTTGGCCGAAGGGATGCAAAGAGAACCGTTTGTGCCTTTTCGCCCAAAACCGTGCAAACGCTCGGTCCAACTGCTTGTCGATGACATTTCCTATAAATAGGAGTCATTGTTCATCGATTTGAGACACGAAAAACACTAGGCAAACCTCTGCCAATATTCTACCAGAAAGAAAGAGAGAAGAGACCGGCGGTGAGGAGTGATCCGTGTGGTGTTCCAGTGTGATTCAAACGGTGGAAAAGGCTCAGGCAAGGCCATGACAGACGGGCAAAGTGATAAGGACAAGAGGAAGGAGTCAGAGAAGGATGGAGGCGCAGAGGAACGCACGCCTAAGGTATTGATGCACTCCGGATGGTGACCGCCCATGACCATGGGTTTGTATGGTCTGGCCGGTTGAACCATGATGTGTTGGTTGCATCCGTTTCTTCTTTTCTCTTTATCAATCTCTCTTCTATCTTATTCCGATGTAATCTGAGGGTTTAAACCCACGGACAAACCCCCAGGGCTTGGATTGGTCAGTGTAATCTCTCCATGGCCTTGGTTGGGGAGGTATGGTCCGATCTCATGGTTCCCAAGGGAATTATTGGGGTTTGACGATTGTAATCTCTTAATTGGGATTTTTAATGAATTATCAAAGTGTTAGATTCAATTTATATCATGGATTTAGGGTTGGTCCAATTTGGCCGGTTGGCGGTTCATGGTCAAGGTCGATATGACTGAGGCCGGTTCTGAGGAATCCAATTGGACCATCCTCTTAGTTTGGATTTATCATGATTTATCATGTATAGTATAGAGTTTTTGGCCGAGTATTTAGTGTGGTCAGAAATGGGTATTAGATGTGATCTAGGATCCGGAACCATGTACTAGTTAGATTGTTGTTAGGATATCGGATCATATGTGTATTCATGTGTTGTGGTTTGGTTTCAGGAACAAGCAGTGATCGTGGTAAAGCAAAGGAGTCTTGAAGACTTGGCCGTGGATGGATGTGTGATGTGTGTCTAGTTAGATGAACTTATGTTAGCCTATGGTGCAACTTGTGTGGATTGAATAATTTGTATGGATCACATTGACTTATATATATGAAATGATCTTTTCTTTATGCTTCCGCTTTGTACTTGTCAATTATAAACCTCAATTGAATGAAAAAGGACTTAGACACTATTGGACTTAAACCGGCTGAATTGCACTTAGACATGTAGGTAAGTACCTGGATTGCTTGGATCATGGGATCCAGGTTCGGGTCTTACAAGTTTGTATCAGAGCATGCTTGATTCTAGGCTGTTGGGTTAGGGGCAGATCATCACACATCCGGCTGAGTCTATTGACATTTTGGTTTAAGTTTGTATTCATTAGTGTTGATGTTGTTGAGGTTTAAAAGTGCTGTCAAGACTAATACCTGATTTGTGTTTGGTTTTGATGTGTCCTAAGGGAACTAAGAGGAGGTCTCGGAAGGCTAAGGATGGGGCTGGGGTTTCTGGTGCTGGAGATGCATCAGTACCTAACCCAAGTGCAGTGTTGACAGTTCCACCTATGGGTCGGACTGGAGAGGCTGTCCTGACTGAAACCCAAGTTAACCAAACTGAGGTTCAGCTGGACGGAGTGGCAGGACAGCTGGATGAGACCGGAAGGCAACTGGAGGGAACTGGAAGCCAGCGAGGTGCAGCTATTGGGCAGCACAGGAATGATCAGGATGGGGAGGCTGAGTCCTCAGAGATTGGTCATCGAGCTGATCCAAACATCAGGGATGGTGTACGGACTGGTCCGGGTGATCAAGGGACTGAACCTTCCATGCAGGAGATACTGGCTGCCATTAGGCTAATGGGTAGTCAGATGGTAGCCATGACTCAGGTGCTCACCCCAGTGGTAAACTCATCCGTTGGTCAAGCCACACAAGCTCAAGTGGGAGCTGGTGGACGAGTGTTGCCAGTAGCTGAAGTAATTGAACTGGATCCACCATCTGGATCAGTTAAGAAAGTGGATTACTTGAAGGTTCTGGAGCACATATCACGCCTAGGGACAAAGCACTTTGCTGGAAGTGTTGATCCCATGGAGGCTGATGAATGGAGAGACCGGTTGGTTAGGAACTTCAAATCAACCCGGTGCCCTGAGGAGTACCAAAGGGACATTGCAGTGCACTTCCTAGAAGGTGATGCACACAATTGGTGGATAGCTTTGGACAAACGTACCAATGGTTCCATTGAGCGCTTTGCTGACTTCGAAGTGGAGTTTAACCACAAGTACTTTCCTGCTGAGGCATGGGACCGTTTGGAAGCTAAGTTATTGGACTTGGTTCAAGGGCGTAGGGCAGTAAGGGAGTACGAGGAAGAGTTCAACAGGCTCAGGCGCTTTGTGGGAAGGGAGTTGGAGGATGAGGCAGTACATGTACGAAGGTTCATCCGCGGCCTTAGGCCTGAACTCAAGACCTACTGCTCAGTCCGGACCTTCTCCAATGTGACTGAACTGGTGGAGAGGATGGCTATGTTGGAGACAAACCTTGCTGAGGAAGCTAAGCACAAAGTGAAGAGTGTGGTGGTGGCTCCTGGGCAAAGTGGTGACCGGAAGAGGAAGAGAGACCAGGTGGAAGAGGGTAAAACCTCAAGTGGTAAGCCTGTGTGCCCTAAGTGTGGTAGAAACCACTATGGGGAGTGCTGGAGAGCCATGGGTGCCTGCACTCGTTGTGGTAAGATGGGACACTTTGCTCGAGAGTGCCCAAATGTGGGAGGTGACCGGACTTGCCATACTTGTGGTCTTAAGGGTCATCTCAAGAAGGACTGTCCAAAGCAAGCTGATGGACAGAACAAGAACAGGAGTGGGGGTAACAGGCCGGACCAGAACCGGGGTCAAACCTCAACTCCAAGGGTTTATGAGCTGTCCAAGGATGTGGAACAGACAGGGCCATTCAAAGCAATCACTGGTAACTTCTAAAACTCATTTGTTTTCTTTCTAGAACTATGCATGGTACGGAATCTAGAATGGTTAGGAACTTAGATGGGGTCTTTGTAGGGACCTTATGTATTGGTGGTGTGGAAACACATGTCCTGTTTGATACTGGAGCCTCACATAGTTTTGTGAGTCCATAGATGATTGGGAAAGGATTGTTTTGTATTGGTTCAGGGGATGATCCTGGGGTTGTGGTTGCGGCCGGAGGCCAAAGGATGCAATCACAAGGCCTGGTAAGGGATATCCCAGTTATGATACAAGGGAGGGCATTGCCTGTGGATCTTGTAGTGGTGAGCCTTAAGAATCACGAAGTGATCTTAGGGATGGATTGGCTTGGGAAGAATCGGGCCACCTTAGATTGTCACCGAGGAAGGGTGCAGTTTGAGAGTGGGTGTGGACCCCCGATCAGGTTCCAAGGTATCCGACCAACCTCAGGTAGCTTAGTGGTCTCAGCGGTCCAAGTGGAAAGTATGCTGAGGAATGGTTGTGAGGCCTGGTTGGCGACCATTAGCACTAAGGAGGTTGTGGGGGGTGGTAGCCCGGACGGGATTCGGTTGGTTCAAGAGTTTAGTGATGTATTTCGGGCGCTTCAGGGTGTGCCTCCTGATAGGGCTGACCCGTTCATGATCGAACTTGAACCTGAAACGGTCCCAATGTCCAAAAGTCCGTACCGTATGGCACCAGCTGAGATGGCTGAGTTAAAGAAACAACTGGAAGAGTTGTTGGATAAGGGGTTTATACGCCCAAGTGTGTCTCCATGGGGAGCACCAGTCCTCTTTGTCAAAAAGAAGGATGGGAGTTTCAGATTGTGCATTGACTATAGGGGGCTGAATAGGGTTACTATCAAGAATAAGTACCCCTTGCCCAGGATTGATGAGTTGCTAGATCAGTTGAGAGGAGCCAAGTGGTTCTCAAAAATTGATTTAGCATCAGGCTACCATCAAATCCCCATTGCACCAGAGGATGTGCAAAAGACAGCATTCAGGACAAGGTATGGCCACTATGAGTTTGTGGTCATGCCATTTGGACTGACCAATGCACCAGCAGCCTTCATGAAGATGATGAATGGTATCTTCCGAGATTTCTTAGATGAATTTGTAATCATCTTTATTGATGATATACTAGTATACTCTAAGACTGAGGAGGACCATGAGAAGCATCTCAGGTTGGTGCTGGGACGGCTAAGGGAGCAGCAACTCTTTGCTAAGTTAAGCAAGTGCAGTTTCTGGCAAAAGAGTATTGGATTCCTAGGCCATGTGGTGTCTAAGGAAGGAGTTTCTGTTGACCAGGAGAAGGTCAAGTGCATACAAGAGTGGCCAAGACCAAAGAATGCTACTGAAGTTAGAAGCTTCTTGGGTTTGGCCGGATACTACAGGAAGTATGTCAAGGGGTTTGCAAGTGTGGCACAACCTATGACACAACTTACTGGAAAGGATGTGAAGTTCACATGGTCTGATGCATGTGATAAGAGCTTCCAGGCCTTAAAGACCATGTTGACCAGTGCACCAGTGCTAGTGTTGCCTGAGGCCGACCAACCATATGTGGTTTACACAGATGCATCCATAACCGGATTAGGCTGTGTGCTCACACAACATGGGAAAGTCATTGCTTATGCCTCTAGGCAACTGAGGAAGCATGAGGGCAACTACCCAACTCATGACCTGGAGATGGCTGCAGTGGTATTTGCTCTGAAGATATGGAGGTCCTACTTGTATGGTGCCAAGGTTCAGATCCTAACCGACCACAAGAGTCTCAAGTACATTTTTACTCAGCCTGAGTTAAACTTGAGGCAGAGAAGGTGGATGGAATTTGTGGCGGATTATGATCTTGATATTGCTTACTATCCGGGCAAAGCAAATCTGGTAGCAGATGCCTTGAGCCGGAGGAGAGCTGAAGTGTCAGCTGAAAGAGAAGCTGAGGTATTGGAAGGGATGGTCAGGTCTTTGAATCTAAACACCTTGGTCAGTGAGGATGAACCTCTGGGACTAGAGGTTGTGGATCAGGCTGATCTCCTGAGTAGAATCAGACAAGCACAATGCTTGGATGAGAATTTGCAAAAGGTTGCAAGGAATGACAAGACAGAGTACCAGACGGCCAGCAATGGTACCATTTTGGTACATGGGCGTGTGAGTGTTCCGAGTGACCGGGGACTAAAGGAAGAGATTATGAGACAAGCTCATAAGTCTAAGTTCTCAGTGCACCCGGGGCTGAACAAGATGTATAGGGACATGAAGAGGTATTACCATTGGGTGAGGATGAAAGCAGATGTGGCCGAGTGGGTGGCTAAGTGTCCAACTTGCCAACTAGTTAAGGCCGAGCATCAGGTTCCCAGTGGTTTACTTCAGAACCTCCCTATACCTGAGTGGAAGTGGGATCACATCACAATGGACTTTGTGACTGGGTTCCCGACGACAAGGAGTAAGAAGGATGCAGTTTGGGTGATTGTGGACCGACTGACCAAGTCTGCACACTTCTTACCAATCAAGAAGGGTGATGGGGTGGATGAGATAGTGAAGATCTACATTGATGAGATAGTGAGGCTGCATGGAGTGCCAGCCAGTATAGTCTCTGACAGAGACCCAAGGTTCACCTCTTACTTCTGGAGGGCTTTTCAAAAAGCCTTAGGAACTAGGGTGAACATGAGTACATCCTACCATCCCCAAACAGATGGACAATCAGAAAGAACTATCCAGACACTAGAAGACATGCTGAGGGCATGTGTACTGGACTGGGGCGACTCATGGGAAAAGCATTTGCCACTGGTGGAGTTTGCATACAACAACAGCTTCCACACCAGTATAGGCATGTCTCCCTATGAGGCTTTGTATGGGCGGCCTTGCAGGACACCCTTATGCTGGACTCAAGTGGGGGAGCGCAGTATAATAGGACCTGAGATTGTGGAGGAGACAACTGAGAAGATCAAGTTGGTCAAGGAGAAGATGAAAGAGGCACAAGACCGCCAAAAGAGTTATGCTGATAGAAGAAGAAAACATCTTGAGTTTGAGGTTGGTGATCTAATCTATCTCAAGATTATCACATTCAAGGGAAGGGCCAGAGTTTCTGGAAGGAAGAAACTGGACCCAAGGTTCCTAGGTCGTTCAGGATACTTGAAAGAGTTGGGGCAGTGGCCTACAAATTGGATTTGCCATCTGAGATGGATGCTTATCACAATGTGTTCCATGTGTCCCAACTAAGGAAGTGTCTGACTGACCAGGACATTGTGTTGCCTGAGATTCCAAAAGATCTTGGTAAGAACCTAACCTTAGAAACAAGGCCGGTTCGGATCATAGATAGAATGGAAAAGGCAATGAGGAGAAAGACTGTACCTATGCTTAAGATAGTATGGGAATTCAATGGCAAAGACATTATCACTTGGGAGACCGAGGCAAGGATGAAAGCTGAGTATCCTGAGTGGTATAGTCAGTATGTGGATGGTGAACCATCAAGTATGAACTCGGGGACGAGTTCCTTCCAAGTGGGGGAGACTTGTCATGTCCCAAGTTCTAGATAAAGCCATCCGGATGGACCATGGTGCGAGGACAAGCACCAGCCAGGTCATGAGACCAAAGGGGCAAGCGTATCATGGTCCAGAAATGGGGTTAAGTGCATCAGGAAGCTGAGACTTAACCAGAATGAAGGAAAGGTAAGCTCAAAGGAGCTGGACAAGTGTTTTGGTAGCTGGCCGTTGAGGTTTGGTAGCTCGGGCAGCTAGGGAAGGAGTGAGGCAAGCTCACAGTGGCTCAGGCAAGACTAGGACAGCTCCAGTAGCATGCAGGTCAGCTCACTCAGCTGGGGAAGCTAGAGACCAGCTCACCTCAGCTGGACGGAGTGATTAGCTCTTGGGCGGTTGGACCGGACCATGAGCGGTTATGGGTCCGGCTCGGTGGTGGCATGGTCAGGTGAGACCATGGAGTTGGGCAAGTGAGCTAGGTACCTGGAGGAGTGTTGGCAGCTGGAGATCGATCAAGGGAGCAGTTGGAGGCAGTTGGGAAGCGGTTTGGCCGAAGGGATGCAAAGAGAACCGTTTGTACCTTTTCGCCCAAAACCGTGCAACCGCTCGGTCCAACTGCTTGTCGATGACATTTCCTATAAATAGGAGTCATTGTTCATCGATTTGAGACACGAAAAACACTAGGCAAACCTCTGCCAAAATTCTACCAGAAAGAAAGAGAGAAGAGACCGGCGGTGAGGAGTGATCCGTGTGGTGTTCCGGTGTGATTCAAACGGTGGAAAAGGCTCAGGCAAGGCCATGACAGACGGGCAAAGTGATAAGGACAAGAGGAAGGAGTCAGAGAAGGATGGAGGCGCAGAGGAACGCACGCCTAAGGTATTGATGCACTCCGGATGGTGACCGCCCATGACCATGGGTTTGTATGGTCTGGCCGGTTGAACCATGATGTGTTGGTTGCATCCGTTTCTTCTTTTCTCTTTATCAATCTCTCTTCTATCTTATTCCGATGTAATCTGAGGGTTTAAACCCGCGGACAAACCCCCAGGGCTTGGATTGGTCAGTGTAATCTCTCCATGGCCTTGGTTGGGGAGGTATGGTCCGATCTCATGGTTCCCAAGGGAATTATTGGGGTTTGACGATTGTAATCTCTTAATTGGGATTTTTAATGAATTATCAAAGTGTTAGATTCAATTTATATCATGGATTTAGGGTTGGTCCAATTTGGCCGGTTGGCGGTTCATGGTCAAGGTCGATATGACTGAGGCCGGTTCTGAGGAATCCAATTGGACCATCCTCTTAGTTTGGATTTATCATGATTTATCATGTATAGTATAGAGTTTTTGGCCGAGTATTTAGTGTGGTCAGAAATGGGTATTAGATGTGATCTAGGATCCGGAACCATGTACTAGTTAGATTGTTGTTAGGATATCGGATCATATGTGTATTCATGTGTTGTGGTTTGGTTTCAGGAACAAGCAGTGATCATGGTAAAGCAAAGGAGTCTTGAAGACTTGGCCGTGGATGGATGTGTGATGTGTGTCTAGTTAGATGAACTTATGTTAGCCTATGGTGCAACTTGTGTGGATTGAATAATTTGTATGGATCACATTGACTTATATATATGAAATGATCTTTTCTTTATGCTTCCGCTTTGTACTTGTCAATTATAAACCTCAATTGAATGAAAAAGGGACTTAGACACTATTGGACTTAAACCGGCTGAATTGCACTTAGACATGTAGGTAAGTACCTGGATTGCTTGGATCATGGGATCCAGGTTCGGGTCTTACAACTGCAACTGCTCGCCCTCGTCTTTTCGAGTCCTACGCCGTCATGAGTGAAACTCCGGCGTCGTCGCTTCACGTCGCCGCCGGGATATTTGCCTTCGCTGTGTTGTCTCCTCCGCTACACGGGCTCGTCTTCTCCGTTCAAGCGGTTACAGCTCTTGCATGCTTAGTTTTGACCCATCAGTTATCCAGCTTCTTCATATCGAGAAATGTCAAACTCTGAAATGTGTTGAATGGATCATGAAATGTGTTGAGTTGGCTTCTTTCTCTGTTCAAGTTAATTGAGAGTTAGCGGGCTATTTCAACAGTTCTAGAGGTCTGAGACAAGGATGCTCCTTATCACCATATCTATTTGTCATGTGCATGCAAGTTCTGTCCAAATTACTTGATAAGGCGGCTGTGGAAAAGCAGTTTGGGTATCACCCATATTGTCAAGACCTGAAGCTTACACATCTCTGTTTTGCCGATGATCTATTGGTTTTCGTAGACGGGACACAACAGTCTATGGAATGCATTCTCGGGGTTTTTAAAAGGTTCGAGGAGATATCAGGCTTATCAATCAGTCTTGAGAAATCTACACTTTACACAGCTGGGGTTACTGATCTTGATAGAGAAGCAATTCTCAGACATATACCACTTGCGTATGGTTCCTTGCCAGTTCGCTATTTGGGCTTGCCACTCATGACCAAGCGTATGTCGTCTCAAGATTATTCTCCTCTGGTTGAAAGAATTCGAAAACGAATCACATCATGGACAGCACGTCAACTATCTTTCGCAGGGAGATTGCAACTAATAAATACAGTTATTCATAGTCTCACAAACTTCTGGATGTCTGTATATCGAATGCCAAAGAAATGTATCAGGGAAATTGATCAACTCTGTTCAGCATTTCTCTGGCCAGGCCCTGCAATGAGCTCAAAAAAGGCCAAAATAGTGTGGACTACTGTCTGCAAACCGAGGGCGGACAGTAGTCCACACTCGGGTTGAGATCTTTGGAGGAAACAAATAAAGTATGATGTCTGAAACTTATCTGGAGAATATTGTCTAGAGACTCGATGTGGGTTAGATGGGTGGATAGATATCTAATAAGAAAAGGATCGTTTTGGCAGACAAATGATAAAAGTAGCTTGGGTTCCTGGATTTGGAAGAAGATCTTAAAATACAGGAACCTCGCAAGCTCTCTTACTCGGATTGAAATACGCAGTGGAGCAAGGACTTCTTTTTGGTTCGATGAATGGTCGCAGCTTGGAAGAATCATTGATATCACTGGATCTCGAGGCAGTATTGACCTTGGGATTCCTATGACTGCAACGGTTGAGTACGCAGTTCAAATCTATCGAACTCGCAGGCACATAGTTGGGAGTTTGATTGACATAGAGAATGAGATTTTGAAACTTAGGCTGCAGGGTTTGTCTTCAGAGGCTGATGTTAGGCTTTGGAAGGGAGTGGGAGACTCTTTTAAGCCAAGCTTCAGTACATGCCAAACATGGCAGTTGACGAGAATGCAGTCACCACAATTCAGTTGGGTTACGGCGGTCTGGTTTCCTGGAGCCACGCCGAAGTACTCTGTGCACTTGGATTGCAGTCCATGACCGGTTAGCTACAGGTGTAAGAGTTAAAAAATGGAGTCCCAACTCAGATGCTCATTGTGTCCTATGTACAGGCCATATAGAAACTAGGGAACATCTCTTTTTCTGCTGTCCGTATTCTCAGCAAATATGGAAGGGATTAACAAAGAATCTGCTACGGTCTCGCTATACTGAGGATTGGGATGGCATTCTGAACCTGTTGGTGGAAAGTGGAAGGAACAAAACTTATATATTTCTTCTAAAATATGTTTTTCAATGCTCTGTTCATACCATATGGAGGGAGAGAAATGGGAGGAAACATGGTAAGAAGCATTAAGCTTCAGAAATTCTGCTAAAGTTCATTGATAAAGGTGTAAGGAACCGCATTTCCTCGCTGTGTGTTGGTGGAAGTCGACGTAATACAACGGCAATGACGTCGTGGTTTGCTGCAAGGGAGTAAAAGTGAAGCTGTTGGAAATCTCTTTATTTTTTATTTTTTTTTATCATCTGATGGATTTATATTAATCTTGGAAATGGGAGTACACAAAGCCAGCAAAGGTGATATGACCTTTCTGGAGCCATAAGCTGGTGAGGTGATGGATACCATCCAGAAACACAGATTGATACTAACACTGAAACCAGAAACTAGACTAAAATTGAAAACAAAGATGATGAGAAGGATGGTGGAGATACATGAAAGACTGTAGCACTGGTGAAGCTGACTTGATACGAGAGAGAGAGAGAGCAATTCCCACCTAATAAATTGAGTTGCAAGATAATATCCACGAGCGCTTCCAACCGAGAAACCCACACATAGAACTACCGAGAACTCACCAACAATTAATACAGGTTGAGAAGAAACATGAGGGAGACTGGAAGCACTTGAAAACCACTAAAACATAACTGAATCGAGAGGGGTTAGAATCCTTAACTGTCACTGTAAACACCTTTCAATCCCAACTAAGACTCGCCATTGGACCTTGAATAGGCTCTCCACGCGCCTCATACACACCAACTCCTCTCGGCGAAGCCTCTAAAAGCTTCCCGAACACTACTTATTCAGACAGCCGGTAACTGGAAAAAACCACTCCAAATCCAGAACTAACATGATTACCTCCACGGCAATCGAGCAACTATGAAGCATACGTTCCACAAACCAGCTAACACCTTCTGATCTTCTCACAACAAACGATGAGCACGAACAGGCTCTGACCACACACTCTGACCATTAAGAATCAATAACCACCGGAGATGACTTCAATGAACAGAGACAGCACTCCCAAACCACACCTGCAGTTAAAACTCACGCACCTCTCCACAATGACCACCTTCAACACTAAAGAACACTACATCTAAACACAACAACACTAAAGAACAAGCTTCACCCAACTCAACACCTTAGGTAAAGGTAGAAACGGGAGACTTTCGATGTAGGACGAGATCCCAGACTTCATTGGCGGTTGAGCCCTACCAACTAGCCCACAACCACCGCCCAGAAACTGGCGAAACCTCAACCAACCGAGTCTCCAAACCAAGTAAGAAAGCAAGAGAAATCATAGATCCATCAAGACCAATCAGAACCCCTTACTAAAACCAGATATGTACCTTTCACCAAACAAAGATGTTGGAAGCCAAAGTGAAGAGACCGGAACAGAGACAGAACGGGGCTGCTCCTGACGGTGGCGAGTTCCCACCCGCCAGAGCAGCAGACGGAATAACGACGGCGGCTAAGTAACTGAGGGATTATAAAAATCTCTTTATTTATTTAAAAGTTTTTTCAATACACAGATTAGATCCTTATAGAAACAAAAACGTAAGCACTCATGTTGTAAACAAGTTTTTTTATTTGAATAATTTAACACTCTTTCAAAAAAAAAGAGAAATGTCAAACTCACTAAACAGCCATGGCCAATTTCTGCGAAATTTCAGGATTGGTCCCAGCATTTTAGTTCTTCTTCAAAATTGGCCCCAAAACTTTCATTTAGTACAGTTTAACTCTTGATTTCGCCCCAAAACTTCTGATTGTGCTGTCCAAACCCATGTGTATGCAATATGTACAAATGTGATACAGTCTGGAAATCAGACTATATAGAATTGATGCACTGAGGTTCAACCTGAAAACAAAGAAGATATATTTTTATGAGTTTTATGAGTTTTTATGAAGCAAAAGAAAAACAAATGGAAGATGAATGAGTTGCTAATAATATGAAGAATAAATCAGAGTAAATAGACAAAGATAAATGATAGATATGGTGGAATCAAGCTGCTGGATGTGTATCACTCTCTGCTTGATCAAATGATGGATTGAAGTGGATTTGCGGATGAAGTTTTGATTGAATCTCTCAACCAGATGGGATGATGGACGAAATGGATTGAATAGACACCACAAAACTCTGTGAAAGGAGACTTTGATAAGCCTGGTTGCTCTGAAGCTACTTCTCACAAACTCTAAAGACTTGAAACAATAGTTTTAAGAAAACTAGAAAACTGCATTTTCATTCATAAAATTCAAGGGTGTCTATTCAATCCATTTCGTCATCCCATCTGGTTGAGAGATTCAATCAAACCTTCATCAGCAAATCCACTTCAATCCATCATTTGATCAAGCTGAGAGTGATACACATCCAGCAGCTTGATTCCACCATATCTATCCTTTATCTTTGTCTATTTACTCTGATTTATTCTTCATATCATTAGCATCTCATTCATCTTCCATTTGTTTCTGTTTTGTTTCATAAAAATTCATAAAAACTCATAAAAATCTATCTTCTTTGTTTTCAGGTTGACCTTGAGTTTATCAAGTCTTATAGTCTGATTTCCAGGCTGTATCAAAATGCAATCGACACCTAAATGCAATACTTAGACACTAAAATGATTAAAAATAAATGGTTAAAAACATATAAAAACACTACACATCACACCCATTTCAACTCTAAGTCCACCCCTGTTTATAGGCCAAGAGTTTTTGAGTTTTTGAAGCACTGAGATGGAAGAAGACTTGCGGACGTATTTTGTATATACAATATTTGAACTTTTTTTTTTTGTAAACAACAATATTTTAACTTAAATTTTTGATTATACAACACAACCTCAT
The DNA here is from genome assembly GCF_000801105.2 of Raphanus sativus. NCBI lineage: Eukaryota > Viridiplantae > Streptophyta > Magnoliopsida > Brassicales > Brassicaceae > Raphanus > Raphanus sativus. The sequence continues at coordinate 25,219,993 of NC_079516.1, forward strand.
GTCATCACATCTCTCATTGTTTTAATCAAAATATAATGCTGCCCTTAGGTGACCTTTTTTTTTAGCAACAGCTCTTAGATGACCAGACTTGGAAAAAAGACCGTGCATATCTATCTTATTAAAACAGAAGTACACATATAGAATACCCCTTAGTTTTAGTGTTATTTACAATTGCATGCCACTGATAATTAAATTGAATTTCCTATTTTAATATTTGTCTTTTCAGTTATATTAATGTGTTTCTTTTTATTTCCTATTTTAATGCTTGTCTTTTTCAGTTAGATTAATGTGATTTTTTCTTTCCTATTTTAATATTTGTCTTTTTAATTAGATTAATGTATTTTGTTTTTCATTATTCAACAATTAATGATATTTTAAAGTTATCTTTTTGTCAATTTAAAGTTGTCTAAACTATTTGAAAATATTAAAAATAGTCAAAAGTAAACATATAAAGTAGATAAACAATAATCAAATACCAAAAATATTTAAAATATATATTTATTCTCCATCTAAATATTGAAGTTCAACCTGTTTTTTAATTTTTAATTTAGGTATTTTGGCTTACATTACTCAAATTTATATGTTTTGAGAAATTTAAAGTATATATAAATTTTTGAAAATTTTAAAATAATTCAAACTGGGTTATCCATATCCGAATCGAACCCGCAAATATCTGAATCAAACCGATACCAAAATTCATAAATATTTGAATGTTGTTGAAATCTTTAAACTCGGGAATCTCAAACCCAAATAGATTTTAACTAAATCAGTGGGTATCCAAATACACATTTCTAACATAGTCAATATAAAACGATCAAGTATTACAAATACATCATTTAATATAAATAAATAAAAACTAAAACAGAAAATTAATATCCGTGCGGTCGCACGGATCAAGATCTAGTAGTACTTGTAGTTGGAGCATTTTATGATATATCGATGAACTTTGTCCTCGCTTTCTTACATATTATTGCCCACTCTCTTATTATCATGATTAATCATCGTCCCTTTCTCTTCACGATTTCATTTTCATTCACTGATTTTAGTAATCATTCACAACAGAATTTGTTGAAATATGTCAACCGTGTGCGGTATACGATTTGATTACTTAATGACAAGAAAATATCAAAAATAACATACAAAAAACTCACGCTTTCATTTAAGCCAAGAGAAGCTCCAAATAAGAAATGTGCAATATAAGCTAATTTAAATCTTTTGTTAAAAAAACTTTTGTTAAATGCCTTTAAAAAATTTAACAAGTTCTCGTTATGCGTCACAAGTTCCAATTTTATAAATTCTTCCGGTTTAAATTTTTCAAACTTTGTATTATAAGAAGGAAAAACTATTATTAGCAATCTCATGCTGAAACCTAGATTAATTTCTAAACCAAGTAGAAAAATGTGTTTTAAACATTTAAGCAGTGGCTAAAATATGTTTTTAAAACAAGCCCTTTTTCAAAAAAAAAAAATTAAAAAACTTTTCATTAAGAAGCTTGTATCTCACTGCTATTATATACAAATAATTATTTTGATCCGCACAACGCATTATGTTAGTGGAGGACAATAAAAAGGAAAGAGTAAAACTGAAGATTAATTGTTGTATGATTATAAAAAGCTATACATATTTAAGGTCCACATGCTACTTGTAGCATATTATTTTCTAAATAGACTATATTACCATATAATAATTTTACGAATATTTATAATTGTTCATAATTGTTCATTTGTTTAAAATATTTAATAGTAAGTTAAAAATCAGAATTTTATATATGATAAATTATTTCATCACAACAGAATTATTTTTATTGCAAAAAATAAATTTGAAACACTCATACATTAAAATATTTACTATTAAAATAAATATCAAACTCTATATATGAAAAAAAAATTAATTTTTTTTTTATAATATAAATATTTTATTGCACAAAATACTCTTTTATACTAAACAAAATATAATATCGATAACGTCCGCATGTGCGTACGCGAATTCGAACTCAAAGTAAAAGAGTATATCTATAAAATGTACGCTACAAGTGAGGCAAATTTAAACTTATTCACAAGTAAGAGTGTCAAAATGAGTAAATCAACCCAGATCAAATCATATCCAAATGGTTTTAAGTTTATATGAGTAATTAACCCAAACCAAATCATATCCAAATGGTTTAAACTTATATGGGTAATGGATAAAACAAAATAGATTGGATCAATCCATAATTCAGTTAAATTAATGAGTTAATGGTTTTAATGGTTAACCCATGAACATTTATTTTATAGCTTAAAAGTTATAATGTGTTACAAAAAAAGAGAAATAGTTATTAAGTAAAAAATATTATTTGGGGGCTGAAAATAAAAATATTATTTAGACTTAAAAACATACTCATATAGTTTTGGTAGAAAATATAATTTTTTATTTGGCATAAAAACTAAATTTATGATTTTAGTGAAAAGGTAATTTTGTTGTTTTGGTGAGGATATACGAATTTTATGTTTTGGTGGGAAAACTTGATTTAACGATTTTGCGGTTTCAACAGGAAATTTTTCTAGAAAAATATAATATTCGGAGTATAGGGGAAATTCGACATAGAAAATATTTGGATTCGAGAATTTTCAACTTTTGGTTTAGAAAAAAAGTAAATATTGAGCCTGATACTAAGAGTAAAAAAATATATTAAGACTAAAGTTCAGAATTATCAAAGAATTGATAAAATAACTATTTTGATATTTAAGCAGAAAAAAAAAATTTGCGGTTTGGGCGAGAAAACATGATTTTGCGGTTCTGGCGATAAAATACGATCACACGGTTTTGGAGGGAAAACACGATTTTGTGTTTTTTTTTTGCAGGAAGACACAATTTTACAGTTGTGGCGGAAAAACTTGATTTTGTGATTTTGGTGGGGAAAACACTATTTTTACGGTTTTGATGAAAAAATATGATTTTAGCGGTTTTTTGCGGAAAACACACAGCTTTTTGCGGTTTTGACGGAAAAACACGATTTTACGGTTTTGGCGAGAAAACTTGATTTTGCAGTTTTGGCAAGAACCCTCAGTTTTTACGGTTTTGGCTGGAAACTCCAAATTTTGGTTTTGGTGGGAAATCACAATTTTGCTTTTGTTTGCGGGAAAACTCGATTTGCGATAGTGTGGATAAACTCAATTTTGAGGTTCTGGCGGGAAAACATGATTTCCCGGTTTTGACGAGAAAACTAAATTTTGCAGTTTTGGTCGGAAAACGCGATTTTTTGGTTTTGGCGGAAAATTTTTATTTTAAAGTCTTGATGAAAAAAATGAATTTATAATTTTGGTGGAAATTTGTATTTTATAGTTTTGGAAAAAATTAATATTAATTTGGCTTATTAAAAATCAATTATTCACAAGCTTGCCGAAATCCTTTTGAGCTGAGGTCGTTTGATTGCTGCCAGTTTTGAAGTTTTGTGTTGCTCTCTTATTGTTGTTGTTCTTGTATTGGAGATAGCTCTTTGTAGCTAGAGTCTTTATTCTGTTAAGGTTGTTAAACAGAGAGTACGTGGTTGTACTCATACCCATTTATATAGTATATTTTGAGTGGACTACGATCCCGTTGGTTTTTCCTTCTCACACCGAGGAAGTTTTCCAGCGTAAAAAGTGCTTATGTCATTTAGTTTATGCTTATACCATATTTTGATATTGTCGATGTATTTTTTTCACAGGTTCACACAATGTCAGGGGGAATACAATCTTTATATTTTCCTGCGTGTATTTCCCAACAGAATGATATCATAAAGAGTCGACTCATAGTAGGTTGCTTGTGCGATACTACCCAACAAAGTGGTATTAGAGATTATGGTTTTTGAGCTTTGGATAACTTAGGTTATTTTTTCTTGTATGAATGATGGATAATATGGACAGGAGGATGGATACGATTGAATTGTGCTAACTATATTTATGGAAGGGTAAAATGTAAAATTTACTCTTTGTTAAATAATTCAATGTTCCAGTCTTTGAGGAGAATAAACCGTAAAAGAAGACAAAGGAAGAATGGAAGTTGTTGCATCGTCAAGTGTGTGGGTTGATAAGAAAGTAGGTGGATGATAATGTTTTGTATCATAGTAAGACTGAGACGGATGCTCGTTCTTTTTGAAAAAGCTGGAGCAGTTCTATGTTAGGAATATTGGAAATAACAAGATGTACATGATCACAAAATTGATTGAGCTAAGGTATCAGGAGAGGAACCCGAAGACGGATCATTTCAATGTGTTTCAGGGATTTCTCAACAAATTGTCTGATATGGGCATCAAGTTTGATGCTAAGATTCACGATCTGTGGCTTCTTGGTACTTTACCAGATTTTTGGGAGATTTTCAGGATGTCTCTTTGCAACCCTACGTCTGAAGGTACTATTTCTATGGATTCGGTGAAAAAAAGTGTTCTTAATGAGGAAGCATGAAGACAGCCGAATGCTAACAGTTCGCGTTCTAATGTCTTTGTTACTAAATCAAGGGGGAAGAGTTCAAATAGAGATCCCAAGAAGGACAAGAACTGGAGTTGGAGAAAATCTAATAAATTTACAAATTTGGAGTGCTATTTTTGTCATAAGAAAGGGCACATGATGAAGATAAGTTGAAAAACAAACAACAAGGGAATCAAGAAGAAAAGGTGGATCGGATGACTGTCACCGAAGATCAGTTTTTCATTCTTCTTGAGGATGATGCCATTAATGTCCCATGCCAGAACACCAGTTGGGTGATTGATAGTGGAGCTACTACTCATGCTACATCACAACATAATTGTTTTCTACATATACTATGGGTAATTATGGTTATATGAAGATGAAAAATGATGTAATGGCTCATGTTGCTGACATCGGAGATATTTTCTTGGAGACTAGTCTTGGGACTAGGTTGGTGCTTAAGGATGTTAAGCATGTTCCTGATATTCGGATGAATCTGATATCTACTGGAAGACTTGATGATGAAGATTATTTTAGTTCACACGGTGGTGGTAAATGGAAGCTCTCTCATGGTTTTTTATTGTGGCTTGAGATGAGAAGTCTTCATCTTTCTATTGGATGCATGCTAAGGTCTCCAAAGATATTGTTTATGCGGTGGAGAAAGATAATGCCATGGAATTATGGCATAAGAGACCCGAGGTACTGGATTTGGTACACTCAGATATGTGTGATCTAATGAAGACAAGATCTCTCGGCGGCGCATTATATTTTGTAACTTTCATTGATGATCATTTAAGAAAGCTTTGAGTATTTCCTATGAGGACAAAGGATCAGGTTTTTGTATATTTTAAGCATTTTATGACATTGGTTGAGAGACAAACGGGAAAGAAGCTGAAGCGTATCCATAGTGATAATGGTGGAGAGTATTCTGGATCATTTGTTCCTTATTGCAAAGAGCACTGAATAAGGCATCAGTTCATGCCGCCTAAGACTCTACAGTTGAATGGGTTGGCTGAGAAGATGAACATGACTATTGTCGAGAGGATGAGATGTTTGATCTCACATTCAGGCTTATCGATGACATTATGGGCAGAAGCTTTGAACATGGTGGTTCACGTGCTAGATTTGTCACCAAGTGCTCCATTGGAGGGGATATTCCAGAGGAGGTTTGGACCTGTAAGGATGTTTCTTACGGTCATTTGAGGGTCTTTGAGTGTAAGGCGTTTGTTCATATTCCTAAGGATGAGATCAAAACTTGAGATGAAGTCGCGATAGTGTGTGTTCATCGGTTATGATCAGGATGAGTTTGGGTACATATTTTATTATCCCGATTTTATGATCTCGTTGAGAAGAAGCTCGTAAAGAACAAAGATGTTGTGTTCATGGAAGGTTAAACGATGAAGGACATTGACAAGTCCAGAAATCCAACTTAGGTTTTTGAGGGTTTGATCGATACAAAGGCTACTCCTTATACATCCGTCCAAAGTGAGGTTTACAGATGCCCCCACACATGATGATGGAATTGATGATCATGGTGACGATCATGGTGAGACACCAGATGCTGAGAACTAACCTACTGTTGTTAGAAGATCTGAGAGATGTCTTAAACCGTCGAAAAGGTATGATCCTAGTGAGTATTTTTTACTTACTAATGGGGAGAGTCTGAAAGCTATTATGAATTTTTGCAGGATGAACACAAGGATATGTGGTTTGGCGCCATGGATGAAGAGATGGATTCTTTTGAAGAGAATCACACATTTGAGTTGGTGGAATTGCCTAAGGGCAAGAAGGCTCTGTTTAATAAGCGGGTGTACAGAATTAAGCATGATAATGGAAATTTGCCACGTCGATTCAGGGCTAGATTGATTGCAAAAGGCTACAGCCAAAAGAAAGGGACTGATTATCATGAAATATTTTCTCTTGTTGTGAAGATGTCATCCATTTGGGTTGAGCTTGGATTAGCAGCTAGCCTTTATCTAGAGGTTAAGAAAATAGATATGAAGACTGATTTCCTTCATGGTGATTTGTAGGAAGATATTAACATGGACCAACCGGAAGGCTATGTTAAAGAGGGCAAAAAAATTTGTTTTTCCGCTTAATGGATTGAACATGGACCAACCGGAAAAAAAAACTTAATGGATTGAAGCAAGCACTGAAGCAGTGGTACATGAAGTTCAAGTCTGTTATGGGGGAGCATGGTTATGCAGATATTGATTCAGACCATTGTGTATATGTGAAAGTGTTTGATGATGATGATTTTATCATCTTATTGATGTATGTCGTGATATGTTGATTGTGGGCAGGAACATGGACATAATTAAAGAGCTGAAAGAGCAGCTCAGCATGTCCTTTGCCATGAAAGATATGGGTCTATCGAAACAGATTCTCGGTATGAGGATTGTTCGAGACAGAGGTGAGAAACTAATTTACTTGTCTCAGGAGAAATACATTGAAAATGTATTTAAAAGATTTCACATGGACAAGCCTAAAGTGTTAAGTACTCCTCTTGCTGCGCAATTTAAGACTGAGCAGTCAACAAAGTCCGAAGACATATGCTGAGAAGGAAGACATGGCGAAGGTTCCATATGCTTCTGCAGTAGGTAGTTTGATGTGTGTCATGGTTTGTACAATACCGGATTTAGGATTTAGTCTACGCTGTTGTAGTTGTCAGCAGGTTTCTCACCAATCGGGAAAGAGAACATTGGAATATTGTGAAGTGGATTTTGAGATATATCTGAGGGACTTTTGATATGAAGATTACATTTAGGGGTAAGAAGCCTTTGCTTGTTAGTTGTACTGATTCTGACATGTCTGAAGACGTTGATTCTAGTAAGTCTACTTCGGGTTTGTTGGTAACATTTGCAGGTGGAGCTGTGGCATGGAAGTCAAAATTGCAACATTGTGTTGCATTATCTACCACTGAGGCAGAGTTCATTGCTGCAACAAAATTGTTGTAGATGAAGAACTTCTGTGAAGAGATAAGTTTCAAACAAGAAAAATATGTGTTGCTTTATGATAGTCACAGTGCTATTTGTTTTGGGAAAAACTCTATATATCATTCTAAGTCGAAACACATTCAGAGGAGGTATCATTGGATACTAGATGTGGTTGCTTCTAAGGAAGTGGAACTTAAGGAAGTACATACGAATGATAATAGAGCTGATATGTGATATTTACGCCTTTGAAACCCTAAAGTCCAATTGCGCAGCTACTCAGACATTGAAGAAAAAAAAAGAAAAAGAAAACATGAATAATATATATATATATATAACAACAACATAGTTCAAGAGATTTCTCTCGAAGAGAATTTTTTCTCTCTCTCTCTAAAGTCTGCTAAGATGAACAATAAAGAGAAGATATCCTTAGGTTTTTTCTTTTACACATATATATAATCCTAGAAAAATAGGTAAAAAGTCAAAGTTAAAAGCCAAACGTAAACGCTATTTTCTGCGATCAAAGATTTTGTTTGGAAACGCTGCGATCTGCACAAAATCGTGTTTGCCTTTCTTCTTCATCTTCTCCTCTCCGTGTAAGAGCTTTGAGGGGCTCTAACTCGTCGGAACCACCAGCGTCTCCTCTCGTCAGCCGCGACCATTGGTGACTATAACTCTGCTGTACCAAAGCTGTTGTGGTGAGCTTCTTCTTTTGTTTTCGTCACCAGAGTCAAGGAGCATCAGTGTTTGACCGAGAGCGTCCCATCGAGCAGTTCAGTTTGTCTCAAGCCTCCGATTCGTGCTGGTCGGGTGGAAGAGAAGGCTAAGTGTCGAGAGAGATGGCTTGAGTAGTTCAAATTGTGTGGCTCCATGGATTGAAGCTTCGCGGGACGCTAGCTGCAGGATGGGTGTCGAGAGCACTGCATCGCATGGATGATCTTCTTGAAGTGGTAGGTTTGTGCTTTTCGTATAGAGAGGCTTAAGTCTGGGATTGAGGATATCTGATCGAGCAAACCAGAGCTCAGAGATCGACCACTTAGTCTTCTTCGTTGCTCAAGATCCATTTTCTGCATATTTTTACACTTGGTCCTTCTCTTTCTTTAAACTCCATTTCTGACCCCTCAACTTCCAATGGTGCAGATTAACCCACATTTTTGACCCAGAACTTTTAGTTTCGCACTCCAGCCCCTGAAACCTGTATAAATGTTATAGAGCACAAAAGACTCGGAAACGACTAGAATACATAATAAAAACTAATCAAAATCAACTAAAAATCAAAGTAAAAACCGAAATATATGACACTCATCAATATGATAACAAAGTCTTTATCGAGGGAGAAGTTTAAAGTAATGCCAGGGATAACCCGATTGACTGTTTTTTTCATCTAGTCAGAGGGAGAGTTTGTTGGGTGCCTCCTAGATTGAGGAAACCCATTGGGTTTGGTTGGTGATAACCAAACTTGGAAGTTAGACCATTACAATTAGTCTATTTGATTAATATTAGGTCTTGAGGACTAATGAGACATTATATAAAGTCTATTTACCTAACTTGTGTTGTTAGAGAATTGACACAAGAAAGAAGAATGCTTAAGAATGATTCATTAAACAAAAGAAAAAAATAGAGAAAAATGCAAATTTCGTCAAGATTTGTCAATGTAGTTTTGGAAGGTCAAACAGATTCTTTTTGGGCTGATATTTTGTGGGAAGACTTTTTAGTTAGTGGGTTAGAAATTCACTGAACGGATTTAGATTTCAACGATTGAATCTTCTGTTGTCTAGGTTTTAATGAAACTGATCGTCACATTTTTTCAGCAGTGTTGTCTTGATTGTTTTAAATCTGACGATGAAATTCTCTCTAACTTTATTATATTTTTTAACCTCATAATAGAATAGAAAGTGGAATTACTCGAACATACAATATTTGTATTTATTACTCTATTTTATTATTCATTACTATATTTTAGAATAAAAATAAAGTAGTATTAAAGTAAACCAAAATATATTTTAAAATAAAAATAGAATATTAATGTTCGTAATCATATTTATGTGGTGTAAAAAATAACAATAGTAATAAGTGTGAAAAATAACTCGGTTGAAGTTAAAAATCATTAAGGGCATGACTGGTTCAAACGCAGCGGTTGCAGTTGCGGGTGAGGGAGTTTGCGAGTGTGGGTGATTGCGGTTTCAAGTGTTATATGGCGTTTTGTATGACTGGCGTAACGTTTAAAAATTGTTGCATTTGCGGGATGTTTGTGACTGGTTGATTATGAGATATTGCAGCGGTTTAATAATAAATTATCAATATAAACATATTATAATTTTATAAAATATAAAAAACATACTGTTGTGATAAAATATAATAATTGTTAATATAATATGATTAATAATAATATTAAGTTTATTTTTTTTTATTTTTTAAGTAGTTGAAAGTTATAATTTAATATATTTTTATGAAGATTTATATTAAAACTTTTAAAGAATATTTTGTTTCTTATTTATATATGTGTATATCTTTATATATGATTATGTATGTATATTAACTTTTAAAGATTATGATGAATAGCTACTTTAAAGTTTTTTATAAACATACTATATTGTTTGTGAATTTAAATTAATATATAAAATGTGTATATATTTTTATTTATAATATTTTCATTTTAAATCTTTAGTTTTAAATTTTAAAATATTTAGGAAAAAAAAGTTTAATATTTTGTATCCAACCGCAACCGCCCGCAACCGCAAACGGTAGCTGGAACCAGCTTTTGATTTTAAGAGGTTCGGAGCGGTTTGAAACGATTTGTAGAGGTTTGTATGATTGTTTTGAAACGCTGTCAACCGCTACCAACCGCAAAAGCTGTGTTTGCGGATGGTAGAGCAAGACGAGAGCGACATGACTCAGTGAGTGAATGAGGAGGACGTAGGAAAGGCCACGCGCAATGAAGGGGTCCACGCTCTCTCTTCGCCTTTATAATCACGAAACTGGATCGTATTTCTCATTAATTCATCTTCTTCCTCGTCCATTCTTCTCTTGTTCTCTTTAATGTCCCCCACATATATTGAAAACTGAGATTTTTTAATCACCATTGATTTTCCTACCATCTAATATAGTTTCCTATTTATTGTGCAGAAGATTTTTAAGGTAACCCTAATATATGTAGCTTTTACTTTTGTGCAAGGGTTATTTGTAACCTGTAAGACCATCTCCAATATATTTTATTATTTTCACTTCTAAAATAGAAGAACTCTATAATAGAGGTGAGATATGCTCTAATATATTTCTTTATAATAGCAATTTCTATTTTATAGAATAAAAAATAGAGAAATGCTATTTCTTCCTCTATAAATAGAGAAAAAAAATAAAGATGAGGAATAAATAGAGGTGGATTGGAGCAATTTCACTTCTAAATATTATTATAGAGATGAAAATAGCAATGGGTTGGAAATGCTCTAAGCATCCTTAGTTGATCTTTTGATCATATATTAATTTCTGATTTCATATAGCTTTCCGTGCATATAAGATGTTTTATTTGCGACTAAAAATCTCATTTGATGCTAGGGTTATTCATTTAGTATACTAATGTTTAAAACATATTAGTTTTTCAAATTATGTTTAAATATAAAAGAGGCTTGAGTTTAAGCAAAAATAAATAAATAAATATACAAAACATGTTTGATCAAAAAAAAATATACAAAACATGTTTAAGGTTTGGGAAAAACGCCGTTCTTGATGATCATCGCCTCCATACACTAACACTACACTAACACTAACTAAGACATCATCATTAGTACCCTCTCCATGTCCGTTTGTTCTGATCTCATCATTTCCTCGAATTCTTCAACATAAAACCTAAATTTCACATATGTAAATATATTTTTATGTGTACATATATATATATATATATGCAAGTTCTTGATATACACATGTATATGTAAGTTCTTGATCATAAACCACATAAGTCATAATATTGATGATAATAAGTGGAAATAACGAAATGAGCTTAATAAATTGTACATCAGAGCAGTTTATGAACTATCTATCGAGTACTATAAATGATTTTTATGTTATATAGTACTCCATGAATGTATATCAATTTTAGAGTAATCTTTAGTAATCTCGATCGATAGCTATGTTTCTTCTAAAAATTGTTATCATTTTCTTCTTCGCCTACTTTTATCTAATTTTAGCTTCCTAGAAACATATTCATTTGTGATCTCTTGGGATCATAACTGAAAATATATGTTCACATAATTAACGTACGTACATAGGTAACAAGAGGATATTTTGGCGCATGCATGTATATTGATATTAATGTTGTGGTTTGTTTACTTTCGGTCGTGTAGAAACAATAGTCAATGGAATCTTGTAGCATTCCTCCGGGATTTAGGTTCCATCCGACGGACGAAGAGCTTGTCGGGTACTATCTCAGGAAGAAAGTCGCGTCGCAAAAGATCGATCTCGATGTCATTAGAGACGTCGATCTCTACAAAATTGAACCATGGGATCTACAAGGTTACTTACAAACCACCAAAAGATAACTCCATTGTTTAATTTGTATATCTCATATCTCATAATGTTATATCATCATGTTAAGATATATGTATACAAGTATCTATGATCTTATTTAAGCTTACATTTTATATATTACAGAGCGATGTCGAATCGGGTACGAGGAACAAAATGAATGGTACTTTTTTAGTCACAAAGACAAGAAATATCCAACAGGGACAAGGACTAATAGAGCGACCATGACTGGATTTTGGAAAGCCACGGGAAGAGACAAATCTGTTTATGACAAAACAAAACTGATTGGGATGAGGAAAACTCTTGTGTTCTACAAAGGACGTGCTCCTAATGGCCAAAAATCTGAATGGATCATCCATGAGTACCGGCTCGAGTCAGATGAGAACGCACCGCCCCAGGTATTGTCAATTTGATGGACCAGCCTCATTAACCAAGATTGATCATGACAATTTTTGTCTGCTTTGCATTCATCTTTTCACCTTACATAGGGATGGTACTTGTGTTTCTACTTTAATGGGGACAAAACACCTTTTTTAATTAGGGCTTCTAGTCTCTTGGGCTCTTTTCTGAGACACATGCTAGCTTTTAGGTGAAACTCTTACACTTTTATGACATTTAGAATAGTCCACATATTGAATTAGGAAGAAAAAAAGAAGGTAGAAGTCTCACCTAGACTCATATCCAAATTTTTTTTCGGAAGTCACAGTAGAATTTGCAATTTTCTACTAACCAAAAGTGAAAAAGCTCAATCTCATTTCTCTTTGAAGAAGTAGACAATTTAAAACTTGTGTCTTTTAAGTCATTAATTTCCAAAAGTTTCAATCCATTAATTTGTATATATATTTGACATATATTAGTTAGATAGAATTTTCCAATTAAATAATATATATATATATATATATTTGTAAATAATAGTGTTGATGAATTATATGTATGCTTTTTCCAATGTTCTAAAGTCAGTAGAGTTCAGAAAGGAAACTCTAATAGATTGCATTAGTATGTATCTACACATTTTACTAGCTTTCTTCCTTGCGGTCTCACACTTTTTAAGCATGTTCCTATGTGTCTCTCACTAAAACTAGAGCCCTTTTCTCCTTTTTGTTGCATTGGTCTTAAGGATTATATGAATCTTTGTCAATGCTTGAAAATCATACTAGAGGAAGTTTCTAATTACAAGCCATTCTTTATGATCATTGTGTGTATACATGTGAATATTTTAGGAAGAAGGGTGGGTCGTTTGTAGAGCGTTTAAGAAAAGAGCAACAGGGCAAACTAAAAACACGGAAACTTGGAGCTCCAGTTACTTCTACGATGAAACCGTATCAAGTGGAGTTAACTCGGTTCTAGACCCCATTGTGTACATCTCTAATCAGCAGAATGACATTTTCGGAAAAGGTTTTATGTGTAAGCAAGAGCTAGAAGGAATGGTTGATGATCTAAACTATATGCATTCGTATCATCAATTCATTCAGCTTCCAAAACTCTTAAGCCCTTCTCTCCCGGTGATGAAAAGGCCAACGAGCTCGATGTCTATATCATCAATGGACAACAATACTAACTACATAACCACATTAGATGATGAAGCAAGCTTTGAATCAGTTATAAGCAAAGATAATAAGAGGAAGAAGAACAAAAAGAAACAAGTAACGATGACGGGAGATTGGAGAGAACTAGATAAGCTTGTTGCCTCACAACTCATGAGCCAAGATCGTGGAACTTCACATTTAGTAAGTCATCATATGAATCATGAAGATATGGAAATGGATTCATCGTTTTTGTTGAACGAGAGAGAAGAGAACATGTTCGTTAATGAGTTACTGAATTCAAACAAGGATTATGATAGTGAGATTGCGTATTTGATGAATGAAACTATATAGATGTCATGTGGTATTTGTTATTCATGTGCCGAATATATTAGACTTCATATGCAAATATAATCGTTATATTAAGTCAATTAAAGTATGTTTATGATGGAAAAATATGATTTAGGGTACGTTGTGATCAATACGTACTATATATTATATTTCAGTTTGATTTACTGTTACCTGTGATGGTATGAATTATTTTTAATTTATAGTATAGAGATGATTGTTAAAGGAGTAACTAATTAATAGTCAAGCAAGAAATGAAAATTCTTTATAAGTTAAAATGGGGTCAGGAGATGTCGAGCGTGCGGTGTGCAAAACGGGGTCCGTTGGGCATGCTTTGTCGTCGACAAACAGTAGTACTTAACAAGACTTTGGGAGCAAGAGTCTTTTCTTTTTTCTTTTGAGAAAGAGTCTTCCTTTGCATCATTTTAAACTTTATTTCCATTTTTTTATATATCATTTGAAACATTTGTGTTAAAAAAAAACATCTGTATTCTTTCAAATGGAAAAGGTTGCTATATAGCATGAGTACATGACTGCATAAAACTTTTTTCGAGTTTTAAGTTGGCCCACCCAAACCCATATCATTCCAATATACTTCTTTTATAAAAACTATCCGGTCAGCTCCAGAATGAACACATTCAAGATCTGATTGGTCTTCCAGAGCGTTTTTGAAATAATCATAAAAGACGCAACAAATTATTTCAAACTGTTTTAAACCTTTAAAATTAAAAATTGGTTGTTGTTACGGTTACAAGAAATTGCAACTAGTTGCAGGTGGATAAATAAATAATATAAATTTTTAAAAAAAAATATTTTAAAAAATATTTTAAAGTTTAAAATTAAATTTCGAAAATATGAATATTCTAAATAAAAATATATAAAATTTTAATATTTTAAATTAAATCAGTAAACAATATCATAACTTGTTTTAAAACTTTATTCTAAGACTATTCATTATAATTTAAAAATTAATATATATATATATATATATATATATATATATATAAACGAAACAAAATATTCTTTTAAATTTGTTAATATAATCTTCAAATTTTTTTATTAAAACTATAACTATCAACAAATTGAAAAAACATATATTATTATTAATTATATTATATTAATAATTATTCTATTTTATCACAATAATATGTTCTTAATATTTTATAATATTATAATATTTTAATATTGATAATTTATTATTAAACTTCTGCAGTATTTAATAATCAACCATTCACAAATATTCGCAAACTCACTAATTTCTAACAATTGTACCATCGTACAAATTGCTTAAAAACGTTAGAAAGCGCAATCACCCACATTCACAAATTCTAGCAACCGCACTTGCAACCACTGTGTTTCAAATAGTTAGACCCTTAGTATTATATCAAGCTGAGAACTATGTTTTTTACTTGAGTTGAAGGCCTTCAAACAAATGTTAGGTGTAGTTAAGTAAGTGTTTAAACCCCTATAATCAATGATCTTCTATGATATTACAAGAAAATAGTATGTGATTTTCTTAATAGTAGTTAATGTTTGTATTAAAATATATGATCCAGTGAATTAAAACACCATACTATTTTATCATATTCAATTTTTAAACAAGTACTAGAGCTGAATCTGCACGCTCTAACAAATTTTGATTTTTTTTTATAGATTGTCTAGTGACATTTTTAAACATATATGTTATTTGAATATTTTTAGGTTCATGGGAATCTATCTGGATACAGAAGGATCCGATTCGAACCATGTTCGAAAAATTTAAATATTCAAATGGAGTTTAACTTTGAAACCCAAAAAAATCCGATTGGTATTCGAATTAGGTATTTAGATGCTCATGTCTAACTGATTATATAAATAAATAAAAAACTTCTTTGTTAACCAGTTTGAATTTTCGTAACAAATTAGATAATTTTATGTAAACATGTGAAATTGTTATGGTTACTACATAAAATAAATGATGTTGAATCATTATAATAAATACAATTAGTGTAGTAGTCAATAAGAATGAAATAAAGACATTTTGAAATATGTAAGTTTGGTTTTATAGTTTGTAACAAGTGTTGTTAAATTAATTAGAAAATATAATAAATAAAATAGTTAGAATTAATTAAAAAAGAATGAAAATTTATTTTTAAAAATTATTTAAAAACATGTAAATATTATTCTGTGATATAATAGAATATAATAGATAATACTCCCTCTTGGATGAAATTTTAGAAAATGTGTTGTGTTTCAATTTACATGAAGTTTAAGTTTTAATTTAGCTGAACGTCAAGTCGTTCACATTTTAATGCAGTTCTAGCGTCTTTCATGGAAACACAATACAAACACACACCCAACGTGAATTCGAAAACACTTACACTGATGCAAAAACATGAAGTGAATTAAGGGAACAATGCAGAATATAATGAACACTAAAAAGAATAGGCATATGCTATTTATCACACAAAATTTGTTCACACAAGGCCATCATATAATAGCTCTTAGGAGCTACTCATTGATCCTCACTTCGACGCTTTTTACTCCCTTCCGACTTCTTATTATACAGCAATCGGTGTATCCTGTATAAGCCATTTACAATCAGTATGTGCCACAAAAGGAATACTCAAGTCTTCAAAATTATCATCACACAGTCATACTAACTCAAAACAAGAATTGGTGTTAGTGTTGTCTCCTTGATTTTGGAATGTTTTGAATACTCACCTTGGAAGCTATGTTGGAGACGGCTAGATTGAACTTCTCTTTGGTTTTCGAGCCAGCAAGCTGACCTGCTCTCGCAACTTTGCTGAAAGCGCCACTAAACCAAGCAGCTCCAGCAGTCACATACCTGTTTCGTAAGAGAGAGAACAAATCATCAGCTAAAACTCATTTTCCTCAAACAAGACATTAGCCACACTGATTAATAAAAAAATGACCTGCTTGATTTGACAGCTGAACCAGTGTCGTTTAACTTCTTCTCAGCTGCAAATATAGCGGCCATGGTTTTATCGGAAACCTGAAGCCTCTGGTCAACGGATTTTACTTTCTCGTTAACCACAGAGATACCCACGTTGAACTTCTCGCTAAGCCTGACTCTCTTGTCAAAAGAAGAAACTCTGGCGGAAGCATTGGCTCTTATCTGGTGCAACTCATCAAAAGCCTTGGCTTTGTTCACAGCATCTTGTCCAAGAGCAGAGCCTTTGGCCAAAACAGTAGCCATCACATCTTGCGCTTTGCTAACGTACGCTCTACCACCATTGCCATCATTGTTCTGCAAACAAGAGTTCATCATCATCCCACAACAAGGTTAGTGACTTCACCATCAAAAGGGGAGGGGGGGATAAAGAAGAAGAAACATTAACCTGGCGTGTTGGTGTTGCTGGCATCGCGTTCTCTACCACTTGCTGCAAGAACGGAGACAAATATATCATTCAGAGCACACACACACAACTTGAGAAGGAAAAAGAAAGTTTGAAAACTTGGAAACAAAGACAAAACCTGCATGATCTCACGCCTAGGAACATAGTTGTCAGCTGGAGTTTATAGTAACGATCTTGTCTACAATTGTGGCACCCTGTAATTGACAAAAAAAATGTAAAGATTCTGGTTAGAATCAAAAAGTTTTATACAATTTAAACTTAGCAGAACAGGTTTCTAGTCAAAATACAAAAGCTTTTGATTTAGCAGCTCGAAATGAAGATGCAATAAGCAAATATTAAAATACCAATAGCATATAAACAAAAAGGGTTCTCTAGTCAAAATACAAAAGCTTTTACACAAGTAGTAAGTAATCACACTCTTTATAACAACATACCGATAATAAGAGAGCGATTTCAAGGGCTTTAGGTTCAGTAAAGGTAACAAAAGCGACTCTTGATTGCTCGGAAGCATCTCTGCACTCAAAAATCACACTTTGAATATTAATTTAAAAAGGCATCAACACAAAATCAAAGCAGAGAGTGAAAAAAAGAAGAGTTACTACTTAAGGATGTGGATGTGGTCTATGTCGCCGGAGAAGGAGAAAAACTCGTGAATCTCTCTTCCGTTGCCAGATCTGACACATTCTCCACTTTAACACTTCTCGTCTGCATCTCAAAATTTCAAAAAGTGAATAATATCAATAAACTCAAGGTCAAAGAATTGAAGATTGGGTGTTTTTATGTAAACAAAGCAGTTGGAGGAATCGTGACCTGGTGCTGCATTGTCGGCGGCGGAAGGAAGGAAGGAAGGGAGTCTGAGAGGGGGAGAGAATATTAATTTGCGGAAGAGAGAAGTAAAAGATTTGAACAGCCCACTCACCCAACTGACCTTGCCTGTCACTTTCTCCTCCAGCTAAGTGATTACCGTTTATATCCTTTTTTTTAATACTATAAAAAAACATAATAATTCATTAACCTATTGAAATATATCCCCACACACATAATACACGGAATACATTATTTTAAGTAAGGTAACAAAAAAATATTGTAAAGAACTTTCTCGTTTTAACGCTATCTTTTAGAAATCGAGCACTTGTCGTGATATCGTTATTTCTAATGGTACTAGGGTCGGCGGCGAAATATACTTTATTTGTGATTTATATGATTATTTTTTGTATAATTTACATTTATCTCATAAATACATCACTTATAATTTTTTTCAAGGCTGACAAAATGTTTGTAAGCTGACAAAAAATAAAATTAAAATATAAATATATATTAAATTATGATAAAAATGATACAAAGTAAAATATAAATATACCTTAAATTACGGTAAAAATGATACACAATAAAATATAAATTATCTTAAATTGTGATAAAATTTTAAAAACAAACTTAGCATATTCTTGATTTAAAATAAAATGATTACAATAATGAGAATATTATTTTATTTATATAGATATCCTAGCATGTAAAATAATTCAGTTTCACAAAATAATTATAATGTACTATAATATAGTCAAATGTGTATTGTGCAAAAAAAAATGTGTCTGGATTTAAACATTTGTCAAAAGATACCAAAAGAATTATTTACATGTCTCGATGTTAAGTTTCTTAATTGTTATTTATTCCATTAAAACAAAACTATATGTCAAAGAAATTGAAATACTTATATCCTTGATTGAATAACAACCCCTTATATTTTGTCCTTCATAGATTTGAATTATGCTGCTTTTCTTAAAAGTTATATGTTGTCATGTACTCCATAATTTTTTGTTTGTTGGATTTTTTTAAAAAGAAACGAATTAACTTTGCAAATATGTATTGACTTGAAGTTTTATTTCGAAATTGAACGTATGCGACATATTGTTGCTGAATTGAGTCGTGTTACCAAAAAAATTCTGTGATAAGATTAGCACATGACTTTTTAATTATATCACTAAAAAATTGACACATAAAAGTAAAAAAAACAATTTTTATGGTTGCAGCAAGTTCATATATGAAACCCATTATATGAAGTTGCTTACAAATTCACCTAGGAAAAGAAAATGATACACACTAAAAGCAAATTAGAAACTCTTCGTTTGGAGTTGCTTTAGTGGAAATCTCCAACTGGAATAGCTTCTTCCTATTCGTTGTTGGCGTTCCTGTTTTCTCCATCCATAGTTTTCAGTAAACTTTGCTAATTGCTACCATACCATCAACCTAACAGAAACAAACTGATCTGTGATTGCTACAAGCCGGTCACAGTAAATTAATAATTCAGAGCTATGCTCTGGCCAAGAACACTGCTAATATTTCTGATGACATCAATATTCTAGAACTGCAACATGATGTAATATAACCCTCTTTCTAAAAGCAAACATAGGAAATATATATATGCAAAACTCTCACAATGATTTAATGGCTGAAATCTTCAACGGACTTTTTGCTTTTATTGAGATAATTTCAACGAAGATAACTTTTGGCGGTGGAGGCAACCAAATCCTCATCCCCCACCATTTCAATCACTTTAACATCTTCATCTTTCTTAACAACCTATATATATATATATATATATATATATATAAGCAGCTCTTTCAAGTTTTAAAAATATAAAATAAAGATGTGATTTTGCTTAGATATAAGAAGATTCAAGTACCAAGTTTGAGAGCCCAGATTACGAAGTGTAAAAAAACATAATTGAAGTGTTTCTTCAATTACAATGGACCAAAACCAAAGATGAATATGAGCAAAGCTAAGAACAACCCATAAATCAAATCAAAGAACAATGACACATTAGTATATTGTGAATGATACGAAGAGAGGATGAGGAAAAGATGAGAAGTACTCACATATTTATATAGATCCTTGCTGCAGATCTAAATGACACATTGAATGAGATTAAACACGAAGTCACAGGTCGAACCGTTTCAGATGGCGAGAAGAAGCCCAGACGTCCCGGCATCGCCGTCGCACGAAGAGTATTCTTTGATCGAATAGAATTAAAATTGGAGAGCAGACTCCATTTACCCGGGCCGTACACAGCATTAGCCCAACACACATTAATGATCAAAACCCATCTAGAACCAAGCTAAATGAAACGCTGAGTTGCATTTTTTTTGGACACGTGTCAACGCAAGGATACTCGAATTTCTTAGGTGGATGCTGATGTGTCAGCAGGAGAGATCCAATCTTCTTTTATATATATAGATTTTACGGAAAACATTCTTGTTTTCTTATGGTGTTTTATACAAATTTATGATATCACAAAATAATGATATCATTATTATCTAAATTTGTAAATTTTTGATATTCTGGAATTCTATAAAATACCAAAAAAGAAAACATTTTTGATATTGTGTGTTCAAGAAAGCAAGGCTTGATGATAACACAGAAACTGAAAGATGATAATACAAAGTCACTGTCACAACAGAAATTCGTTATTATGAAATTATGAGAAGTAACTAAGATACAGTTTCTTGTCTTTATCATATGTTTGGTTTGTATCAAATCCATATAAAGATGCAGAAACAAAGCCTTTTATCTTATTATCCATCTTCTATCTTTGGTCAAAGAAGAGACGGTAAATCAAAAAAGCTGGTAACTTTTGGTACATGATAGGAGGAGGCTTTGAAGGAGATAAACAGAACATCAAGCTGTTCTCTTTATGATATGGACTCCACTGTCTGTGTCCACAATCTCGCTTATATCTCCCACCTTCAATGCGTATGTTGCTTCCTCAAACGGTTTCTGCATTTGACCTCGCCCAAATGGACCTGAAACACCAGTTTGGTACAGTCAATATGAGCACTTTCAGCATAAGGTTTATCAGCACCAAATTTGAGATCAAGAAATAACCTTTGGGAAGGTCTTAGCAAAAAAAAATAGTAAGATTTATAAGACCAATTACAGTCATCAAGGAAAAGACTAGAAATTATAATAATCAATGAAGATCTAAGCATACATAAGTTTGATTTTTGAGCACCAAAAAAAAAATAGGCATCATCACTGGTGATGTTGTAAGTAGTCAACATCAGTAGGATTTATAAGCACCAATTACAGAATCATCGACTCCAAATAATAATTGTAGCGGGGATGATCTAAAGCATACATCAGTGAGATATCTGAGTACCAACTAAATTCATCGACGAAGAAAATTTTAGATTGTTCACACTGGTGATGATCTAAGTAGACTTTTAGACTAAGGTTTATGAGCACTGAATATAAAGATAAATAAAGAAAGAAACTTTTAGCTTCTATCACAGATGATGGTCTAAGTAGTCATCATCATCATCAGCAATATCTACGAGCACCAATTCTAGATTCATCAAGGAAAAAGAATTCCATACTCTAAACATTAGTGATAACCTGATGATACAAGAACACAGTAGTAAGATTCGTGAAAAAGCAGACGTCAGTAACCATTATGAGCACTAAAAACATTGGTGAATGATTCAAGTAGACAGTAGTAGTAAGATTCATGAGACGTTAATAACCTTTAAGAGCACTACAAATGTCTCAAGCAAGAAACCTTATACTCTAAACATTAGTGAATAATCTAAACAGACCTACGTAGACTTCAGTAACCTTTATGAGCACTATAAATAAATACATCAATCAAGAACTCATTAGTAACCTTCGTGACCACTATAGAATAGATATACCAAACAAGAAACTATCTGCGTGTTTAAAAAGCGTCTTGGTGGTAAAGATTCATGAAAAGTGAACTATAGATACATCAATCAATAAACACTGGTGATTATCTACACAGACCAATGCTCTTATCATATCATTATGAGCAATTTCACTATACAGAGATCCAACAGAACCCTAATTGAAATAAAATACTGATTCATCCTTTCACCAATAGCTGTTTGAGACTATCCTGATCAAAGCACAATCATCTTAAACAAGAGACTTGATTGATAGAGAGAAGATAAAAACAAACCTAGATCGCCGCCGCGTTTAGCAGAGCTACAGTCGGAAACACGAGTGGCCACATCCTCGAAGTTGGCTTTGCCAGAGAGGATGTCTTCACGGATCGATTTAAGCTGTTCGACGGCTGCTTCCCTCGTGGTAGTCATGATGATCTTGCCTTCCGGATCCTTCCACGACGCCTTCCTGCGAGATCCTTGATGCTTGATCAGAATGTGCGAGGCCTTGACTTGGTCTCTCGACGCCATCTTGCTCTTCTTACGGTGCTTGCTTTGGTGGTGGTGGTGGTGGTTGTGATCGGCTCTCTTGTCCTTTGGTTGATCTGTCGAAGAGACAGAGTCTTTCTTCCGTTTCCGATCTGAATCTATCTTCGAAGATTTGGGGATTGAGAGAGATGTCTCTGACGACGAAAACGGAGAAAGTTAAAAGTGTGCGGCTCTTTCTTCTTTTGAGAAGTGTCTTTATATGACAACACAAAAAAGGTATTGTGAGCATTCGTACATTCGGTTAGGTTAGGTGAGAATCGGTTCGGTCCCAATTGGATTTGAATTGTGTTTAGAGCTTTTTGAGTTTTAGACAAAGTTTGTTTTCACACTCAAGAAAACCAAGTCGTATTTTACAAGAATATGATTTTTTATAAACTTACTTTCTTTTTCAATTTAGTTTTTAGTTAACATAGATGACATCCATAAACAATTTTTGTATGCTGTCACAGGAAATTAATCACAGTACAGATAGCGGTCAAAAAGAATCTGGTATACCGTACTATGAGATCTGATAACTATTGTCCGAAATGTGGAGAGCCAACAGAATCTGCTAGTCATGCGATTTTGAATGTCCACTGATATTACAGGCATAGTCATTATCATCAACACTGTCAAGCCCCTAAACTTTTCCTATTTTAAGTATTTATGCCAACATAGATTATCATTTTTGGACGAAAAACAACATTTTGGAGCCAAAACATGATAAGCCTCTTATCTTTGGATAATATGGTACGTTTTGGAATACTCGGAATGATAAGCTATTTAGAGATATAGATAGGGACCCTATAGAGCTGGTCATGTATGCAAAGAGTGAGTGTCAAGTTTGGTTTGATGCACAAGATATTATACATGCTACTCCATAGCCACTTATTGTTGAAGAACCACAAATCTTAAACTTAGAGGATATTTGTATGGTGGATGGTTCATGGACCTCTGCAGCTTAATTCAGTAGATTAGGATGAATTTGGAAAGACATCATGGAGAAGATTCAACTCATGGAGACCAAAACTTAAGGAGGCGTGAATCAGCATTACACTCGGAACTGGAAGCGCTAAGGTGGACAATGGAGAACATGCTACAATATTCGAACTGTCAGAGTTTTGGGACTTATTGCAAAGAACTGCTTGCAATGATAAAAGATCCAAAAGTTTGGCCAAACTTCTCAACGGAGCTGGAAATCTTCTAAACTCTCCACATATGCTTCCGAGACTTCAAGATTTGTTACATTCTAAGAGCACAAAATGAAATCGCTGATTCATTAGTTAAGATTGCTCATTCATTTCATATATATCTTTGCTTTATTGGTTGTTCTATTCCGGTTTGGTTACCCAGACCAATTTGAGTAATAAAATAGCCGTTTGTTACCAAAAAAACAATTTTTGTTTAGAATAAGTTAAGACATAAGAAGAAGATTATAATTCAGTAAATATATAAAAATGTCTAGCATCACAGAGTTAACATATAATCTATGATAATTTATCCGAATCAAACCATATTTATTGTGATTTTAAATTTGGTTCAATTGAGAGAGTTCTTAGAAATACTAGAGATTTTACCGCGCTATGCGCGGTTTGTTAATCTATAAAATTTGTGTTTAAAAGATTTATGTATTAAAATTTCTATACATATAAAAATTTATCTTATTTTTATTATAATGAAATATTTTTGTGATTAACTATTTTAATAACTTTTAACCAATCAAAATTTAATGATCACAATTTATTTATTCAAAATTGATAATTTACAGTTATTACCTAATAAAATCTTTTGAAAATGTAAAAATATATATCTTAAATATATTTTTCTCCAAAACATTGATAATTTTGTAACAGAAGGAGTATAACTTAAACATCAAAGTTTAAAATAAGTACTTTTATTTTGTGTATATCATTTATTTGTTTTATATGATTTTTCAATTTTAAAATTTATTTGGCATTTATTATTTTATAAATAAGTATTTACTATAAACTGGTAAACCTTTTAGGAGATTTTATTATGAATGATTGATTCCATGTTCAGATACTACATGGGTCAAGTGGTATGTGCTCCCTTCCGTTGTCCGCAAGGTCGAGGGTTCGAGGCTATCTCTTGCAGATTTGTGGTGATTATCTTGAGAGATCTTTGGGCCCAATACGGAGAAGCCCAGATCTGCTGCGCGTGGCTACTGGTGGCTTAACATGGGGTGATCACCAGCCCTCCTGGATGCCTTCGGCGGGCTCTCTGGCGGGCAATGCCCAGATTTCCGAGACGGTCATTAGGCGCTAGTCGGATTCCTCTCGAGGCATTCGGATACCAGGATCATCAAAAAAAAGAAGTTAAATTGTATGGATTATGTGCATTACACATATGCAGATATATTTGCCATTGGTATTGTGTAGAAAATATATAACCTTGCAATATTGTTTGTATGTTAGAGTAAAAACATACTTCCATTATTATTTTAGATTCCTAAGTTACTTATTAAGTTGGTATATTGAAAAGCAAAATGCATCAATTGCTGATGCTCTAACCTAAATGGACCTTTACACAAATTTATTTGCTATAACATTACAAATAAAGTTGGAAAATTCTAATAGTATATACATAGTACAGACCGAAGGTAACAATTAAAAAACTCTTTGTAATGTAATTTTTAGATTCAAAAGTTCTATTATTTAATTTTTAAAAAATGTTATTTAATTATTTGAACTTAATTTTTGGCCAAGGTCCCAATTTTATATTAATAAGTTAGTCAAATAATTTGTTTTTCAATGCAAATAAAAACTGAGATTAAGAATAAAATTTCAATTCTATTTTGAAAATAAAACATGATTTTATATTATATAACATTTTAGACAATTAATATATTATATTGATACGTATATAATAAATATTTCTAATTTATTGATCCATGGTTTAGAAACAGCCGATCTAATGATCGGGTGACCCTGGATATAATCTGGTTCTGTATCCATGTCGAGTTTAAAAATATTGTTTTACTATATTGGTTTATTTAACAGTATTTTATTTTCTTATAATAGTTACCTCTTCTGTATTTTTTTCTTCTAACTTTAGCAATCTTTTGCATGATATGCTGCAATGTTTGATTTTGTGATTTCTAGTTTTTTTTACTTGAGTGAAAACTTGTGTTGTTATGGCTTGTAAACGAATTAACCACAACATTAAAAACAATTCTTATATATTTATAATTGTTCAAAATATTTTTTTATTGATGGATCATATAAACAACCAATTTTGAAGGATTGTTTAGTTCAGAGGTGTTTATTAGTGTCATATAAACAACCAATTTTATGTTCTTTTTGATTTTTAGCTTAATTTAAAAATCAAAGACCGTCAATGATTTGTTTATATCTAATATTGTAGTCACAAGCATCATTGTCCCTTCAGGGACATCCGATAAAATTACTATACATAAAAGATTAGATGGTTTCTGCGCAATGATGACAAACACAAATCGAGAAATTATCTAATTGTTTTTATTCTCCAAAATTTTTTGGATGTGGTTTTTTATTGTTTGGATTTTCGATGAACAATATCCACGGAATCGGCTCCGAGGTTATGAAATCATATAATTTGTCATGTACTCTATTTCAATATATTCTTCATTTAATAATCAACTATCATTTATGGCTTTTCATTGAGGATTAGGTATCTCTTCTCTGTACTCAAATCTTCTCAGATTTCCGGTGTCGACACAGAAACATGAGGATTTGGATGTCTTGTCTCTCACTGCATTCACAACAACCATATGTGAATTTTATATGCATTTCAAAGAAAATATTTTCTTTAAGAAAACTCTTTAACGAGCTAAGCAGCTACATTGCTCATATCTCTACTTATATCTGAACTTCCTTAGTATTTTAGAAACATGACGATGAAACGCAAAACGAACAGATCATCAGAAGTTTTAATAAATAAGATCTTCAATGAGCTCTTACATGAACGCATCAAAGTGCACCGAAGTTGTGTATATCAGTGAATGTGAAATAAGTAACAACGCACCAAAGCTATGTTAATTATGGCATCTCCAACCCTACTCCATTTTCTACTCCAAACATTATTTTGGAGTAAAATCCTTTCCAACCCCACTCCATTTTCAACTCCAAAATAGAGTAATGGCTAGGGTTACTCCATTTATGGAGTAATTTTACACATTACTCCATTTTGGAGTTGAACTTTTTTTATTTATGAAATAGTCTTTTAAATCTTTAATGTTTTTATTTTTTACTTAAATAATATTTTAAAATGATAAAATAAAATGAAAACAAGATATTTCATTATTTGACATAAAATGCATAACATAATTAAACAACATAAATAATATAAAATAAAAATAAAATAAGTGATTTAAATGTCCGATTTCAAATTTTTTTTACTCGCTTTAGGAATATCAAAAATAAAGAAGCTCATTTTTTCATTTGTGGGAAAAATATTTTAATGCTTTAATTTATCATTAATTTATCATTTGTGGGAAATGCATTAATTTATCATTTGTGGGAAAAATATTTTAATGCTTTTATTGAACCAACTTATATATTATGTTTTATTCTATTTTTATGATTTCTTGTACCTTTTAATAATAAATTTTTAATTTAAATAAATTATATTTTAAAGCATTTTTGCAAACATAAAATAGTCGGAGTTAATTTGTAAACTTTTATAAGTATAAGATATTATTAACAATTATTAACTATTTTAGAGTAAAAAATGGAGTAATACATTGGAATAAAATTTGGAGTAATACATTGGAGATGCTCTTATATCAGTGAATAGTGAATGTAACAGGTAATAACGTTGAAAGAAAATTAAGTTTGTGCCTAGTCTTTGACAACAGTGAATATGACATAAGTAACAACATTTAGAGCATTTCTAATAGCACACTATTTTTTCTTCTAAAATAATGTGGTAGAAGTAAAGTTACTCTATTTTTATGTAAATTATAGATGAAAAATAGTGTCATTGAGATTGCTCTAAAAGAGAATTAAGTTTTTAAGTTTGTACCTAGTCTTCGACAAGTGTCATCAGAATTTTCGCTGATTAGATATTTCAGTTTGTTCTACGGCTTTTAGAATATCGTTACAAAAAGACCAAGATTCAATTAGCATCCAAACTACGACCAAAATTATGTATAGTTTAATTAGAGAACAAAACGAAAAAATGCACAAATATAATCAACACTTGCGAAATGAAAATTGTAAAGACATAATAATAACTTCGACAGAGAAGGACAAGATTATAACAAAATATTTTTGAGATTTCAGAACACAACAAGGTCCGAAAGGAAAGACAGCAAAACGCAAACAGAAATATCTTATGAAACCTAGTCGGCCTTGGCAGCAGAAGCAGCAGCTTGACCTCTGAGACGACCAGTTCTCCTAGCAGCAATAAGACCAACCTTCTGTCCCGGAGGTGCATCACGTCTAACAGTACTAGCGTGACCAATGTGCTGATGGTTACCTCCTCCATGGGGATGCTCCACTGGATTCATAGCCACACCACGAACCTTAGGCCATGAGTTCCTCTTCACACGGTATTTGTGGTACGCGTTTCCTGCCTTGAGCATCGGCTTCTCGGTCCTTCCACCACCTGCAACTTGACCAATCATGGCCCTGCACCCACTAGGAACAATCTTCTTCGAACCAGATGGCAACTTGACCCTGTATCACATTACAAGAACTCCTGATCAAGATCGATACAAAGGCAGAACCTTTGGAACCAAAACTACACATCTACACTAACCCATCAACAGATCTCAACGATTATGCCATTTTCATACATCAAAACAGTTATGTCTGAATCCGGAAACAAACCTAGTAGTGTCGTTGTCAGGGTTGTGTGAAATAACGATAGCGTAATCACCAGAAGCTCTAGCGAGCACACCACGATCACCGACATGATGCTCGACGTTACAGACAACAGCTCCTTCAGGAATAGCTCTAAGCGGGAGAACATTTCCGACAACGAGAGTGGCTTTCTTACCGCAGTACAAGAACTGCCCCGTGTACATACCCTCGGCGGCAACGAAGAGCTCCTTCTGCTTCTTGTAACGGAAAGGATGACGGAACGCGACGCGAGCTAGCGGCGCACCACGGCCAGGATCGTGGATGATCTCCGTCACGACGCCCTTGAGGTATCCATTTCTCTCGCCGTAGTCGAGGCTGCGGAACTTGGCTGGACCCTTGCGGTGGTGGGTGTGGGATTTGAAGACGGAACCTGCTCCCTTACGTTGAGCTCTGATGACACGACCCATGGATGGATGCTCGAACGGCGAAGGTTACAATTAGGGTTTGAGACAGAAGTCGAGAGTGAGAAAAAAATCACCCTTTTATTATGCAACCTGAAGTCGTTTCAACCCTAATGGGCTTGGCCTATTGGAATGAAAGCCCATAGGTTTTGTGTAAACCCATAAAAAGCCTAAATCATGAAAGGTTTATAAATCGATGGTTACTTGATTGTTGTCTCTATCAGATCAGAGGTAGATGCACTAGGCCTGGATGAATTAGATACCCATTTCGATTAGGATCCGAATTTTTTTTTGGGTTTTTAGGTTTAATCTTCTAGATTTTGTTCAAAATTTATATATTTTCGTACTGGATTTGATTAATAATACTTTGGACTCGGGTATTTTTACATATGATATTAAAATAAATATGAAATTGAGTATTTGAAATAGTTATTTACGTTTCGACTATTTATTTTGAAATACTATTTCCATCCAAATTTTTAGATTAAATTTTTCTAGTAGAGGAGTTTCAAGTTATTTTGACTTTTGGGCTTTTCGTTTATATGTTCGGTTCGGTTCTATTAAAAATATATTTTGAATTCAATATCACTCTATAGAATCTATTTTTGAGTAATTTTTACAGTTGAAATTGGATGTAAACTCAAAATTTTCAGCTTATATGTTTGATTCGGATTTGGGTTTTCGTTTTTTTGTTGTCTATGCCTAGTTTTACGCTATTAGGAAACACATTATAATTCATACGTCTATACTGCCTTTTAAAATGCATGCAAGCTTAGATAAAATATTATCAAGTTGAATTGAAGACCACATATCACCTGAACAAAACAAAGATATAAATTCAATTTCGTTTATATATATTGATAAAAAGTTTACAGAAAATCAAAACAAGATGAACAAAACATTGGATAATTGGCTATCACATTGGATAATTGCCTATGACATTGTATATACTGTATGTGTATTTTGGGTTATGTTATATAGTTCCTGTGAAGGGGCAAATTTTGTTTTATTTCTGGTTCAGCTAAGTATCTTAGATATTTGATAAATACATAGATTGATATATAAAAAGATATACTTATAAAATAAATAGGATAAATATTATCATGAAAATTTCGTTGATGTACACAATACACGGAAATGCTATCGCTACGAATCTATGTCAATAACTTATCATAATTGATGAATAAACACCAAAATAACAACAATATTTGGACAGCATGTATAATACATATATATATATATATATATATATATATATATATATATGTTCTCTCGCTTATAATGTGAGAGGTGTGATTCACACAAAGATTTGGACTTTACACCTTACACTATATATTTGTATACATATATTTGTCAACTAGAAATATGTAATATATTTATACACGTCAATGTCAAAAGGGACAATTTATAAACTCAAAATCAATTGATAGTATGGGCATACTCTCTAATAAAGCCTATAAGACGACAATAACTATGTGCGTTTGCCGGTTTGCTGTCTTGCTGAATTAGACATGAACATTTTTACAGAAGTAATTAAAAGAATGAGAGCCAAAGTGAGAAAGAGAAGAAATTGCATACTTTATGCCCATGTTCAGTTGCAACTTGCAAGTTGCTAACACCAGCGCCCAACAACAATGACTCGTTGTTCATTTTCTGGAGACCTATGAGCGATTAGTCACAGCGATCAGAGCGACCAAAATTGTCTTTTTTATTGCAGTAATTAGACCTGTGACTTTTAATTAACACCAAATACTCGATATCCAACCCGAAATGGACTGGTTCATCTCGGTTTCGTTATTTATGATTTTAGTCAATGGATATTAATATAAAAAAGTAATTAAAAACCATGGATATCCGATGGTTTTTACCTTGAATCGTTCAGTACCCGTTTAAACCAAATTCAAAACACACAGAATTGTTGTAATTACCTACATAGTATTTATATATATAAGATTACGTACTAGCCTACGTCAACTTTGTTGTATTTACCTACATAGTATACATATGATGGAATGAGATAAATTTGAATGAAGAGATAGATGTCAGACAGAGAAAGAAAAAGTCGATCACTTACACGACCTCTGCTAGGCTATCGTCCATTCGCCAGTCTAAAAACTCAGTTGATAGAATAGATAAGTGAGATCCGACCATCTTCCACACCCTCATCCACTAGGCCAACTCTAGTTTCAGATTAACTTGGAACTACTTTCTTTATTCTGGCCAAACTCACTGTTGGAAAAAAACAACCTTTGTAACAAGTGGTCAAAAGAAGAGAATATAGCGACCTTGATGAGCTGATGCAAGCTCTTACGTCCATTCCTGATAAGGAATATGATAAGGACTTTAAGAACCAACATAGCTTCATCTCAACTAAGAACATTCCCAGAACGAGATGAGAAAGAGATCATACCAATGTCTGAAATAGAGAGTGCGGTGTGGTTACCGGCTTTGCGATGCCATATATGACCACGCTTGGCTAAGCAACTTTGGGCGGTGGTTTATCGATTGCTTTCTAACTGGAATGAGAATATTCTTATATATCTATTTTTATGTGAGAATATCTAATGTAATCCTACTTGGTAACTGTTATCCTTTCTCTTTTCTTAGTTTGGGAGGATGGATTGTAGGTTAGGTTCGTTAGTAAGCAGTTATCCTGCTGTCTTTCCCACTACCCTTCTCTTTGTTCTGTCCTTTCCTCTTAATCTTTGAAGCCAACTCCGTTCCTAGTTTCACTAACCTTCTTTAGCCTCCCCCCCTTATAACGAGCAAGTAAGTATACTAGCTGAGCTAGCTGCATTTCTAGTTACTACTTAATAGCCCTAATTCACTTACAGCTATCTAAGACATTCATGGACGAAGTCACTCGACTGCAAGGAGATGGGCTGTGTAACTGCTGTTAGAACGCTTCGTTACGGATGTTGAAAAGTGAAGATTGGTTATGTGCCAGGTCATGGTAATATGCTGGATTGGATAAATGGTTGTTTCGTCGATAGCATTATCTGATGTGGGATGCATAGTAGTTGTTGTCACAATGGGGGCCCTTAAGGTGGGAATTGTCCTAAAGTAGCTATAGCATTGATTTCTCTCCTTGTTCTATTGTATGGGCGAATTATCTTAACGAAAGCCTCCCTCGTGTGAAGGTTTTCATAACTTGTGTCTATCCGCTGTTAAATGACTTTATTTAATGGAGTCCTAAGGGCAGTCTCTTTAAGAAGGGGCCATATATATTTGTTTTGATTAGCTGTCTCAGGGAAAAGAGAAAGAAAAGTACAAATACTAATCTTTCTTGAGCTAGACCTCACCTAATATGGACTCAGGAGCCAAGAGTTCCAACTATCAAATCAAAGAAGCACAAGCTCTACTGTATCTACTTGCCCGATCATTAGCTCTCTTATGGGAGTAGCTCCCCCCCCCCCCCCATTCGAGTAGGGCAAAAGAGGAGAAGTGGAGGAGAAGAGCTAGCCTGGTAACGAGGAGTCTTAATCTCAGTCTAATCGAATAAAGGCGCTAGCCAGTGTATTATAAGATAAAGGAAGATGAAGAGAATGAGGCTGGAAGGACAATATAGACGGATTCTCTTTCTATTTTCCTCAGATAGGATTATGCGGGAAAAATAATCAAAAGCAATCCTTTTTGTTGGCGCGCCTCTTTTACTACTTTCATCAATATCTAATCTATCCGCTCCTGCAAGAATTGATAAGACTTAAGATGATGTTTATTCATAACTGAGCTACTAGAGAGTTATAAAAGAAAGGGATGGTCTCGCATCTTGGTGATCCTTAGCTGCTGACTTTGCCACTAGAGTATCCGAACTAGTTGAGCACTCAGCCCAAGTCCCTTATTGGCACACAACCAGGGCCTTGCCTAGGAGTGGGTTTTTGAAGAGCAGAAAATGTGCTGGTGGAATGAATTGATAAAAAGCTCTCCATGGGAGCTTGTAATACATTTTTCGATCTAACGGGAGGGACCGATTCTATATTTTTCGATCTTGGATAAGTTCTAAACCCTAAATTATAAATACTTATCACTAAATCTTAAAAACACTAAATACTAAATCTTAAAAATGCTAAACCCTTAATCTTAAATCATAAACTCTTGAATAAATCATAACCCTAGGTTTTATGGTTTATGGTTTATCCAAGAATTTAGAGTAAAGTATTTAAATTTAGTGTTTATAGGATTTATGTTTAGTGTTTTGCTGACGGCGCTAAAAATATTTAAAATTACAGGTTTATGATTTAGGATTAAGGTTTAGTGTTTTTAAGATTTAATGTTTAGTGATTATAATTTAGAGTTTGTGATTTTTTAAAGAGTTTAGGATTTTACCAAGAGGTTAAGGTTTAGTGTTTTTCTGACGGTGTTAAAGTATTAAAAAAAAATTTGTAACTACCACTATTTTATTTTACCTTTCTATTTAAAAACATAATATATTTTGACAAATTTTATTATTTTATTTCTCTTTTTAAAAAATATTGAATTACGAAATAATAAAATATTATCGGTTGGTAAACACATGAAATTAAAACTCATATTTAATTGAACAGAAAACAATATTTGATCAATCGATGTCTAATCGTTGTTGCTGGTCATACCTAAACATGTCATATATAGCTTGTATCCACTTGATCTGCTATATTATTTGAAAAAAAAAATTAGATATGAAGAACATTTACTTGAGTAAACAAGTTTTGGATGTTTAATTTTGTATGACATGATAATATATATGGAACAATATATTTTGTGGATTAAAGATCATACAAATTTCTTGATAGACAAAAACTGGTTTATAGAAGTTAACTGGTTTATAGAAGTTAACTAGTTACACATATGATGATCACCAGTCAACCTTTCACGTTGAGTTGAGGGGAAAAAAAGTCTCCCACATACCCAATACCAACCATTACAAAGTCTTACAAAGAAAAAGAAAACAATCGGATTGATTCTTCTTATGATCATTCCAAAAAAAACACATCCCGTAGCTATTAATCAGATTTCTTGGAATTCGATCGAATTTTATCTTAGCATGGAGATGAGAGACTTGAAGAACACTTCATCACAGGGTATTATTAGACCCATATTATGCTCAAAACCAAACTCTTCCTCGGCTAGTCGGAGCAACGTTTGAAACTCAGAGTGTTCGAGCCACGAGATGGGAACGACGTACCGACTTCGGTCTGGTCCAACGTAAACCGGAAAATGACCTTTTGGCACGTCTTGTGGAAAACCATCTTCTTGATTATAGTAGCAACTGTGGACGTTCTTCTTCTTCCCTAGACTTGAGCACCTCTTTAGGATTTGCTTGATCGATGCTGCTTGAGTTGACCTCTTTATGGCCATTATTTTATTTAAAATCTATTCTTCTTTTTTTTTTATAACTTGGGGTTTGTTTGAAGAAATGTTATGGATGTTAGACGTCCCTGTAAACGTATTTATATGGAGTATGGACAGTTTGGATGGCATAAATTACTAAAGAAAATAAATTAAATAAATATATAGATACAGTACATTACTGATTACTAGCTTTTATAATTTGGTGAGTATGCTATATAGATAATAATAAACTGTGTTTGATTACTGCTGACGTTGGCCAAATAGTGACTATATTATAGGTATTAATTATTAAATGTATACTCAAACATTTACATATATAGATATGCATTAAGATAAATGCAAAGACTACACCTTTCTACTTTGTTACTTAATTATGAACTTGAAAAAATTAGTGACTAGGTTACTATATAGATTTGACGTAAAAGAAGCATATTTATACAGTTATGTATATATTACACGTGCGGTGATTTAAACTGGGATAAAAATCAATGAAAAAACACTTGTACCAACAAAAAATCAATAAACATGTTCTAATCCTAGTGTTCTTGCTTAAGAACTAATCGAACCAGAGAGAGAGATTGGATGCTTTTGTTTGTGAAAGAATGAGATGTCTTATTCATAAGCAAACAAAGGTTCTTCTTATATAGGTTGGAGTTGGCTGCCTATTATACAAATGGGAGCAATGTGGGACTTTCTTAACTTAAGTTAAGAAGTCGGCCACTTAACAATAAAAGGAGAAACAAGGCCCAATCCATTAACACATGGTTGGTTTAATAAATCTCGGTTTAGTACAATCTCGGTTAAATGTAACCTCGACCATCTGGTTATGAGCAATCTTTAAACCATCTGGTTTACAACACTCCCCCTGAATGCCATAACCGTCTAGAGCTTATAATGCGTTTGAAATACTGCCTCGTTAAAACCTTTCCATAGTAAACCCAAAACCCAATGTGGTAAAAAAGGGAACCCATGGATAGGAAAAAGAGTACATCCACATTACTCCCCCTGAAGTGAATATCACTGAAGGTCTCTCAGTGATCGCATACCAATCTGCTGCATAAGCTTCCTGAGCTTGCATGTTGGTAATGCCTTAGTGAAGAGGTCGGCTGAGTTCTCGCTTGATCTGACTTGGAGTACCTTGACCTCTCCTTCTTTTTGAAGGTCGTGGGTGAAGAAGAACTTGGGGAGAACATGCTTAATCTTGTCACCCTTGATGTATCCATCTTTGAGCTGAGCTATGCATGCCGCATTGTCTTCATAAAGAACGGTCGGCTCGTCTTTACCATCCGTGATTCCACATGCTGTCTGAATATGGTGTGTCATGAGTCTCAGCCAGACACATTCTCTGCTTGCTTCATGGATTGCCAATATCTCCGAGTGATTGGATGATGTGGCTGATATGATCTGCTTGACTGATCTCCATGAAATGGCCGTACCTCCATATGTGAAAACATAGCCGGTCTGGGACTTAGCACTGTGTGGATCGGACTGGTAACCTGCGTCAGCAAAACCAACCAAATCTTCTTTGTTTTGGTTAGCATAAAATAAACCTACATCCTTAGTTCCTTGTAGGTATCTTAGAATGTGTTTGATCCCATTCCAATGCCTCATGGTCGGACATGAACTAAATCTGGACAATAGGCTCACAGTAAAACAGATGTCCGGCCTAGTATGTGTAGTCAAGTACATCAAGGCGCCAATGGCACTGAGGTAAGGATACTCTGGACCAAGGACCTCTTCATCCTCGGCCTTAGGTCTAAACGGGTCAGTGTCTAGACCAAGGGATCTTACAACCATAGGACTACTAAGTGGATGACACTTATCCATGTTAAACCTTTTAAGAACCTTTTCAGTATAGGTCTTTTGATGCAGAAGGATTCCATCCTTAAGATGTTCAATCTGTAGTCCCAAGCAAAACTTGGTTTTTCCCAAATCTTTCATCTCAAATTCTTTCTTGAGATATTCAACTGTTTGGGAAATCTCTTTGGCCGTTCCAAGTATGTTTAGATCATCAACATACACGGCTATGATCACATAGCCTTGGCCGCATTTCTTAATGAATATACATGGGCTTACTTGATCATTCTTGTAGCATTCTTTCAGTAAGTACTCACTCAATCTGTTGTACCACATACGACCAGATTGTTTCAATCCGTACAATGCTTTGTTAAGCTTGATGCAATGCTGTTCTCGAGAACCTTTAGCATCCTTAGGTATTTCAATACCTTCTGGTACTTTCATGTATATGTCATTGTCCAGTGGTCCATAAAGGTATGCGGTTACTACATCCATTAACCGTAAATCAAGATTTTCTCTTATGGCCAGACTTATAAGGAATCTGAATGTTGTTGCATCCACCACGGGAGAATAAGTCTCCTCATAATCGATTCCTGGTCTCTGTGAGAATCCTTGTGCAACAAGTCGGGCCTTATACCTCACGACTTTACCATTCTCATTTCTCTTTCTCACAAAGACTCATTTGTAACCCACTGGTTTTAGATTGTGTGGTGTTAGGAGTATTGATCCAAAAACACCTCTCTTCTTGAAAGAGTTTAACTCCACGTTTATGGCTTCTTTCCACTTAAGCCAATCTTTTCTTTGCATGCATTCATAAATAGACGTGGGTTCTAGATCCTCATCATTTTCAATGATCTCAAGTGCTACATGATATGCAAAAATATCATCCATGTCGACATATTTTCTGTTTCATTGTTTTCCAGACATGACATAGTTTATAGAGATCTCTTCATTGTCAGGTGGTTCAGGACCCTGAGTTTTGGCGTCCCAAATCTCATTAGGCCCCTTAGCAACCGTGCCAATGTTCATGTCTGAGGATGCTGGTACGGCCGGCCCATGTCCGGACGTTGGCTCGTCCATGTCTCGGTCCTTTTGGACGGACGGATCGACCACATCGACCAGCTCCTTCGCCCCCTCGCCCACGGTCTGTTTAGTAACTTTCTTACTTATGCAGGGGTTCT
This sequence comes from Raphanus sativus, assembly GCF_000801105.2. Taxonomy (NCBI): domain Eukaryota; kingdom Viridiplantae; phylum Streptophyta; class Magnoliopsida; order Brassicales; family Brassicaceae; genus Raphanus; species Raphanus sativus. Next base: position 25,256,876 of record NC_079516.1, read on the forward strand.
TATCTTTGGAACCAATTGGTCTACCACGTTTCAGACGTGTCTTAGACTATGTAGCAACTTGATTTTGTCCCTTGTGGACATCAATTCTTATTGGTGCATTAGCAGCTGGTATATATGACTTGGTCATTCTATTTGGGTCAACAAAGGAATCTGGCAATTTATTAGCTAGCTCTTGAAGATGTATAATCTTCTGAACTTCAAGATCACAGACTTGAGTTCGAGGATCTTGCCATGCTTGGGATGTATGATTCCATGTAATTTCTTTTACCAGCTTGCTATTATTTCCTCCCAATGTTGGATATTCAGATTCCACAAAATGGCAATCTGCATACCTGACCTTAAATAAATCACCCGTGGTTGGCTCGAGGTATTTTATAATTGAGGGAGAATCATATCCAACATATATTCCCATCCTTCTCTGAGCTCCCATCTTTGTTCTTTGTGGTGGAGCTATTGGATAATAAACAGCACATCCAAAAGACTTAAGATGGGAGATGTCTGGCTCTCGACCCATGAGGAGCTGGGATGGTGAATATGTATGCTCACTAGATGGTCTGATGCGTATTAATTCCGCAGCATGTAATACTGCATGTCCCTAAGCTGTGACTGGAAGATTACTTTTCATGAGTAAAGGTCTAGCAATCATCTGAATCCTTTTGATAAAGGACTCGGCTAGGCCGTTCTGTGTATGGACATGTGCCACGGAGTGTTCAACTGTCACCCCCATGGACATACAGTATTCATAAAAGGCTTGGGAAGTGAATTCACCAGCATTATCAAGACGTATAGTCTTCAAAGGAAAGTCTGGAAAATGTGCTTTCAATCTGATGATTTGAGCAAGAAGTGTAGCTAAGGCTAGATTCCGTGTGGATAATAGACACACATGGGACCATCTTGTGGACGCATCAATGAGTACCTTGAAGTACCTAAACGTCCCACTTGGTGGGTGTATTGGTCCACAGATGTCACCTTGTATTCTTTCCAGAAAACCTATGGTTTCCTTTGTCAATTTGACTGGTGATGGTTAGACTTGGAGTTTTCCTTGTGCACAAGGTACACATGTATGGATCTTAGGAACAACTCGTCTACCTTTAAGGTTATGACCATTAGAATTTAGGATAAGTCTACGCATCATAGATGTTCCTGGATGCCCTAGCCGGTCGTGCCACAAAGCGAAGTTATCCTTGAACTCTTTGCTTATTGTTATAGCATTGGCTTCGACCGCACTGATCTGAGCATGGTAAAGACCAGTGGATAAAGCTGGTATCATTTCCAAAACCTTCTTATGGTCTTGGTCGAGCTCAAAGATGTTTAAGAACTCTTTGGCTCCTTCTCCACTCGTTTGAATATGAAGACCATTCTTGCGAATGTCTTTAAAGCTCAACATGCTTCTTTTAGAGTTTGGAGAATACAATGCTTCATCTATTTCTAGATGTGTCCTATTTGGTAACAAGACATAAGCTTGGCCGTGGCCTTTGATTAGTGATGATACACCAGCTATTGTGCTCACATTGGCATCTTTCAATGTTAGATTAACAAAGAATTTCTTATCTTTAAGAATCGTGTGGCTTGTTCCACTATCAACCACAAGTGTATCCATACTTGCTTTCATTCTAGACAATATAATCTGAATCATTCATATTATTATTGTAAGTGAAAGTAAAACATAGTGTATTCTTAAAAAAAATAAAACATAGAATGCAAAAGCACAAAAAAAAATTCTCAAAAGCCTAAAACACCAAAAACATCCAAACACAAATCGTTTGATGTATCGCATTAACCAACTGGGTCATCATTCAGCATACTCAGTATGTCTGAAGTCTCAAATTCCATGAGGTCATCATTGTCATGATCAAAATCGTCCTCTTCATCCTTGTACACCATGTGTGCTTCCGGATTCTTGCCCTTAAGACTCTCCTGATAGAGGTCGACCAGATGCTTGGCTGTGCGGCAATTCTTTGCCCAATGATTCATCATTCCGCATCTATGGCAAGGTGAGCTTGCAGGATTCTGTGGCTTTGAAGAAGTCCCATTGCCTCTGCCTTTACCTTGTCCATTATTGGACTGGGTTGGACGGTCATAAGGGGTGTTACGCCCTTTGCTGTTGCCACCTTGTCCACGTCCTCGCCCATGACCTTTACGGCCACGTCCTCTTCCATATGAGGATCCGCGGCCCTTATGGTCATACCGGACATGGTTGGCTTCAGCACCATCATTAGGCTCATTTGAGGTATGATTTGCCTCAGGGACATGCTTAGATCCAGGTGGTCTAAGCTCACTGTTCTTCAAGAGCAGCTCGTTGTTCTGTTCTGCAAGTAATAGACATGAGATGAGCTCACTATAGGTCTTAAAACCTTTCTGTCTGTATTGTTGCTGAAGCAACATATTGCTTGAGGACATTGTCTGGAAAGTCTTTTCCAACAACTGCTTATCAGTTACAGTCTCGCCGCATAGCCTCAGTTTTGAGACTATTTTAAACATGGCTGAGTTGTACTCATTCACAGACTTAAAGTCTTGAATCCTGATATGAATCCACTCATAGGTGGCACCCGGAAGAATCAAGGTCTTCTGGTGATCATATCTCATCTGAAGCTCTTTCCATAACTCGTATGGATCACTCACTGTGAGGTACTGAGCTTTTAAGCTCTCCTCAATGTGATGACGGATGAGCATGAGGGTTTTAGAGTTCTCTTTCTTAGTAGCTTTGTTCTGAGGAACGATACAATGCTCTAGGCCTTTGGCTCCAAGAGAAATCTCGACATCTAGTGCCCATTGTAGGTAATTGTCACCCCTCACAGTTAGAGGTGCAAAATCCAAATTTACGATTTTGGCCATCTGAAACAAAGATCAGATTGTTTAGGTCTTTTAGAAAATTTTATTTTCTTATAATTCATCCATCAACTTGTTTGAAAATAAGATGGATAAGAGCATGGTCTTGGTCGTACCTTGGGTACACTCATTGACTCATGCGGCCTGTGGGCTAGTTGTACCGGAAGGTACACATCATCGACCAATACGGTCTGTGGTCTAGTCGTACCGGAAGGTACACATCATTGACCATGGTCTACTCGTACTGCTATGTACGTATCATTGACCTTATTGTCTAGCCATACTAAGTAGTATGGATCATTGACTAAAAATTCAAGATCTAACCACACAATGGTGTGGATCATTGATAAAAGAATGTGGAAACATTAGACTAATTTTGTTTTAGACATATAGCGTATCATCCTTTAATAAGGGGTATCACTTGTTGTCTTATACAAAATGAAAGTCATGTTATGACATGCTTAAAATTTTCTTAGGATTTAAAGTTTCTTTTAATCTGATTTTAACTTTTAAGGATTAGATTTTAAAAATTCAAAACAGATTTTAAGTTTTAGTTAAACATAGACTTATGTTTTGTTTAAACATATAGTGTATCATCCTTAAAAGGGGTATCGCTTGTTGTCTTATACAAAACTAAAGTTATGGAGGCTTTTAGGGTTTTAGATCCGAAATTTTAGGGTTTAGGTTAAAATTTCGGATCTGATCAAATATGATCTAATAGAGTTTATAAGTTTTAGTAAAATCGATTTAGAAGTTTTAAACAAGAACTAGATTAACTTAATCAAATCAGAAACCTTTAAAAAAATCGGATTCAAACCTAAAATTGAAACCGAAATAAAAACTTGAGCCGCAAGTAAAATTAGGGTTTTGAGATCTAACCTTTTACTTTGCCGATTTTTCTCCTTGGTTCCTTTCTTAGAAACCCTAATCAATCAACAAAGAAAGAATTCAAAGTATGATTAGTTTAAGATCTAAGGAACAATTGAATGTAAAAGATCTTAGAGAGAGAAGTGGTTGGCGGCTAGGGTTTATGATATCTCCTAGTTTGGTTGATCTTGGAGCATAATCGTGCTGATAACGTGTTCTAATCTTAGTGTTCTTGCTTAAGAACTAATCGAACCAGAGAGAGAGAGAGAGAGATCAGATGCTTTTGTTTGTGAAGGAATAAGATGTCTTATTCATAAGCAAACAAAGGCTCTCCTTATTTAGGTTGGAGTTGGCTGCCTATTACACAAATGGGAGCAATGTGGGATTTTCTTAACTTAAGTTAAAAAGTCGGCCACTTAACAATAAAAGGAGAAACAAGGCCCAATCCATTAACACATGGTTGGTTTAATAAATCTCGGTTTAGTACAATCTCGGTTAAGTGTAACCTCGACCATTTGGTTATGAGCAATCCTTAAATCATCTGGTTTACAACAAAATACACGTAAACACGTGTTTTTTAGTAGAGCATTTATAGATAAATAGTGATGGTAACTCCAATTAGTCATGTGACATTGCAAAGCATATACACGGATCCAAGTTCAAGTTTCAGTAACATGGCGAATATTTTGTATATATATATATATATATATATATGTATATATATATCTTGATATCTTATATTAGACCGAAGCAATTTAAGTTATCACATGAATATAGATTTCCTGTTTGTATTCAAATTAGTTATATTTTGATTTCCTGTTCTTGTGAAAGCAAAATCATGTGGGATGTAGGAGGCAAGGACTAACAAACATCGAGGACAGAGCCAACAAGGACTAGAGAGATATAATTAAATTAGTGAAAGAATGTATACAAAACAAAATTGGGTAGGACTATAACATTGCCCTACAATGTTTCCCATTTGCCTTTACATGCTTAAGACAAATGTCCATTTTGTTTCTCTTACTTCTAATACCGTATACATCATATGAACGAGACCGTGGCCTGTTATATTTCTTTATAGATATAAGATATATATGTACAATATTGCGGACGAAATAAGAGTTTCGTAAGTTGTACGCTACAACTTGTAGCAAAAGTACGTACTTACGATGATAAATATATAAGGGGTCGACACAAAAAGATATCGCAAAACCTGTCTTGGTTTCTCATACGTACACACGTTTATTTTTGCAGAAAACTTTGTATGTTGTTTTGCTACAACTGACCACCATTGAAACATACTCACATACATAATTCCATTTCTCTCAATAAAAATATAAAGATGAACATGTTTTGTTTGTAATAATGTCTTCTAGATCTATGACATACTCAAAATCTTTGAAGTTACCATTTTTACGTTTTGCAAAAATGGTCAATGATATATTTACAGTAAAATGAATTTTGTTCTAAACGTATATGAAGAAATTTCTGAGTCATGCACAAATCTTTTTAAACTTCATATCTAACATTTTTTATTATATTATGTTGTCCACTTTGAATATATGTGACAAAACTTATATATACAGTATTTGTTTGTAGATTCTTTTTTTTTTTGAATGTATCATAGTAATCAAAATTATACATCATTTTATACTACATAATTTTTGTCTGAACTCCAAATATATATATGATTTGGATTGAGCTCTCAATTTTTTTTTTCTTTAAACTATGGACCACAAACTTTTGGTTTTTAATCTCCTGCGAAATCTTTCACACATTCCGTCAATATCTTCCATAAATTTTCTAGCAGAAGAATATCATCAACCAAAAACAGTAGAAATACATGAGATTAATAGTCATTAAAGTACTGTATATAGATGCATATGTCAATCATATTCACAACTCTGGTAACCAATCTTTACCATATAAAAGTCAAAACGTGTGTGACATTACTTATACCGTATAGTAATTTTCTATTGCTATATAAACTTCTCCTTGCATGCTTTCACAAACTCGTGTCCAAATTATATTTTGTTTTGTGCTATCACTTAAAGACCCAAACTATATTTTGTTTGATGTACAAAGCAATGGATTTTTATATTTATCTGTATCAAATGGAGGAATTTGTATGCACTTTTATTTAACAAATTCTAATAACTGTTATTAGTGTTAAAAAAAACTAATAATAACTGTTATTAATATTTAACTAGACACCAAAATCTATACGCATAATACATACCTAAAATGGCAAGCATAAATGATATTTATATGTCCCCATGTGAGAATTATATCAATGATTAGGCTCGAACCTAATCTTTTGTGAATTTATCCTCGAAATAGAGGCTTTGCGTTCACATACTTCTTCCCCGTCCTCAATTATTTTCTTAATCAAAATCAACTTCTTCATCGTTTCTGTTTTTTTTCTTACCTTTTTATTTGATCATAATCAAATCATAGTCTTAGATTTCACCTTCGATTTATAGTAGCCTAATCAATATATCTATACACGTAAAGCGAATTCTATATGTCAAATCTACAACAAACAATTAAAATTAAATTCCGTATGTTTATCATATTAGTTATTGGTGAGGAATAAAATTATAGAATACCATCAAATTGCGAAGATACTAGCTAGCGTGAAGTTTCATCCAGAACTTCTTAGACTTATAAATTATAATATACATCGAATGTTCAACCATTCATAACATTTATATTTTACAGAAATAATTATACTCTTTACATATTCCATGAACATGTTAGAAGTATTAAACAAAGCAATCCTAGTTACTACTCAAACCAGTTTTTTTGGGTGCAAACTCAAACCAGTTTTTTATACGCTATTCCTCTTTATTAAAAGTTTTCTTATTTGTATGATGATGTTGACTAATATAATATGGTTTAGTTAATAGCTAGATTGTAGCCTATCTGAATGAAAGGGCGATAGAAAATGAATCACTCTTAGTCAAATCTTCGTAAGAAAAGGAAACACTGAATAAACATCAAAAGAATAAACAAATTAATAAAAACTAAAGTCAAAAGGATGGGTGGTGTTGGATCAATGGGCGGACAGTGAGATGATGGTGGAACAATGACACTTGGCTGACTATAAATGGGACACTTGTTGTGGTTATAACTCGGAGACAATATCAATTCATTCTTCCTTGATAGGCCTGGTCAAATTATCCGGATCCGAAGATCCGAACCGGTAATTATCCGAAAAATGGGATCTCGGATCGGGTTCGGTTCTAGAAAAATACCCGGTCGGATGAGGTTTTAAAATTGGTCGGGTACTGGATTGGTTCCGGGTATATCTGAGATCCGTACGGGTATCCGAGAAATCCGAGATCCGTATGGATATCCAAAAAATCCGAGATCCGTACGGGTATCCGAGATATAAAATTTAATATGCATCACTAGCGAATCGAATCATGAACCTCATCCTACACTTACCACATCATGTGACACTACACCAATGCATCATATAGTATTTATATATTTTAAAGTTTATATCTATATATATAATAAATTTATAAATATTAATCGGATCCGTTAATTTTTTGGTTACTTCGGATATAACCGGATCCGACAGGTACCGAACCGTATCCGAACCGAAATTTTAAATTATCCGATCGATACCATTTTCACTAGTTCCGAAATATCCGAAATCCGAAACATCCGACCTGGATCCGAACCGGTAATCCGAATGCCCATGCCTATTCCTTGACATCAACCGAAAGCCCCAACACACCTTTTTTTTTGATCAAAGCCCCAACCCACCTTCTTCTGTTAATGATAGTCTTCTAATTTTCTCTTCTCACCCAATGATTCATATTGTAATATCTTTTTCCATTTACTGCGTTTTAAGAAAAACTTAGCATCTAAATATCTTGTAATATATAAAAAATTTCTTGTAAATTAGTTATATAAAAATACAAGCTAGAACGACAAATGTGTTCAAAACTATTTCTTTCAATTTCTCTTATTTTTCTTCTTCTTCATTGTAACCTTTTTAATAGCAAACTACTCAGTAAAAATCATTGATGTCGATGTCTTTACATGGTTGACAAAGAAAAATATATAGTGTTATACTGTCATGTTTGGGGGGGGGGGGGGGGAAGATAAGCTTATATAATTTATATTATAGGCGGTTGATTTTAATTTACAAACTCATGAAACTGAACATAGTATCAAACTCCCCCTGGTGCGACCTAGAGGTTGATTTGTTTGTATTTTTTGAAATAGTTTTCGGTTTTTGTTTTTTTTTTCAAGAACCAATTTACACTCAATCAAGATTTTGAAAAAATAGAATCCCTAAAATATAGGGAAACTAGTTTTTCCAAATAACTATCTTTAAGCATAAAAACCAAAAGCCAAATTTTCATGGTTTTTCCTAAACTTACGATGGTTTAATTTTCAATTTTTTTATTTAAATTGTTTTTATAATATTTATGCATTAATATAAGAAAAAATAAATTTAATAAATACTATAAACAAATAACGTTTAATAAGAATCATTTGATTACTATTAGTACTATTCATTAAAATTCGTGATGCAATAATTTAGTAATTTTTATTTTCTTCAAAAACAGGTAGTTAACTTCTATCGTTTGTTGTCAAAAAAAAAAAAAAATTCTATCGTTAAACCTTTTGAAAAACATCTGGCTAAAAATTATTAATCAAACTTAATAAATGAGAAAAGATAAAAAAAATTTTAAATTAAGAATTAAAAATATATTTAAATAAATATATACAGCTTTCCAAAATTTTTAAAATATATTTAAAATATTTAAATAATAAACTAACTATTCTACTGTTTAATATGTGTGGAATTGAACAGTACTTTTTAATCTAACTATTTATATTTTTGTTTATAATATTTCAATTATAGAATATTTTTAAAATATAAATAAAATTTTATTGAAAATATTAATTATGTATTGTCTTTTTAAACTGAACTAATTATGTATTTTATATATATATGAATTGTGGTACATCTATTTAGTTTCCATTATTTTCTATTTTAACATAATTTTATTAGATAAATAAATGTATTTTAAGTGGTAGTATTTTCTACTATTTGTTGTTTTCAGTTATAAGTAATATTTCCTATTAATTTTAATTTCAACATAAATATAATTAATAAAATATAATCAAATTAAAAACTTAAAAATCATTATTCAAGTTTTTTTCTCTTAGAAATTAAAACTACAGCAAAAAGCCAAAAACCAAAAGTTAAAAGGGAGATTCATACTTTTTGCAATTTTGGACATATTTTATCCTTGTTTTATGAGAAAATAGTAAGTAGAATTTTAAAATTATAAAAAATATTAAAACTGTAGGAAACATAAGTATGACAATATATAGTTTAAATTTTTTTAAAAAAAATTCGAATCATATTTTATTTTATCTTCTAGCTACAGTTAGAATACTCATTCTGGTAGTATACTTAGTTTATAATTCAGATTCTAAGTTTAAAACATTAATATATCCAGGCTATATACCGTAATAGAACCTTTCTTCTATACCCTGACAAAGATAGAATCAGTTAAGTTATAATCAAGAAAGATGTCTTTGGTGTACATTCAGCTAGAAAACGAGATATATCCACAACTATGTCACAGAGCTCCGCTACATTACGTGTCATAACCTGTTATGTCTTTTACCTTATATGACGCCTGGAGGTAGAATACAGTTTTCACCTATTATATGGTGTTCTGTGTAGGTACTATGCGTATTCTAGGCAAATCGTGAAAATATGGAAACTTCCATTTTCGGTTACAGAAGCTTCCTAAATCTAAACTAAATCTAAACTAAATCTACCCTAAATCTTTCAAAAGATATTTTCTCCTAAAATCACGTTCTTCTCCTCTTCCCACAATCTTTCTTTCTCATAGTTTGCGTTTCTCTCTTCTTCATCCACAAAATCATCTCTTCACTCCATCAATACATCATACATCATGGTTCTAATCTATGTTAAATCTGGGGAATAGATGTCTGATTGCAGTGAAGAGTGGAGTTTCGTGGTAGAGAAAGCAAGGGGTGGTCGAATGGTAACATTAGAAACTACTACTCCATTGGTGGTGGTCAAGAGGATCGTGTGTGAGGATTATGGGGTGGTATAGAAAATGGTATAAGACATGTCCAATTTCAAAAGCAACTAGAATTCGAACCCGCGCATCCGCGCGAATCTGTTTATATATAATATAAAATAAATTATAAAATATATGCTTTATATCAGTTATGTATAATATTATTTTATATTTATATTTGATAAAATTTGTTTTGATGAATTAAATCATATATCAACCACTTATTTTTGTATGTTTATTTAAAAATGTAAAAACATACTAAAATTTTATTTTAAACTTTAATTTTATATAAATTAGAAATTCTCAAATAAGATGACAAAAAAAAGAAATGCTCAAATACTTTTCTGAATACGTAATATATATTTAAATTATAAAAATTTGAACCGAAAAACTTTCTAAAAAAATATAAAGGATTCCATGTTTTTCTATATGAACGATTGAATGAATTTGTTTTCTCTCAAATAATATGAAGGATTCCATGTTTTTCTATATGAACGATTGAATGAATTTCATATATCATATTTGGCATTGGTATAGTTGTGTCATATATGATTTGGAAAACCATACACAAATGTTACGAACAAACCAAAATAAATAATAGGAGCATAATACGTAGTTACGGTAAATTTCGATATCATACATTTGAATGATAACTACATCAATACATGCATATCGACCTAATGATAACTAAATAAATACATGCATATCAACCTTTTATTTATATTAGCTTTCCTTTAAATGTATATACGTATAACAAATATTTCCATTAGTATTCTCTTATTAAACTATAACAAAATTAACTTCCTAGATCCTAGCAACCAAATATTCACTCGAAAGCAAACATGATATATATTATAACAGAATTTTAAGGGATGTTATATTTATTTCTAATAAAATATTAATATGTTCAAAACTTAAATGACAACATTTTGAAGTAGATAAAAAGTAGGAGTCTAAATTAATAGAATAGATATACATTACAATCAGACAACATACATTACAATCAGAAAACATCTACTCTACTGAATTCTAATATTTCTCAGACCAATATACATTACAATCGGACAACATCTACTCTACATGAACACATACACAATCGGGCAGCAAATGATATAAGTTATCAAGACTCAAATTTCCTCTTTTCCACTGAATTCTAAAATTTCTCAGAGCAAGATACATTACAATCGGACAACAACTACAGTCTAAGATGTCAAAACCCGAATTATCCCCCTTTCCAAAACCCTAAATCGTTTTGATACAAATACAATCAAATACAAATACAATCGGACAACAACTAGTCTAAAATGATTAATCAAGTCAAAAATGCCAATTTCAGTTTAAGGAAGATGAGAAATTAGGTTTACAAAAAGTTAGGGTTAAATGAATCAATAGACGAAATCGAATATCTTGTGTGAAGAGACGTGAGATTTTGATGAAACTGATGGAAGAACACTTCGATTTCGTAACCGTCCGACGAAACTCCTAGGGTAAGAACACAGAAGATTTTCGTTGCTTAGTGTGTGAGAACGAAGAAGAGGATAACGATAACGAGGATAGAGTGATAATGAGCCGACGAACCCGATGAATCACAAAGGGTTTACTCCAAGAAAGAGTGCATCGCCATTGATGGAGTGGAGAGCTTCGGCGGAGAAGACAGAGTGAAAAGGGTAAAGCGAAATACCCTAGTTACTTTTAACTTTCTTTATGTTTTTTCTTTTTTTTCTAATAAATCTAATTTTTAATCAATATCGATTACTAAAATGTATTATAAAAAATCATATTAGTCTATTTTTGAAGGGTATTCTGGTATTTACAAGAATTAAAATCCTAGTTTCCAAAAAAATACATTAGAAATCCTGGTGTGACAAATCCTAATTCAAAGTGTCCTAAAAATCTAATTTTCCCAAGTTAAAAACCAAAACTCACCATTCGTGTTTTCGCAAAAACTAAAATCTACTGCAAAATCAAAAACTAAAAATTAAAAAACAAAATCTAAAAAATAAATCCAAAAGCCAAAAATTAAAATTTAAAAACCATCAAAACAATCATCACCCTAATGTTTGGATTTACTGATTCAACTAATTAAAAGTAATCGTGAAAATATATGCTATAAATTCTATTTTGGAAATTTGGAGATACTAAGAAAGTTACTTTAATCTATATTACTAAAAATGAAGTACATATTTCAAATCAAAATAATAATTTAAAATTGACTTATATCAAAGATTGATTCAAAATGATACATATATTCAAAATTTTATTTTTTACTAAAATATTTTCCAATAACCATTATAAAAAAGGTTTTCAATATATATAATAAAAATACAATAAAAAGCCCAATTTCAAACACCAACTTAAATTATGGTTTTTATATTTCACACTGAGTTTTAAAATATAACATATGTAATTATTTATATGATGATATGTATAAAATACTATTAATTTTATGATTAATTTTATGGTGGTAGATATAAAATACGATTAATTATATGATAACATATATAGATATATAATAATGACATGAAAATAAATAACAACGTATTTTTAAAAAATATATCCGTGTGGACGCAAAGATCAAAGTCTAGTCTATACTATTAAAACAGAAGGCCCTTTTTTGAGGTGTCCATCTGTTTTAACAATATTTACAGAGATGTGCCACTGATTTTATTTTAAAACAATGTTTTTATTTATCTTATATTCAACGCTTTTCTTTTTAATGCACCTTTTAAAAAAAAAAAAGGTGTTTCCCTTTTTTCCTGTAACTAAACAAGTGTATGCAATACATTGATGGACCATTGTGTATGCAATCTTAAACCATCGGGACAATTTCCTGAATGTACCATTTTTTTATGAAACTTATATCATCATGTCCCATCAACACTGATGCTTCAACATTTAAGCTTTGGCATTTTGATCTATACATTCTTCAACTGTGAAATCCATTCAGTTCACTTTTATTAAAGTATTATTTAGTTAAAATCGATTGCAATCTTATCAACACACATCCTGCTCTATTCAAAATTATACATAATAATGTGACAAAAAATGTTCAGTCACTTTATATATACCGAAGCTATTAAATTTAAGATGTGTGGAGACGAACCCTAAACCCCAAATACAATCATGTTTAATTTATTCATTATTTTTTTTTATTTTTTTTAATTAACACAGCAGCCTAATTATATGGATAATCACTAAACAAAAAGATTTCGGCCAACTGTTCAATATACTCGGCCAACGTATACAATTTGCAGATCTTTGTAAATCACAAACCAAAAAAAATATTTACTAGAAAATAAAAGGCTAATATTTAGGCAACTATTATATATTTTCTAAAGTCCCGTAAATTTAGTATAAGAAACAAAATCTTTACTATTTTTATACTTAACAATAACGAATAATCTAAATCATAAATACCCAGCCAATCATATATTCCCATATCTTCAACGTGACAATAACATAAAATCAAAACAAGAAAGCGTGAATTTGGTAACTGAAATATCGATAATAATATACCAGAAAATCTAATGTTTCATAACTTGAATAAACTTGGTTGTCAAGATAATAGATTTTCCTAAACTCACGGCCTCTATTTTATAACTAAATTGAATGAGAATATTCTAAACCTGATGCCTTTACTTTTCTTTTATATATTGACGATCTACAATCAAACAAGACACGCCATCTAGACTCAAAGCTTCATTTCTCATATAATGTCTTCTAAGAAAAAGATGATGTACCTAGATGAAAGTAGGCCATGGAAAAGAACTTGGTTTATTGAAACCAAAGTCATTTGGTGAAACTTTAGGGATCATATTTGCAGACAGAAAGGTAAATAAGTGCTGCCACATTTTTAAGTTTTTGGTTTAAGCTTTTTTTACTGAGATTATGATTTATGTATTATTTTAATGTAATTTGTTTCAGGGGATCAAAATTCATGCTATTTGTAGGAATAACTATTTGAAATCTTTGGGGAATCAATGTATTGTTTGGCGAATGGAAGACTATTGAAAACTTAAACAAGATGAGTTTTGGTTTTATATGCAGGAGTTCGAATCTATTCCAACTGACACGATTTGGTTAATGGAAGTGGCTGTTGATTTGGAAAAGAGTGATGGAAGGACTAAGATTCAGGACACAAGATGCCATAAAAAATAAAAATAGGTCCCATAAGGGATGGTTTGTGATTTTTTGTTGGATTTAAAAATACATCATTGGCTTTTAAATACGAGACCCAAACTGGTGTATTCTGGTATATATCCTTCGAGTGTCTCTGGTATATCTTGTAAAATATGCAGAATGCAGGTTTCCAAGAGATCAGAAGACTATTGGAGGACACACGCATCAAAATGCTTTAGCTGGACTATATCTATAAGTGTATATCCTATTTAGTTTGGACGATGTTCAACAGCGTACGTAATTTTGTATGCAGTTTCCATTATGTGAAGGAGATGTATGGTATTTTGAATATTTTATCTATACTATTAAAACAGAAGACTTTTTTTTTAGGTGCTCTTCTGTTTCAATAATATTTACGGATTTCTACCACTTGAATATTTCAAACCTATGATTTATATTAAATTTTGTATTTTCCTAATTTATTTTTATTTAACCAACAGAAATTCTTCTTATTTAAACAACAACACCTACATTTAATTAATTATGCTTTTCCTATCACTATATACGAGGATTATCCTCCATCATCCTCCCTCCAAAAAAAAGACGTGACATGTTACAATCATTTTTTTCTTTGAACCTAACCAAAACGTCTCTCGAGTTGCCAATTTGTTTAGGCTTTGAAATCATTCTTTTCTGTATCACTTTTTTTTTTGTAAACTTCTGTATCACATTTTTTTACAGGTAACATAGATTTTTTCAGTAAAAAAAAGATAGTTTTTTACTTTTGCCATGATCACCATTTTTGATGGATTCTAAAGAAACGCTCTCCTTAGGTGGAGAGGAGTAGAGTAGAAGATGTAAATGAGGGTAAGACCAAGGTGGATCATACCTGACACGTTTTTTTTTTGAAACTGAAAATGGATCATGACTGTTACAGGTATGATTTGCATAGATAGTCTGTTTTAATTTTTAAACGTCGTAGTTTGTAAACCTTTTTTCTAACAGACTTATTTTTTATTTTAGCTGTTTAAATATATATTAACATTTCTAATAACATTTTTACAATTGAAATATGAGACTTTATTTTGAGGTCATCTTAGTTTGTTTTAGTATTTACAAATGTGCCACTGGAATATATTAAACATCAGAAATTTAAATTGCTTACAATATCTTTACAAGACCTTTAGAATACTTTAACAAAATAATCAATACTATTAAAATTGGATCATGACCAGTTGATAAAGGTTATGTCCACATTAAAATATAACTACATCTAAAATATAACTGAATGACATAACTAAATACAACTGCATCTAGAAAACGTAAATAACCACCTTCTGTTTTAAAAAAACGAAACCACCTTCTACAGCCACTTATAAACTCCAATTTTATGGGCTATGTATAAGGCAACAAACAACAAATATCAAACTCATATTTGGTACATACATATACCAAATTTAAATTTATGATCTACAAAGTATATTTTTGGAAGTAAGTTTAAGATTACTAAAACCATTTAAGTTGCTATTATTATGGAATTATTATTTATAAAAATATATACTTATGAAGAGACCAGTTATAGTCAATATGTGACCTCACCACCCATCCATACATAGTGTTCTCCGCTTAATTGTTACCCTAGACGGTGAAAATTATGGATTTTAGTTTAACCGGTTTTAAATAGGTTATTCGAAAAAAAATATTTACTAAATGTGATTTTACTTAAAGTTAGTGAAGAACATATCAACCCATTTGTAAATATATTTAACAGAATATATTAAAAAAAAATTCTTAAGACATTTTTAAAAAAAAAATTGGTTTTCGGTGCGGGTTAGATTTGATATTGGTTTTTGGATATAACATTTTAAGAACCTTTCAAGTATATAGATCAAGTCTAACAGAGCACGAGACTTTGATTTTCGAGTAGATTCCAAATCAGATTCTTTGGGTATGAAACATTCTTGACTAATTATGTTAGGAAACTACTAAAAAATATAATATGTTGCAAACTTTAAGAATAAAGTTTCAAAATAATCTCTTATATGCATATGGCACAAATATATATCTATACAACTTGACATATTTAATATATTTACCAAAAATTTACTAAATTAAATTAATATTAAATACAAATATTATTAAAAATAACAGAAATATAAAATTAAATTTCTCAAAAAAAGTAAAACAAAAAATATACCCGCCCTCTTAAAGGGCGGGTCAGAATCTAGTATATATTAAAACATGAGGCAATGTGGTTAAAATTGTCATATAAAAACCTAGGAATGTCAAAATATAAAGGGTATAAATCATGAAAAATAGTGCAAGATAAAAGTGGTGCAAGATAACTCTGAAAAAAAAATGCATACAAAAGAGTTACTTGATGAAATGAATGTTGATGTTGAGAAAAAAATCGAAACAAAATGCATACAAAAAGAGTCAGTCCGATTATTGCAAATGTTCAATGACATGTGTCCATTACTCATTGAAGATCATATTTGATCACTATTATCTTATCCTGTTTTTCAAAATCATCTCGAGGTTGATCTGCGCATCTGTGCTTTTATGTTTTATATATTAGTATTTGATCTCTATAATTAATGTTAAATATTTTAGATATGTTGTCATATAACTAATTGTATTCAAAAAACTCGAATCGGATCGAGTAATATAATTATTTTGGTACAAATATTTAAACATGTTTCAAATACATTGGTTATTTAGTTTTTTTAAGGTTTCTATATATCAGAACCGAACTCATCCTGATAAGGGAGGACCCAACTCAAAACCCGCCCATAAATTTATAATATTCGAGCAGGATCTAACTTAAAAGCTCAATACCCGAAAAACTGATGCATACCTGAATAAGTATAAAATGTTCATACCTAACTGATTTTGTAAACAAATAAAAAAACTATTTGTTAACTATTTTGAATTATTGCCATAAGCAAATTCATTTAAACATATCAAATTATTATGATTTTTTTATCAGCAACATAAGCAGACTCATATAGACAACTGAATTAGTAGCTTCGCATCCATATGGATGAAAAATGACAATTGCTTTCTTGCACTGCATGCTAGACTTCCACCCTTTGAATTATGTGTTTGTGGTTAACATGTCAAATTATTATGATTAACATGTAAAATAAATGTTGTTGATTTTGTTTTTGGTAAAAATAATTAATGAATTAGTTAGAAAAAATCAAAACCTGCCCATAAATTTATAATAAGCAGGACCTAACTTAAAAACCCAATACCAGAAAAAACTAACTGATCCATACCTGAATAAGTATAAAATGTTCATACCTAACTGATTTTGTAAACAAATAAAAAAACTATTTGTTAACTATTTTGAATTATTGTCAGGAGTAAATTCATTTAAACCTATCAAATTATTATGATTTTTTATTAGCAACATAAGCGGACTCATATAGACAACCGAATTAGTATATCCGCATCCATATGGATGACATATGACAATTGCTTTCTTGCACTGCATGATAGACTGTCCGCCCTTAAATTATATGTTTGTGGTTAACATGTCAAATTATTATGATTAATATGTAAAATAAATGTTGTTGATTTTTTTTGGTAAAAATAATTAGTTAGAAAAAACTCAAAACCCACCCATAAATTTATAATATTCGAGCAGGACCTAACTTCAAAACTCAGTACCCGAAAAACTGATCCATACCTGAATAAGTATAAAATGTTCATACCTAACTGATTTTGTAAACAAATAAAAAAAACTATTTGTTAACTATTTTGAATTATTTTCATGAGAAAATTTATTTAAACCTATCAAATTGTTATGATTTTTTTACCAGCAACATAAGCAGACTCATATATATAACCAAACTAGTAGCTCCACATACATATGGATGACAAATGACAATTGCTTTCTTGCACTGCATACTAGACTGTCCGTCCTTGAATTATGTGTTTGTAGTTAACATGTCAATTATTATGGTTAACATGTAAAATAAGGGGGTGTATTCAATTTAACATTTGATGTAATTTGATTTTTAATGGAGTTTTAGATGATTTGAATAAGTTGCAGAGATTTAGGTGATTTTTGTTAAACTACTCTAGAATATCACCTAAAACTATGAGATTTGAGTTTTATTTTTTTTAACTAAGAAACTCTACCCAAACACCTAAAATCACCTCAAAATTTTAAAACTCCACAACTTAAAATATTTTCAATAACAGTGGATTTCAGAGTACTTTACGAAATGTCAAGTTCAATAACATTGGATTTTAAATGAGTTTTTAAAATTCATGATTGAATAACAGTGGATTTGTCATTTTAATACAAATCACCTAAAACTCTCGGTTGAATACACCCCCTAAATGTTGTTGATCTTTTTTTTGGTAAAAATAATTAATGAATTAGTTAAAAAATGAAAAAAATGCAAAATGTAATAAACACTTTAGAATAGTTATTTATGTTTTGTATTTATGTAATAAATGCTGTCAAATTATTTAGAAAATAGAATAAATGATATGGTTAGAATATGTTATAAAATGAAAATAAACTTGTAAAAGGACTTAAATTTGAAAAAAACATTATTTAGTACTTCAGTTTTAATAGAATAGATATAAGTTATAACTCGATAAAAATGTATTGTTACATAATTCAGTTTTAATTTTGGCAACGAAAACACTTTTGTAACCTATAAGAATTTTAAAAATAAAAATAAAGGAAACTTAGAGCACTTCCAACAATAAGAACTAGGTGATTTTCCCGTGCTTATGCACGGATATAAATATTTATAAAAGAAATATACTATAATAATTGATTGTTATATACTTTAATATTAATTTAATTTATAATTTTTATGCATAATTGATATTTATAATATTACATTACTTTAATTAGAAATATGATTTTAGATATATTATATCTAATCGATTTTTTTACAGTCGATTTAATTTTGGTATATTGGATTGCATATATTTATCTGAATTCAACTATAATACTTTTTATTTTAAATATACTAAGATTATGATTAATTTTCTAATTTGCATTTGTGTTGGTTGTTGTCTTAGATGTGTAAATATATTTGAGGAAGATTATGTATGACTTAATATATATTATGCTTAAAGTGACATAAAAATAAACTAAAGTGTCTAATTCCAAATTACATAAATTGATATAACGATAATATTTTACAGTCTCATGCATATAAATAAAATTTTAAAAAACCTAAATTCAAACAGTTTGTTAATATATTTTGAGTCATCCTATAGTTTACTTTTATAAAATAAATTATTATTATAAAATTATATATTCGTATTATAGTTAAATCTATGATATTAGATATACGTTGGACGATTCAAATAACTCATATTGTGAGTATATTGAGTTAGATATGTTCTTTCAAATTCAAACTAAATTATAATTATTTTTATTATAATTAAGTAAAAGAAAATAATTTTATTTATCATTTAAATGTGCATGTATTTTCATAATATTTATCAAATTATATGTTGATTTCTTTAAACAATATATTAGAAAATAAAGCGATGATCACTAATACATTTTTGGAAGCTTATGAACACATATCACTAATTATAATAATTAAAATATTTTATAAATTCTAAATAATTTTATGCCTTAGATTTACTAAATGATAAACTGAAAATTATTTGATTATTTAAAATTGAGAATTCCGATTTGCTTTGGTATTTTGATTATGGTTATATTAAGTTCCACAAACATAAAAGTTTAAAGAAATTACATTTATGCTATTTAAAAATATTTTTAATGGAAGATTTTTATTTTGTGAACTTTCCCTTTTTAATGAAATCATATTGTATATATACATATATTTTCGTTTTAATCTTTTTTTAACTTTACTTATGTTATTTGAAAATATTAAAAAGGAAACTAAATAATAAATTCAATAATAATATATGAATGTAATATTTTTAATTCATTAAAGGTATCACTGTAATCAACTATCCTGAGAGTTAACGTGAACGCGACACATAGAAAACTGACTTCTCAAATAATATTATAGAGATTTCAAAGAGTTTTTAAAGCAAAAAATATTAATATTTTAGTAATTATAATTAGACAACTAAAAATTACTTGTAAAATAAAAATCCATTCAATATATAGGTTGCAAGTGTTATGTGGAGATATAATGTGTTTTTAAAAAAATCTTGATAGAAGAACTTTTTTCCATCCTCTCTCCTAATTTTTTTTTCTTTTTTTTCTTTTAAATGTATTGAATTCTTCGTAAAACTATGGTTGTAGGTGCTCTCGTAGACCCAACAACAAAAAGGTAAAAGAAAAAGAGTAGACATTTGATGTTCAACATGTAATTCTGCAAAAGTTAACCAAAAAATTGTAACAAAGAATATTTACAAAGAAAAAGAAAAAAAGAAACAAGAAGACAAGTATTAGAAAGAAAAAAAAGCCAAGAGAAATATAAGAAGAGGTCAAGTGCGAAAACAATGTCTTGAAATCATAAGAACTCACCCATGTGGGCTACTATCCAAAAACCTAAAACATCACCAGCAACACCAACTAAGCTAAGAGTGTCATAACACATAAGCAGACATATATTCCACACCATCCAATATGAGCCACCGATTTGATTTTATTTTCTTTGGATCACCTAAGGTGGGGAAGTTGATTTCCCATGTTCTATGGTCACAGATAAAACCAACGATTTGACATCTCTGTCTCTCTCTCTTTCGGTTTCCAATTCACATGTGATTATTTTGAATCTTTGAGCTTCACCAGACAAGAGCCTGACAAATGTCACTGTCACAAGTCGTCCCTATCCACGAGAACTGAATGTGTGTTCCTTCTAACATAGAAAAGAAAGTAAAAAAATCTGCAAGCGCCTAAAATTTACGCATCCCCACATGTTCTATTGAATGAAAATGACAATACACCGATCAAGAAGTTTCATATAGAAGACAAGGAAAATGCCAGTATTTGAAGTCCTTACTCGCTTCTTCCACTGCCTTTTCTGCTATACAGACAAGGCATGCATGAAAGATAGAAAGCTATCTCTAGAATTCTAAGTTGGACAACATCATGGATCCAAACAAACCTCTCGTGCCTATGTCTGAGTGAAACTTGATTAACAAAAAAACTTGCAGCTAGTGTATGGCAAAAGAAAGATTTGAGGGAGACGCAAACAAGATGAGTTAAAGCATATGCATTTGTACTTGGTCACATACAACCATATTTGACAATAAAATGGTCTTTTCTTTACATGTCCTAACCGTTAGAAAATGTTTTTGCACCCCATACAAAGTTTATCAGACAAAACTTCCTAGCAAAAGTTAACATCCACAGCCAGAGGATGACTAAAACTGTTCAGGTTGCGCATCTACCATGACCAACTGTCTTTTTAGCTCGGCGATATCAGCTTGTACCTGTTACATAGTAACCATATCCTAGAAATTCAAAACAAAGCCAAACAAGAATACACACAAACAATGTGAGAGAAGTTGCATAAAACCTTCTGACGAGTTGCGTTAAGTTTGAAAAGCTCATCTGCTTCTGAGAACTTCAAAAACCAATGGCTAAGAGGATGGTCTTTGGTGTCTCCTTTCTTCATCATATAGTAACTTTCATCAGCAGCGTCTCCTGCAACATTTACAGTGAAGATAATCATCAATGCCTCCGCAATTTAACGAGCTAGAGACCATAACAAGAACACACCTGGAGGAGGCAGGTTGAGTCCCTCTGGGAGCTTAGAGACGTGGACAGCAGGGTGATCACACACACGGGCGAGGAAACACTCAAAAGGGTCAGGGAAGACAATCTCATTGTAAGACTCAGTGACAACAGGTACATTGGGAGACTGAGGACCACTGTAAATCTCCGGGTTCAGCTTCAACAAGTGAGACCTGGAAGAAGTTTATATAGACCACAACTTAATCCACTGAAACACACAATCCAACAAAGTGTAATAACTCACAGCTCTAGCTTCCTTTCACAGGCATCAGAATGGAAGAAGACGGTGATATCGATCTTGAACTCTCCCCAACCACATTCGGACAAAGTAAAAGGAGGCGAGTCAACAACTCTAGTAGGGCTCTTGAAACTTGGATGCAGGTGGAAGATGACCTTCTTTATGACCACACCAAGATCCTCATTTGTAGCTCCACGTACATAGACAGTCCAGTTATGTGTTCGGTATCTAATAAACAAACATAAGAAAAGGTCAAAGGTTGAAACTTTATGGTAAAGTTAGGGAAGAAAAAGACTCACTCTTTAGCTTTCTTGCCACGGAAAAAAGCAATCGATCCACACACAATGGGAACAGAGACTTCAACGCCATTGACCCTTCTTTTCCAATTCTACAAAAAATCGAAACTTTGCATTGTTCCCAGAAACAAGAGCAGAAACGAAAACGTCGTCGTATTCAGCAACCTAAAATCTTTCGTCGGATTAGGGTTTATCGAACAACAGAGTATGTATATATACCTTATTATCATCGCCACCATCAATGCCAATGCGTAGCTTCGGCTTAGAGGCAGACAAGATGTCGACATGAGAATCCTCCATGATTCGGAAATTGAACGACGGTTCCTCTTTCTCTCTGAACTTTACGCACAGTCTCTACGTACGGAACAAGGCGACACGTGGGTTAAGAGTGTTGGTTTATTTTATTTACCACGTCATTTATGGTTTTGTCACGATGACAAAACTAACTCGGACTTCTTGCCGTCTGATGAACATTACATGCCGTTGTTTGGAGGGAATCAAATAGAAAATGAACTGATAGGAAACTGAATCGGTTTTCTCTGCCGTTTGATATTTAGAAGTAAGAACTACCTGTCGTTTTATTGAGGAAAAACCCTGAAAAATGGAATTGTCGTCTGACATTCAGACGTAAGGACTACCTGCCATTTCTGGAGCAAAACTCATGAAAGATGGAATTGGTAGAAAACTAAACCAGATTGCCGTCTGTAAGGACTGCCTGCCGTTTTTGAAGGAGAACCATGAAAGATGAAACTGGTGGAAAACAACATCGTACTTCCTGCCGTCTGAAACCCAGGCGTAAGAACTACCTGCCGTTGTTTGGAGGAAAAACAATAGAAGATGGGACCAGAAGGCTCTATAAGCCATGAGAAAGTTACAAGAATGTTTCTTTTATCTGAAACAAAAGAACAATAGAGTAAGCGCAGCTTTGCAACAATCTGGAAGATCTTCTCTTCTGCGAAAGCATTGTCTTTGTCTCAAAAAAAAATTAATAACAAGAGAGATGAGGCGAAGACAAAAGCAAATAAATGTTCAGATGTTGGATGCACTTAAAGCCATAACTTTGCATTGTTCATTCAAAGCTAGAAGCTGAGCTTCTTTCTTGTCAAGAAGTGCCGTCAACTTCACATTCTCTTCCATCAGTTTCTGTACTTCAACCTCCTTCTGCGCCTTCTCCCCCTCTAGTTGTGTCGTTTTACTCACCAACCTGTCTCTCACCATCAACAAAAGCCACAAACAGTTGAGATGTGGATGAAACGTTGCATAAAGAAGATAAAAATGAAAACTGACCGTTCAAAGAGCTCTTCGATGGTTTTGAACTGTCTCTCAGACGAAAGGAGTGTCTCTCTGACATTGGTGAAAGTACTGACATAGCTTTTAAGCGACTCGAACTCTCTCTTCACACGACACAGCTCCTCTTCATTCTCCACAGCTTTCTCCCTCTGTCCCATCGTCTCTTCAACTAATTCCTCAATCCTTTCCCTCATTTCGCTCAGAACACTATTCGTCCCGTGAGCAAACCGCTCCATCTCCTGTAACTTCACCGCCAGATTCTCGATTTGGACTGTCTTCTTACTAAGCTCTTCCTCTCCCAAAATCACCATCTCCTTTTGAACAGCAGTCTCTGATTCTGCTGCTGAAACCCTCTTAACAAGAAACTCAAGCACGTTGGTAACCATCTCTATGGACTGGAGCATCTCACTAGTATAAGCCTCAGACAATGCATCTTCACAAGAAGACAAACCACCGTCTTTAAGTCCCATCTGTTCCACACCATGAGATAAATCAGGAATGGCCAAGACTGTAGCTTTTGATCTCAAGCACCGCAACATTGTCGCAGCCGTTCTCACCCTACCGGAAAGAACACCTAACTCCTTCCTGGCGTCTTCCTCTGAACCGAACTCAAGGCAAGCCTTGACATCCAAAAGCTCACCTTCTAAACTATCTACCTGAAACCGACCAGACTCCAATTCACTCTTAGCATCCTCTTGTGCAGATGCATTAGTATCCTCGTTACAAGCCATCCCCAGTCTCTTTAAACTGCAATAACTCAGAAAAAAACATAGCTTAGAATCAAAA
The DNA here is from genome assembly GCF_000801105.2 of Raphanus sativus. Taxonomy (NCBI): domain Eukaryota; kingdom Viridiplantae; phylum Streptophyta; class Magnoliopsida; order Brassicales; family Brassicaceae; genus Raphanus; species Raphanus sativus. The sequence goes on from NC_079516.1 coordinate 25,281,095, forward strand.
CCAAAGGACAGATCTAGATTATATCTCCTGTATAACATGTGTTAACTCTGTCATAGACCGATCAATAGCCTGATTAGCTTAATCTGAGTTTGAAACAAAGAGTATGAGGAAGTGGGAACATTTCAATTAAGACTGGACTTAACAGCTTAGCTTAGAACCAAAACCAGCATCTATAACTCTATAAGCCTAATTTCAGGACAGATATAGTTTTCTATATTCTCTAGAACATGAGTTTTTAACTCTATCCTAGACCGATCATTAGCTTTCTTAAAGCTTTGATTTTGATTGGCGGGTCAAACACAAGGCAGTTAAATAAAAAACATTATATCATCTTCAATCATCTTGAGCTATTGAAACGGTATGAGACATAAAGGACGCAGGTTGATCATATCTAACGAGACTAAATCCTACATAAATCGAAATTGATCTTAAAGATAAAAAAGGGACAAAAGGTTCTCACAATTCGAGATCATAAGCTCCGGCTCATCGATTGATTCGAGGAAGGAATTAGAGGCAAAAAGGATTTGATCTTGCGTCTGAGGGTTTGCCGAAGAGAGCGGGTTGAGAGAGATTGGAAGGGTATGAGAGGCTGAAATGGGAAAGGAGCTGCTTTGCTTTTGTTTTCCCCCTCCTCTTCCTCCTTTACTTTAATTTATCCTTTCATTTCTTTTGATTTTTTTTTCTTTTGTTGGTATAATTATGTAACCATATGCAAAATATCATTAATTCGTTTCTACATTGTCGCAAAAAAAAATTTAATGTGACACATAAGTTTTTAATTTGTTGACATCGCAACCTATTACTCCCTCTGTACCATTTTAAATGGTGTTTAAGGTTTCTACATAAAGATTAAGAAAATACAAATTTCTATGCAATTTATTTTGGTTACATAAAATTGCATTAAATAAAATCAGTCTAACCAATAAAAAAAACATGTAGTATTTTGTAATTGGTTAAAATTTTCAATTGACATTAAATTTTATCTAGAAATGTGAAAACATTACTTATAATGGAACAAAATAAAAATGCTTAAACATCACTTAAAATGGTACAGAGAGAGTAATAAATAATTATTGATGAAACAATAAATAAAACAAATACAAAATTTTAAATAATTTATATACATATATCATCATCATTTTATGATATTTTAACATAATTTATTACTAAATAATAGAATTTTATACTGATATGTTTAAAATTTCTAATATGTTCAAAAATAAAATTTTATTTCAAAATGTACATAAGACGGTGAATAAAATTCATCAATTTCTACACTTATAAAAATCATTTTAGTGTTTATTTTATCACTTAGCTATATATCTAAATAGATTTGAGATGAATACCATTTGTTATTTTAATAATTAAATATAAGTAAACGGAAAGAATATGAATTTTTCTTTTATGAAGATTAGTTGGTGTTTATTAGTATTTCAATTGTTTGGCATTTCTCTTTTTTTTAGGTCGTAGCGTGTTTTACAAATCTTTATGTTGGGTGATTTGGGTTTTACAATTTGAGACCCCCTAATCTTGAAATCATTTATGCTGGCATCTAAATAAATAAGGTTTTGTCGAAATTATGTTTGAGCTTTTAGATTTCAGACCCATTGTTAAATTATGTTTCTTCGTTTTCTTTGTTTAGATTCAGAAATCGTAAATCGATGATCACCTCTTTGTAACGTCTCAACGTTTCATTGTGTATAAAGACATCATCCATTCCTCACACTAATTAATCATTTACTCTCTTTTTTTTATGTTTGTAATTGATTCAGACATAAGAGCTGTATTTAGAAAATCTATACAACTGGTTGAAGGTTTCCGTTTTCGAGACCCATATAATATGAAAAGATTTTTTTAACTACGATGGCGACTAATCCAGAGGCAAAGGTTTGTCGGAGATGGAAGGAAGCTGGGTAGACAGGACGCTGGAGGGAGTGGTATTTGTGGTGAAAATCGCTGGTTGTTGATTCATCTCCTCTGTGAACTTGACTTCTCTCCTGATGTGCCACATTTTTTTTCATGCATGTACAAAGCAAAGCGTAGGCACTGGCCCAGTTCCAAGTTTGTATGTTCGACAAAATCTTCAACCTTTTGCATAAATGGCGGTTCTACTGTTTTTCAGGTGTCGATGACAATGGTGTCTGAATCAGAAACCGTTGAATCTACACTCTGCTAGCAATCAATCTCTTTACAGTGTCTCCTTTGCACTCCTCTCAGTGAACAAGTATTTATTTTTGAATTTTTCACATGTTTAACCTGCCTCTGTTTTGGGTTAGTTTTTTTTGTTTTTGATTATTATATTCATATAAGCTTTTGAATGGGTTTTGTTTTATTGGATTCATGGCATTATTTGATTTGTTACTAGTCTAGAAGAAATGTGGTGGTATTGGTTGCTTTATATTTATGTTTCTGTTAACTGAATTTGACATCTAATGGTGTTTGATTTTGATAGCGAAATGGACAAAATCTATAAATTCAGATCGCATAATTCCCTGCTTTTGATCAATTAATGTTCTCCTCTTAAAAACAAGCAATTTTATCTCAATAGTTGCTTTGTCAAAAAAGTCTTCATAGAGTTTCAGCTTTTGTTATAGACAATAGAGTTCTAGGCAATCACGAATATTGCTGGCTAATCTCTGGTGGAAGCCATCCTCTGTGTCGAATCTGTTGATGTTCTTCTCACTTGGTTTAGAAGGCCGTCACTGTTACAAAACTCCCTCTCATTCAATCATTGTCATTAACCTTCTAATTAATTCCATCTCCCACTCTTTCCAAAATTTCCCCATAAAATTCATCCTCTCTTTTCTTTTAGACAGTGAATCAGCAATTATAAATATGTAAGTAAATATTATCGTGAAATTCATCGTTTCATTCTTCTCAATCATAAATTTTGACATGTTCTTAAAGAGAAACTCAAACATTATATAAGCGAAGAATAAGCCAGTGTCTTTTGTTTTGTTTTGTTTTTTCTATCAAATATCAAAGATCGTAACTTTTGAGCTCACCATACTTAGCTTTGCAATTAGATTTATGTTGGTTCAAATGAATTTAATTTTATTTCTGGGCCACTATTTCTTTTCTTATATGAAAAGGGTCTTTAATCTACTTCACTGGATTTAGGTTTATATTGTGAATGGAACCACTATGTTCTAAAGTATATGGTACAAGTAGAATATATGTGGGTTTGAGAGCTATGAGATTCTTATTGTTCTATCTTTCTTTGAGAGCTATGAGATTCTTATTGTTCTATCTTTCTTTGATCCGAATTGGTGGAAAACATTGTTTTGGCTCTAAGATAACTCTATGTATAGTAGGTCACTACTATACATAGTTTTATGCCATGAGAGACAAAATTTTATGCTAAGATTGAATATTTCAATATTATAAATAGTAAGGTTTTAATTTTTCTAATAAGGTTTAGAACAAAAACGTATTAAAAATGTTTACTAACAATTTTGTATTGTTTACCAATCAAAGTAAGAGAAAAAAAATAATTTGGAGTCATGCAAATGAGTAGAAACGTTGTGTTTAAATTTCAAGTTGTTTTCATTTCCATCAAACAATTCAAATTTTTGTCTTGTTGTTTTTTCTTTTCCTTGTACATAAAAAATCCAAAATTCCAAAAATCATAAATGCCAAAACGCATGACTTTTCATAATTGTTTTAGACTAGTTTTTAAAAGAGATAATTTGCGGGAATACATACAAACCCAACCTATATTAGTGAACTACCTCCTCTTTCTTTAATTCATTTTTATTCCGAAAATACCCCTACCATTCTACTCTCATCTTTCATGCGTAGTTGTGCAATATGTCATCCTACCAGATATGTGTGCAAGTGTGTCAGACAAATGATTTATTTATTTATTTATTTTTTTTTCCATTTTCTCTCTCTTATCTCTTTATCATTTTCTTTTAACTCTTTGAAACTAGAAATAAGAAAAGGGTTCTGGTTCGATCACGAGAATGAAAAATAAACAGGAAAGAAAACCAACAAAACCCATGCCTAAAACACAGGCTTTCCAAAAAACACTTCCAAAGAATCGCTTCCAAGATTCAGGCAACTCTTGCTTCATTCCCAAGCAAGTTCCTTAACCAAGATGGACTTCCTCGAGCAACATACGACTGCAACCTCTTCTCCTTTGTTACACTCCGAGCTATCAGAAAGGCACCTTTGTTCTCTGCCCTCGTCACCAGAGCTACCTTCCAATCAGGTACCTTCTGCAAAGTCGTCCGCATCTCTTCACCATAGGCTCGAAAGGCTGGCCAAGCCTTTGGTTGGTTTATCGAACCTACAACTTCTGAACCTACAACTTCTGAAGCTTTCAGCTGCCCAAGTCAATCCCAGCCGCTTAGCCTCCATTAAAGACGTCACCCCATTAAAAGCTCTTCTACTGTGGATCAGAGTTTCACCCCCACTATTCTTTACGATCCAAGCTACACCAGCCAGCCCAGATTCTTTGAGCCATGAGACACCCACATTACACTTAACTCTTCCATTTTCCGAGGCTTCCACCTCTTCACTTCATGAATTCTCTGATTACTATCCTTCTCCAGCCTCTTTGCCTCTTCCCACACAGTAAACCATCTCTTCGACTCTTCAAAACACTTCGCTACCGTTACCACAACATCATATTCTTTCCCTTCAAAGACGAAAGCGTTTTTGTTTTTCCATATCATCCAGAGAATCCATGGGAAACAAACCACCAAATCCTTTGGCACTTCCTTGTTTTTACCGCACATGAACAGGTAATTAAAGTTTTCATATAGGCTCTGATTTTCGAAACCTCTAGGAGGAAAAGGAAATCCTGAAGTAGCCCAGACCACACGAGCCATAGAACATGTAAACAACACATGATTGATATCTTCTCCTACCTCTCCACAACTTTGACATCGCGGGTCCACTTTAATACCACGTCCTCGCAGCTCCTCAGACACAGCTAAAGCATTAGACATAGCTTTCCACATGAAAATTTTGATTTTTGGCACCGTTTTAACCTCCCAAATCTTGCTACGTACGTCATTCAAAGATGGTTTACACAGAGCCAAATTCTTAACTTCACTCTGATCCAAAGAGCAAGCTAGCCAATAGCCAGACTTCACCGAGTACGCTCCCCATCTATTGTGTACCCACTCGTAGGAATCCTTCTGCCCAAAAGTTGGCTTTATCTTCATAACCAGTTCGATATCACTAGGAAAGAACACTTCCTCCAGTTTCCCTCTGTCCCACGTCTTGGTTTGTGGACAAATCAGATCACAGACTCTCAAATCCAAATCAAAAATAATCTGTTTTCTCATCGGAGCTACAGGCACAGCAACAAACAGCCACTTCTCCAGCCACACGTTTATACTTTCACCAGAACCCACGTTCCTCCGTAGCCCCTTCACCAGTAGTTCTCTTCCAAACAAAATGCTTCTCCAGGCGTAGGAGGGACGAGCGCCTATACTTGCCGCAAGGAACTCACCAGCAGGATAATAACGACTCCTCAACACTCTAGCACACAAAGATTCAGGGTCCATCAACAGGCGCCATCCCTGTTTAGCCAATAAGGATTGATTGAACTTTTCAATATTTTTAAAACCCAAACCTCCGTTCCGTTTGTCAAGGCACATTCTGTCCCATGAGACCCAATGCAACTTGTTTTTACCTTCCTGCGCATTCCACCAGAAGTTAGCCATTGCGCTAGTGAGGTTTTGACAGGTCGTTTTCGGGAGTTTAAAAACCGACATAGCAAAAACCGGCATTGCCATAGCCACAGACTTTAGTAAGACTTCTTTCCCACCCGTCGAAAGGAAGAAAGAGTACCAACTGTTGAAACGCGAGGTCATCTTCTCATGAATATATTGGAGCATCTCCACTTTCGAGCCGCTAAAACACTCCGGCAGACCCAAGTACTTTCCTGTTCCTCCCTCATTACTGATACCAGAAATCTGTTTGATTCTTAGTTTTGTTGCCTCTGCCACCTTCTTACCAAACGTAATTGCTGACTTAGCAAAGCTTATCATCTGACCAAAGACCTTTTCATAGGCCTTTAAGATTCGGCACATAGCTTCACACTCCTCCTCAGTCGCCTTCAGTAGCAGGAGGGAGTCGTCAGCAAAGAATAAATGGTGTACAGCCGGACCATTGTCTGAGAAACTGATACCAATGATCTAACCTCTCCGTTCCGCTTCATTTAGTTGGTGTGATAAGCCTTCGGTACACATGTCAAAAAGAAAAGGGGATAAGGATCCCCTTGTCTTAAGCCTCTACTAGGGGTCACCTTCCCGCTTGACTCACCATTGATGAGGACCGTATAAGATACAGATCGCACACAAAACATTATCCACATCTTGAACTTATTACAGAAGCCCAGAGCTGTTAACAAAGCCTCCAAGTAGTCCCATTCAATGCGATCATATGCCTTGGACATATCGGTTTTGATTGCCATATGTTCTCTTGAGATCCTCTCATGTGTACGCAAACCATGAACCATCTCATGCGCTATGATTATGTTATCAGTAATAAGTCTTTTAGGCACAAAAGCAGACTGTGTAGGTGAAACAATATGTTCCAAAAGCGGTTTGAGACGAGTCACCAATACATTAGAGACAATCTTGTACAGAACCGTACACAGAGCAATGGGTCTCAAGTCAACCATCTTTGTCGGATTTATAATCTTTGGAATTAGACATAGTTGTGTAAGGTTCCACTCCACCGGGAAGGTACCAGATTGAAAGAAACTTCTAACCTCCTTTGTAATCTGCCCACCATCTTCCCTAGGCGCACTCGAGGCCTTTATCGAGAAAACTGCATCTCTGATTTCTTCATTACTCACTTCCTTAGTTAAAGCACAATTCATTTCTTCTGATACTTTGCAAGGTAAACTGGCAAAGAAAGTGACTAAATCAGCCGAGCCAGATGATGAGAATAGGTTGTCAAAGTAAGCAGTAGCAATCTTTCCCATTTCAGGAGTCGACGAAGCTTCTACACCAGAATCATCCACAAGTTTTGTGAGCTGATTTTTCTGCCTATTTGCCTTCACTGAAGCGTGAAAGAAGCTTGTATTGTTATCTCCCACCACTAACCACTTATCTCTACTTCTCTGCATCCAGAAGTCTTCCTCCTCCTTGAAAGTGTTACCGATCTTAACCTTAAGCTCATGCACACGGTCCCAGCAAGGCGCAAGAGATGAAGTTTCCAGTTCAAGCTCATGACGCAAGTTTCTCATCTTCTCATTGGAGTTTAGGTTGTTTTCTCTCTTCCATTTACCAAGGGCCTTTCTCACCTCACCCAGACTATGCAGAAGAGGTAACTTCCGATCACATCTTGCTTTCCTCCACGACCAATCTATCGTTTCATACACTCTGTTTCGTCCAACCATCCGTGTATCAAAACGGAAGTTTTTCTTTCTCCTGTCTTTCTCACTGAGTAAATTAACCATCACAAGTCGATGGTCTGATCCAAGTCTCTCCATGAACGTCTGTGTAGCATATGGGAAATCATGTCTCCATCGTTTATTACCAAAACATCTGTCCAGTTTACACTGAATGTATTTCTTGCAACGCACGCCAGCCCATGTAAAGCTATCACCTGAACCTGTTAGCTCCTTCATTTCACACACATTAAGCATCTCAGCGAAGTCCAAGAAAGATGCATCTCCTCTCTTCGGACCTCCTATCTTCTCACCATTATTCAGGATATCATTAAAGTCCCCAACCATACTCCAACTTTCTTTTCTTCCTGCACCAATACGCATTAACCTCTCCCAAACCTTCCTCTTTCCTTGCTGACTTGGTTCACCATAGACAAAGGATACATAAAAATTGTGATCTCTGCATCTTATCCTGCAGTCTATGATGTTTTTGTCAGCATATTTAACCTCCAGACACACTTCACGCTTCCACAAAACAGCCAAACAACCAGACAAACCCACTGGATCCACTACTGTTAATCTATCATAACCCAAACTTACTTGTAAATCAACCACCATATCTTTCTTTTGCTTAGTTTCCATCAAGAACATAATCTCAGGGAAATATATTTGACGTATTTCCTTGAGACGGGGAATTGTCGAATCTTGAGACCGTCCCAAGCCTCGACAATTCCAACTCAGTATGCGCATTACTGATTGGGCAGTCCCCCATTCGGGACCACCTCAGATTTTGACCTTCTCGCGACTCTTGAAAAAACACCAGCAACTGCCTCTGCTCTTCTCTTTAGGAAACCCTTTTCAACTGGTTCCTCTCGATGTGGTAACTGGCCCGTAACTCCATCAGGTTCTGAAACTTTTGGCTTGAACTTCCTCTGTTTCTTCGGTGGTCGATAATGCTTCCCACCCCTCATCTTTGAGGTCCCGGAAGAGCTAGCATCTGTGAAACCAGTGCTAAAACCCGTTGAACCATCAAAGACGACGTGATTGGAGTCAGAGATCAAGTTTCTGCCGTAAACCGGAGCTGATACTACATCACGGTCCGACAGACGGTCATTTTTGTCTTTCAATGCATAATCAAAGACCAAACCTCTATCCTTCTCGATCTCAGATGTGATTAAAGGTGGAGGTTCCAATCTCAGAAAAGTCTTCTGCCCCGACAGATCTTTCTCGAGGTCCATAACAGAGTTTCTGACACGCTCTTCTCTTACCCGTTTTTCTCCTCCCTCAGCCGCTAGGATATATTCTCTCATGTTCTGGAGAACCTCCGGGTTGATCTTCCTCCTTCCAGTAGCAATATCCACACCAACTTGCTCCTCACTCAAAACCCCATACAAGGGATCATTGCTCTGGATCATCAACACCTTTTTTTCCTTCTCTTCCATGATCCTCTTCCTACGGTTCAGAGCTTGATCTTTTCTCTCTTAAATCAGTACAGGACATTTATCCTTTTCGTGTGTCAGGCGTTGACAGTGAAAGCATCTTTTCTGTAGTCTCTCAAAATCATAGCGAAGGGTCACTGTCTCCCCACTAGGAAGATTGATCACCTTCGTCTTCCTTACCGGTCTTGAGACATCAAAGAAGACACGAACCCTAACGTAATCCTGCGTCTGTGCCTTACTTGGATCAAAAGCAACTACATCCACTCTACCAACGAAATCACCAAAAGCCTCAATGGCTTCTTTAGTGTAATGATTAACCGGAATATTGCGAATCTGAACCCACACCAACAGGTACTTAAGATAATCCTCTGGTGGTTTTTCCATCCATCGATCAATCACAATGCTCCATTCATTGAAAGTCCATACTCTCTTGCGCATCACTTCCTCTAGATCATGTTCATACTTAAAGATGAACTGAAACATAGTAGACGATAGAGCTACTCCCCGCACTATATCATACACTTGCCACTTCCTTGGCATATCAAGGATAAGATCCTTGATCTTTTGACAGTCAGGGTTGACTAGTCTTCCAATGATACTCATCTTGTTGCACTCAATTGCACTAAACTGTGGTAAATCCGGGAGTTCATACGGTACTTCCTCCTCCTCCAGCGACATGGTTGCAAAAACCTTGTTCAGATTCATACTTCCACTCCAAAACTCTAGCAAAAATGATACCTTGTTCTTTCAAAATATGAAAAGTGTTTTGACGGCTGATGAACCCTAGGTAAAATCACACCAAAACACCTATGAGCCTTTAATTTCTAACCAAAAAACCAAGATTTTCTGTTTGTGCAACCACAAAAAGAGAAAAAAATCTCACAAAAAGCTCCACTTTCCTTATAAAAGAGAATATTCTCCTTTAGAAAAGAGAGCGAAAAATTGCCCAAAAAAGGGAGTCAAAAGAGAGAGATTTTTTGAAAATATCTATCTCTATATCATTTTCTTACATAATTTTTTTTCTCTCCTCTCACTTACACGATCTATAATTTTTTGTCTAATTTCAGTTCCTGATTATTATACCAATCTCTAAAAATTGACATTCATATCATTTTGAAAATTCACCATATTTTCATTAACCTTTTAATTTTAGCTATGTCCAACTACAAATCTTTTTGGTAAAATACAAATTTTATGTTCGAACCAAATCTTTCAATGTGTCTTGTAATAATTTTCTTTTGGAAATTTATGGAGTCCAGAGCTTCTTCCAAGCAAAAAAGCCAAGTGAAAAAATGAAATGGAGTGGATTCTTAGAACTAATGATCAAATTATTGAGTTAAACACCTTCTCACTAACTTATCTAGACGACAATTTTTTAAAAAATAAATAAGATTTTATAAAATACTTGTTGTTAATTTCTACATAGTGTATTAGCTGATATATATTTTGGTAAATAGTTTTTCTACTTGTACATGCATGGTTTGTTACTTGATAAATTGGTTGATACATGGTTTGTGAATTGATACAATTTTTGATAAATACTTTGTTATCTGATAAATAATTTGCTACATGATATATGTTATTTTAGCTTATACATAGTTTGATACCAAATTATTGATAAATGGTTGGTAGCTACATAGACTTCGTTAACTGATACATAGTTTATGTAGGTGATAAATGGTCTGTCAGTTTGCACATTATTTGATATCTGGTTTGGTAGCTGACAAATGAGTTGATACATGGTTTTGTAAGTTAATACATTGTTTGATAAATGATTTATTATCTGATAAAATATTTGTTACCTGGTACATGTTGTCTTACCTGATATCTATTTAGTATAAAAAAATTGATAGATAGTTTATTATTTGGTACATGTTCTATTAGCTGATATATAATTTGTTATCTGATACATGTTCTATTCGATTCTATATAATATAACACTATGTCTTAGCGGTTACAAATTACATTAGCTGAAACTTTCATGTGTTTTTCATCGCTATTATATAGATTGGAAGATCCCCCAGATATATTTCTTTTTATATGCTTGTAGTTCCTCTACTTTAATACTAATAGAGAGAAATCTGTAGGATATATGTTTTTATTGGCGAAGCTATAAATATTATATAAAAATGAGTTAGCCATATGATTATATCATGGTGGAAAGATAGTTTATTTGGTCGTCGTAAAAAGAAATAGTGTGTTCTAGTAATCCTTTTATATTATTATAATCATATTGTTAGTTATTTTTTCTCAATTGTTTAAAAACTAAAATATATTGATTATTTTAAGAAAAGTTAAGATATTGAATCACGTAAATCAAAGAAAATGAATTGTTGTAGAAAATGAGTTATCTTCAACTGTCATAAAAACAGATCTACTCTGCACAAAAGTAACTTACCGAACTAGCATGAATCAGACCTATCCCCTAAGCTTGTCCTGGTCTGAATTTTTATGTCAAGCATTAGGGATATTTTCGTCTCATCCTAACAAAAAAGGTACACATTTGTCCTCTTATGTCAATCAATGTGCATATCTCTAATTTGAGCTCCTCTTGGATATATTGAACTAATTCTCTCTTTTTAAAAGAGTGGGATTATTCACGTGCCTTCTTCTATCCTTGTTCAATATTGGTATTTCTCTGTTTAATTTCTTGAAGAATCTCTCTAATTATTTGGTGATGTGTTTAGCTTCAGTGTTTTTCCACTGTTTTTATTTAGTCGCTCAACCTTATGTCTTTTAGTTTTTTTTGAAGATTGGTTGGAGGTATTTACAGTTTAGTTTCAAATTAAAGTTTTATTTTTTTGGTTTTGGTTAACAATTTATTTGTAATCATAGTTATTTATGTGTTTGTTAGTCTTTAATTTTTTTGGAAATGATGGTATAAGTGGTTAGTTCGCCCATCTCTCCTCTCTATTTCTCTCGATGTTTATATCTATAAGTAGGTGGAGATGTCGATAGACTGTTGACAGAAGTTATCAGGTGGCATAGCTTTATGTATAGTAGTGACATTCTTCCCTCTCAATTGTTTAATCAAAGTCATCCATCATGAAGTTAACTTCATTCATAAGTTCTTGACTCGAAATGTAAGAAAGTGATTGAGGTCCCAGTAAGTACACTAGGTAAGTAGGTGTGTTCATATAATAAGAGAAGACTAGATCTTCAAGAAAGTTTCAATAAAAAACGTGTCATTGTTGATTTCTTTCAAAGATGAGAATAAAAAGCCTTACTGGAAACTAATAAGATATTCTCTACCATGTAAAAGAAAAATAACGTTATAAGAAAGAATATCTGTAAAAAAATTCATCCTCATTATCATCAATCACCACAAACATAATAACACGCGACACCTCCAACAATTGTATACACTATCTTGGACATCAATAAAATAAGAAAACAACATGACGTACTTATTTAAAAGAAAAACATTTGAGTTTTGTTCCTTGACCTACACAACACACAACATTAGTTTGAAATAATAAAACTCACGCATACTCAATAGATGAGCGTGTAAACACTTAATTTACGCAAAGTCAAATTATGTAACTCATCTGATCTGAATGACACGTATGACCAAGAACAAGTCTTACATAATGTTCCTATGGCGCCCATAGTTATGTGAGAAATATAACACGCTCTCCAACACCAAACTGATCTAGGACATATTAAAGAGATGAAATATCTAATTTTATAATTGCCTAACTACCTTTCCGCAAAAAAATTATGTAGATACTTATATTTTATAACAGATTATAATATTTATATATTAAATAAACATCAAAATATATAATCAAAACTAAAATTTAAGCAAAAAAAAAACCCGGGCATAGCCCTGTCTATATTGTTCAGTAAACAAACTCTTATCTAACTAAACTATATTGTTTATTCATAATATTGTATTATTGGTTAAAAGCATAATTTATTATCAATATGTAGAAAAAACTGTATAAATAACATGAGAGACAAAATTTTATGCTAAGATTGAATATTACAATATTATAAATAATAAGGTTATAATTTTTTCTAATAAGGTTTAGAAAAAAACGTATTAAAAGTCTTTACTAACAAATTTTTTATTGTTTACCAATCAAAGTAAGAGAACAAAATAATTTGTACTTATGCAAATGAGTAGAAACATTGCTTTTAGAATTTCACGTGTTTCAGTGCCAAAAAAAAAAAAAAAAAAAAAAAGAATTTCACGTGTTTTCATTTCATTTCCATCTGTTGTTTTCATTTCCATCTGACAATTCAAAATTTTTCCTTTTTTGTTTTCTCTTTCCTTTGCACACAAAAAAATCCAAAAATCATAAATGCCCAAGCTCATGACTATCCATAATCGTTTTAGACCAGTTTTGAAAATAGTAGGATTATTCATGTGTCTTCTTCTATACTTGTTAAATATTGGTATTTCTCTGTTTAATTTCTTGGACAATCTCTCTAATTACTTGGTGATGTGTTTAGCTTCAATGTTTTCCACTGTTTTTATTCATTGGTTCAACCTTATGTATTTTAGTTTTTTTTAAGATTGGTTGGAGGTATTTAAAGTTCAGTTTCAAATTTAAAGTTTTATTTTCTTTTGGTTTTGGTCAACAATTTGTTTGTAATCATAGTTATTTATGTGTTTGTTAGTCTTTCAATTGTTTTGGAAATTATTTTATTTTTGTGGATTGCTGATGAGTTTTGTGTATTCAAAAGTTTCTTCATAAAAGTAAGAAATAATTAAACATACAAAAATTTTCATTTTTAGAGTAAAACAAACTCTAATCTAATGTTTATTATATAATTCAGTAAACGAAATCTTATCTAAGTAAATTATATTGTTTATTAATAATATTATAATATTGAATATTGTCTTCTTCTGCTCTTGTATTATTGGTATTTTTGGTTCAGTTTCTTCTACGTTTTCTTAATTATTTGACGAAGTGTTTAGTTATAGTGTTTTTGTTGTTTTATTAGTTGGTTCATTTTCAAAGTCTTTAATTATTTTGAAGATTAATTGGAAGATTTTTATGTTTTTAGATCCAAATTTAGGTTTTCAATATTTTTGTTTATAGTTAACAATTCATTTTTCATCATAGTTACTTATGTGTTTATTAGTTTCCAATTTTTTCACAATTCTTTACTTTTTGTGGATTGTTGATTTTGTTAACTTTCTTTGTATGACAACTGTATTTTTTTGTCATTTATAACTGTGAGGATTTTCTTATATCTGTTCTATTAAAACATGATCATGACCTATTGATAAATATTAATGTCCAACTATGTATTTCATTTATTTAAGAGACTATTCTATCAAATTAAATTGATCTTAAGCACAAATATGATAACAAACAAAAACCAAATATAAAAATTAAAATTTTCAAAAAAAAAAATTAAAACAAAATATATACCAGCCTTTCAAAGAATGGGTTAGAATCTAATAACTCTTTAAATTTTAACATAAACGTCTGTCTCTCATATTATTTGCAGAATTTTTAATGTACTACGAATGAGGATGCTTTAAAAATTTGATAAGTTACACGGTACACAACAACTGATGAATCTTCTGTATTCAAAAGTCTGTTCATGAAAACCTGAGATGAATTAAGCAGAATTTTTTTCAAAGCTAAACCAAACTCTTATCTTTAAAGTGTACTTAAACATACATTGTGCAATCATACTCGTGTATTCATTACAGTAAAATAAATTAATTTGGTTTGAAACTTAAACCATATCAAGCATATCCATAACATTGACTTTAGTTTGGTAGTAAATTTTCTTTTTAAACAAAAAGATAAAAATAATTACCCAGAATGAGCACTAGTAAATATAAAATCATTCAAGAGTGATTTGTCTAATGAAACAAAAAGGGTTTTGGTCAAGCTCTGTGAAGAGAAGGTTTTGAGTTGAACACATGTTTTCTTTGGTTTACGTTTGTTTGGTCAAAATCAGTTGAGTGTAGTAAAAGGATGTAAATGTAAATCAACATAAAAATGTGTGTGACAAGTTCAGTGTGACTTTTTCTATAACTGAAAAGTGAAAAAGTGTCATAGGGGATAATTCCCTCTCTGAATTATCAATACGGTAGCTCTGATCTCGGGACAGAACTGTTTACTAAAATGATGGATGGAAAAACATAATTTAATAAAATATATTTAAATGTATTGATAGGCCTAATGGAAAATGTGAAAACATAAGTTACCACATACTAGTTCTCCTTTGGAGTTCGAACATCAATGGCTAAAGTTTAGTATGATCTTTTTTCAAACATGCACTAATTAACTTTGTCAAACATGGTATGGTTTAGCAAACACGGTACGACTTAGTTATAATCAGTTAGTTTGTGTTCAAAATGAACAAATAACTCTGAAAAAAATTAACTCTGACAAATAAAATCAGGTGATAAACAAAGAAATAAATATCTGGAATACTAATTAATTTTGTCAAATAAAATCAGTTGAAAATGGAAAAGAATCTGTGGAAAAACAAGTAAATTATCAAAACAAAGTACAATATGGCAACAAATAAACAAACAAATCTTAGTCAAAAGTAAGTTAATATGTGAAAATAAACAATTTATGATATATCAGTTATATTAAAATTAAGAAAAGTTAGTTGCAAAAATAAACAAATCCATCAAACCTACAAAGGAAAAAAATGTATTCATGTAATTTTATAAATAGATCTCTTTCATGGTCAACTTCTGGTCATCAAACCATATCTTAGAAATATACAATTTCGGTTTCTTTGTCTTTGTTTTGACTATACAATCTTTTTTTTTGTTAAGAAACTGAGTATTAGAAAGACTGTTAAAAATGGATTCCTTCAAACTGATGGTTATTTTTGCTCTTCTTGCTATGGCGGCCATTTCACGTGATTTATTACTTGGTATATTTCTTTTCAAAGTATATTTTTCATTTATATTGTATAATTTTTTATGCCCTCCAATTTTCTTTTGATTGCTAGTTGAAGCGGACATTTTTGTGCAAGCTGCGAAACCGATATGTGGACCAGATTGTAACGGTACATTCTCATTTAAAGAATGCTATAACCATTGTGTTGAATTAGGTTATAAAAACGGTTTTTGCATTCTATCCGAACCTGTTAGATATCGTTGTTGTTGTCCTTCTAAATGATCAAATATTTTGTGTCCTAAAAGTTTCAGAAAAAAATGTGTTGTGTTCTTTAAATCTAAAACTATGGCAGTGTAACTTTTGTAATGGGATGATCAAATAAATCTATGAATAATAAGTATGTCGTTATTTGTGACATAAATAAAAGGGAATGAGTCTGTTGTATGACATATTTTAATTTATATTTGGCATTCCGGTAAACACATTTTTCTAGTAAATGATTTTAAAATAAAATATGCATAAGTCAGTAATTAAATAACATAAGGAATATAAAATAAAATCCATGATTTTGTTCCTTAAATGAGACATTGTTAACAAAATCAATTATTTTTTGTGTCCTTTTTATAATATTTCTAAATACCATATATAATAAAAGAAACATTTGTTAAAAGAAACAATTATTATATTAGATTATACATTCATTATTATATATATATTTATTTTAAAACACAATCTTAAATAACGTAATATATATATATATATATATATATTAAATATAAATTTATTTTCTTTATATCTAGTTATTTTTAATAATATTGAAAACAATTTCAATAACATAAACCAAAATATTTTTAGTGACTTATTAATATTTTGAGTTAAAACTACAGAGAAGTTTTATTATATTTGTAAAAATAAATTGTTGATAAATTAAAAATTATGATTTAAACTTTCCTTATATTTTTTTTATCAAATTACATAGATAAAATATCTACAATTTTTAAACTAACTTTATATTTTACTTATATAGTACGCTTTTCTAAAAACAATCCGCAAAAGTTTCATGGGTATTAATTTTTGCAGGTTAAACATAATTTCTGTAAAAATTGTAAATTATTTTTGTTGTTTATGTAAATATTTAATATATTATTTTCGAAATACTTTTAGTTTATAAAAATAAACTATAATACTTTTTACTGTAATGTTATTTGGATCTAATAATTATGAAAGTATTATTTTAGAATTCACTATCCTACGTTTCACATCCACTTTAGTACTTACAGTGGTTAATTACATTGCTAATACTTAATGAATAAAAATTTATATCAAATTGTTAATTATCAAAAAAATATTTCTTTTTAATTTGGTTTAATTTTTATATATTTCCAACTAACATATACAATAAAAATAAAAAACATATATTGAAACAAAATAATTATAAATTTTATAAACGAACATATATATTATACATAATATGAAAAATAAAAGTTTACAAAATAATTTTGACATAAATAATTTTTTCCTTAAAAATAATATGAAATAACATGATACATATATATAGATATATATTTTTTTAAACATAATTCATTGATACACCGAAGTAAATAGAGTTATAGAATCATATACAATGCAACAAAATATACTTTACTGTATAATCAGAAATTACCGACATATTATATAAATATCTAAACTAATAAAGATATTTTCTTTATATATCAAACTATTTTCTTATATGATTAAATTATACATACATTTTTAAACTATATATAGAAATGTAAAACAACATCCAAAATAAAGGAAAATAATAAAATTAATCAAAACACTAATTTGTTAAGAGTAAAATTGTTATGACTGGATTTAGAAAAATATATGCAATCCAATATACCTAAATTACAACTAACCCAACTAGATATTATATATCTAAAATCACATGTCTAATTAAAATAATATAGTATTATTTACAAAAAAAAATCATACATATAAATTACAATAATAAAATATTGAAAATATTTAAAATGTTATAATTGAATCACCTAGTATTAAATAATTTTTCTAACTGTTACCCTTATTTTTAATTCATCAATGAACAAAAATCAAACAAAACAATATATTAAATGTATAAGTAAGACAAAAAATACTATTTTCTAAACCTGTGTGCAAAATCTCTTAAACAACACTTATTGTAAAATGAAGCAAGTAATAGAGTAGAGATTTGTTCATACAACAACCTCTAGATTTCGATATCTAATGCAAAAGATGTTCAGCTTCCGCTGTGAGTCTAATCTATTGACTACAGTATCTCAGCTGTCGCTTGTTGACACGGATCAAGTGTCGATCGATGCTATTGAGTTAGATCGAGATCGATGCTTCCTTAGGCAAGCTCTCAAACTGATCAATTAGGTTCACTAGTCCTATTAGATCAACTGTCGTATGTTTCTAGCAATCTTAGCTCAAGAGAATCTATTTTGGTGAAGAAACTATGTCGTAGTTGTCTACAATCCTAATATCAGGGTTCTACTTAGCTACTATAGAACACAAGTAGTAAAAAAATCTAATGAAGGATGTCTAATTATCACCTTAGCAATTTTATAGCTTTGGTTATTCCTTCATAACCCTAATTAGTCCTAAATCGAACAAGGTGGATCTATTCAGACAGGATCAAACAAAGCATGATAATTAGACGAATAGAATGAATAAAATAGAATAGGTATGAAAAACGGGAGTTCCAATACAAGCTCTCTGAAGGAGTTTTGGATCTTTTCTCCAAACTATTAAAAAATCCTAATAATATTTGCTGTCAATGAAAGAAAGAAAGTGTGTGTTGCCTAATACAATGGCAGAGCATTTAAATATTAGGTTAAAGTATGTGGATCTTTGGACTTCAGTCGGCCAGGAATCAAGTCGGTCCTCTCGCGCTTTGCTGTCGATCGATGACAAGAGATGTTTATCGATCGACGATTGTCTCTAAATATCGACTCTTGCTGGTTCCTTGAACAGTTATGAGTTTTATCTATCTTTTGCTCCAAAATGCTCCATAATAATCAGCACATTGATGCAAAACATACCTGAACCTATATAAATACTCTAAAACATAATACATATACTCTAGAACAACTACATACCATGGCTGAAAACTGATATATCACATATATAAAACTTCTTATATCCTTGGAAACATATATGTTTCTCGATTAAATAGCTATAGCTCTGGGAACATGATTTTATATCATCAACCTTTCATGGATTTTATCTGCAACCAAAAACACAAACTTCATCATATCTGTTCTACAGTAAAAAGACCGCTCATTCGTTCACAAAAACGAGAGAGAGAGAGAGGAGAGAGAGAGAGAGAGAGGAGAGAGAGAGAGAGAGAGAGAGAGAGAGGAGAGAGAGAGAGAGAGAGAGAGAGAGAGAGAGAGAGAGAGAGAGAGAGAGGAGAGAGAAGAGAGAGAGAGAGAGAGAGAGAGAGAGAGAGAGAGAGAGAGAGACAAGTTACAATCTGTTTCTGGTGTAGGTTGAGAGCCATGGAAGCTTGAAAACTGTATCGTCTTTTCATCCTTTTTGAAAATCTCAGATCGAGATTACGTGATTACATTAAATAAGTTCTAAGAGATTCATGTAAACAATGGGGAAAATAAGAAACCATGAGATACGAATCCTAAGACAATCAAGATAAACTTCAAAACCCAGAAGCAGAGATGAGTGATGAACATGTATATAAAGTGTGATGTAGAACGATGGCACAAGTGATATATGGTATTTTTCACATCATTGTATATATGTTTTCATTTGTTTCAAGTCACTAATTCGTGTCAGTCTAGTCCTTTTTGACATTTTACAGGTCTGGAGTTAGTAGAAGAAAGAAGAGAAGGTGCCTGATGAAAAGATGTCCTTTCGGAGCAATCCTGCGGAGAACACTCAAGAGAACAGTCCCGAGACTGTTCTCTCTCAAACGGAACAAGCAGACGGAGTGATCCGGAGATTGTTCCCGACGAATATGGAAACTCCTATTTCGGGAATTAAAGCCTTGTTGCCCTAATCTCTTTTCTTCTGATTGGCGCCTCCATATAAAACGCCATCTATCATTTTATTATTTTCTTACGCTAGTTTTTACAAGAGAACACTGTGATTTGCGATCTGCAACTTGTAAGGGAGAAGATTCCATCCTCTCATAGAGAAGATCATCTGAACCCTATTGTTTTCTACTCTGTTCTTATGCAATTTTATTCAGGATTTATGTCTTTGATTCTTCGCATCATGATCGAGTAGTAGCCTTGCTCGCCTAGGGTTTTTAGGGTGTTGAGACATGAGCTAAACATAGATAAGCGATCCATAACTGTTCTTCATTCATACTGTTCTTACTGCTTTCATTAACCTGATCAATTGATGTTAGATCACTAGTTCATCACCTAGTTAACCGCTTAGGATGATAACTTGACATGTATTGAATGGGCTTAGTATCCCTAATCAGCGAAAGTAGATATTAGGGTGGTAAGTGAACTGATCGGACCTGTTCTCTAATGCTTGCAATCGATCCTCATCCCAACGACAGTTAGGTGGTGAGATCGATCTGCAAAGCGATCACTACCACGACAATGGAGTGTTCCAGCTGAGTGATCCGAGTTCTAGGAAGCACTTCATCGCGCTTGAATAATTGTTTGGCTCCAATTCAACACCCAATGAAATACCCTAGGCTAGCTCTTGTTTAATTGAATCAATCTCGTGTTTATTTTCTTGTTAACTATCGTCTCTTTCAACCAAAACCATATCTTCATCTTAGCTAGATTTCGAAACTCATAGAACTAGAGTGTAGACTGGTCCTCTGGATTTGAATCTCAAGTACTACAATTGCAACTGTTAACTTGGCAGTAGCAAGGATTCATTTTTAGTGTATCAAGTTTTGGCGCTGTTGCCGGGGACCAGATTTTTTACCTCTAATTTTCGGTTTCATACCTAGTCTAAGATATCTAACTCGTGTTTATTTCTTTGTTTCAGCTGATGATCCAGGTGCATGACCAGTAGACATACTCGGAGCAATGCACAAGGACCATTGCATCAGCTTACCAATGAGGAACTAGCGAGATTGGAACGACAGAACCGTCAACAGCCGAGATCAACGAACACCAACATGGGTGATCACCAAGATGATCTCACTGCTGCGTTTGCACTCACGCAACATCAGATGCAGAAGATGCAGCAAACGATCCAAGCGCAGCAAGCTGCTGTGAGCAAGCTGCTCTGAATGCTGCGAACCAGCAGAACCAACAGGAGGAAGTTGTCCAGATCGGCCAGAGAAACTTACTGCGCAATCTGCCTGCTACGCGATCTGCCATAACCCCTCCACCGTGCACTAGGCAAGACTTCGAGATCAAGTCAGCCTTGATAAGTCTAGTGCAAAGGAAGATCTTCAATGGACTTCTTGGTGAGATACCGATGGACCACATCGAGCACTTTGAGAAGATGTGTGGTTTCACTAAAGCGAATGTAGTACCACCCGATTACATCAAGTGTACTCTGTTCCCTTTCTCTCTTGATGGAAAAGCTGCTCGCTGGCTAGATTCCCTACCCACAGGATCACTCACCACTTGGGAACAAGTCCGAGAGGCCTTCTTAAGCCACTTCTACACGAAATCGAAGACGGCAGCTCTGAGACAGAAGATCGCGACCTTCAAACAGTTGGTGGACGAGCCGTTCTGCGATGCATGGGAGCGATTTAACGTCTACCGCAGAGAGTGCCCGCATTACGGTTTTGAGGAAGACTATCTGCTGGGAGTGTTCTACGATGGAGTAGGCTGGGAGTACATGAACGCTTTGAACTCAGCCAGTAAGGGAGATTTCATGACCCAGTCCACTCAAGGTGCCTTCGAGTTGATTGAGAACATGGCCTCAAGCTCAGCTGATAATAACCGCGAGACTGATCGCACTCAGAAGGTGAAAAGCATCGATAACAGCAAGATTGATGAGCTATCTGCCAAGGTCGATCAGCTGATTAAGAGCAATCAGAACCAGGTCTTCATCATGGAAGAATCCCCTCAGGATAAAACTACCGCGGAAGGCACATCAGAGGTAGATCAGTCGGCTGAGGATCAGCATGAAGTGAGCTATGTGAATGGGCAAGGATGGCAGTTCAAGAACTATCACCCGAACCCTAACGTGAGGAACATTCCCCACCTGTTCAATGCCCCTAAACCAGACGATAAAGCTCAAGGAAATCAGGGTCAGAACAGTGGATATCAAAGGCCTTATGGAAATC
Source organism: Raphanus sativus (assembly GCF_000801105.2). NCBI lineage: Eukaryota > Viridiplantae > Streptophyta > Magnoliopsida > Brassicales > Brassicaceae > Raphanus > Raphanus sativus. Next base: position 25,302,968 of record NC_079516.1, read on the forward strand.
AGGGAAGAACCTTTGTCCTCAACCCAGCTCAGAATGCCCAGTTCCACAGCCAGAAACATCCGGTTAATCAGCAGGCTGCACAACCGGCTCATACTGCTCCGCATGATGACATGAAGAGCCTCGCCAATATGATGAGCCAACTGCTCCAAGGGCAGCAGATCCAAGGGAAAGCACTGAACCAGGTCACAAACGTCATCAACACCAGGATGAATCATATGTTCAATGACCTGAGTGTCAAGTATGACAATGTCTCAAGCCATATGAGACATATGGATATTCAGATTGCTCAGACTGCTGAGAATGTGAAGAGACAGCAAGGAACTCTCCCTGGAAAAACAGACAAGAACCCCAAGGAGTGCAATGCAGTAGGTCTAAGGAGTGGAAAGCAACTGCCTGATCTGGACCCCAGGAGATTCACATCGGCTGATAAAGGGAAGCAGAAGGACTCGGATCAGCCACCTAAAGCTGTACCCACAGATGAGGAAGAGGCAGAACAACCTACTGAGACTGTTCCGACTGAAGCAGAGCGACCCGCTGGGGTTGTTCCACCGACTGCAGCACCTTCTTCTGCTCGTCAGTATGTACCTAAAGTACCCTACCCTGCTCCAGCTAAGGCTACACGCAAGGATAAGGAAGAGATGAAGTGCAGGAACATGCTGGAAGACCTAACTGTCAAACTCCCTCTAATGAGTGCGATCCAGATGATGCCATCCATGCGTAGCTTTGTGAAGGGACTGATCTCTGGGAAGATATCTGATGACAGCGAATTCATGATTTTCTCTAAGGAGTGCAGTGCGGTGCTCCAGAACAGAAGGATCAAGAAGCTGGGTGATCCGGGAAAATTTGTCCTCTCAGTTCAGATTGGGAGAACACTCTTCTCATGCTCACTAGTCGATCTAGGTCAAGCATAAACCTCATGCCATATACAGTGGCTAAACTCCTTGGATACACGAACTTCAAGCCTACCAGGATGTCACTAGTGTTCGCTGATCGATCTGTGAAGTCTCCAGTTGGAATCCTCGAAGATCTTCAAGTTCTGGTTGGGAACACACTTGTTCCTGCCGATTTTGTTGTTCTGGAAGTCGAGGAAGATTCAAATGATCCCTTGATCCTAGGCAGACCATTCCTCTGCACTGTTGGAGCTATCATCGATATCCGACAAGGGAAGATTGATCTCCACCTTGGAGATATTGTGATGAAGTTTGAGATGGATCAGATGCTCAAGAAGCCGATGCTGGATGGACAAATTTCACTGTCCAAGAAGATGGTGATCCGCTAGAGCCGCATGAGGGAATGATCGAGGAGATTCTCACCGAGGATCCACTTGAACTCGCCTTAGTCAGAGCTGAAGCCGAGCAGAGCTTAGAGAGTGTTGATGCTGATGCCTATGCCAAATTCCTGGATTCAGCCAGGAGTATTGAAAGGATGGAGGCGAATCTAAGTCTTGGGGAGAACAGTGAGTCCAGCATATCGGCTGGAACAACCGCGGCTCAGACCGATGACTCATGGAGCGAGCCGAAAGCTCCAAAGGTAGAGCTCAAATCCCTTCCCAAGGGACTCAGGTATGCATTTCTTGGACCCAACTCTACATATTCTGTCATTGTGAATGCTGACCTGAACAATGCCGAGACTGCTCTGCTTTTGTGTGAACTGAGAAAATATCGTAAGGCATTAGGTTATTCTCTAGCTGACATACCTGACATTTCACCTGATCTGTGCATGCATAGAATACACCTATAAGATGAATCGATGACTTCTGTAGAACATCAGAGGAGGTTAAACCCAAATCTAAAAGATGTTGTAAAGAAAGAGATAATAAAACTTCTAGAAGCAGGTGTGATCTATGCGATCTCTGATAGTAATTGGGTTAGTCATGTGCATGTAGTACCTAAGAAAGGTGGGATCACTGTGATAACCAATGAACATAATGAATTGATCCCTACTAGAGCAGTTACTGGTCATCGCATGTGCATTGATTTTCGTAAGTTGAATGCTGCGACTCGTAAGGATCACTTTCCACTTCCTTTTATTGATCAAATGCTTGAGAGATTGGCTAACCACCCTTACTATTGCTTTTTAGATGGTTATTCAGGTTTTTTTCAGATTCCCATCCACCCAGACGATCAGGAGAAGACGACGTTCACATGCCCTTATGGAACATATGTATACAGGAGGATGCCCTTCGGCTTGTGCAATGCTCCAGCGACCTTCCAGTGATGCATGATGTCAATCTTTACTGATCTGATTGAAGACATAATGGAGGTTTTCATGGACGATTTCAGCGTCTATGGAAGCTCCTTTCATGTCTGTTTGTCAAACTTGTGCAGGGTGCTGAAGCGATGCGAGGAGAAGCATCTCGTGCTGAACTGGGAGAAATGCCACTTCATGGTCAGAGATGGGATTGTTCTGGGACACAAGATATCAGAGAAAGGCATTGAGGTGGACAAGGCAAAGATCGAGGTCATGATGAGTCTGCAACCACCAACTTCAGTGAAGGGAATCAGGAGTTTCTTGGGACACGCTGGTTTCTATTGGAGGTTCATCCAGAACTTCTCTAAGATCGCGAGACCACTCACTCGGTTGCTCTGCAAGGAAGCTCAGTTTGCTTTTGACAATGACTGCCTAGCCGCATTTCACACGATCAAGGGAGCTCTAGTCAGTGCACCAGTTGTCCAACCTCCAGACTGGGATCTTCCTTTTGAGATCATGACAGATGCAAGTGATTTTGCAGTGGGAGCAGTCCTTGGACAGCGTAAAGACAAGAAGCTTCACGTGATATACTACGCAAGCAGAACCCTAGATGAAGCTCAATGCCGATACACAACCACAGAGAACGAGCTCCTTGCCATCATGTTCGCGTTTGAGAAGTTCAGATCCTATCTGGTTGGATCAAAGGTGATTGTGCACACGGACCACGCGGCTCTCAAGTACCTACTCACGAAGAAGGATGCTAAACCGCGACTCTTGAGATGGATTCTCTTGCTCCAAGAATTTGATCTGGAGATAAGAGACAAGAAGGGGGTTGATAATGGAGTGGCAGATCATCTCTCTAGGATGAAAGTGTCAGATGAGATAGTTCTTGACGAGGAACAACCGATGGTATACGTCAATGCGATTGGTCTGTGCAACTTGGAACAGTCGTCCTTTGTCATCAAGGACTGTTCCCGCGTAGAAGGAGCATTCGTTGTAGTGATCCAGAAGCAGTACCCGAACCTTCCATGGTTTGCTAAGATTGCCAACTTCTTGGCAGCTGAGAAAGAGCCCTTGAGGTTCACTGGGAATGAGAAGAGGAAATTTCTAAGGGAAGCAAGGCACTACTTCTGGGATGAGCCGTATCTATATCGGCAAGGCAAAGATGGGATCTTCAGGAGGTGTGTTCCAGAGGCTGATATTCCAGGGATCCTTCACCACTGTCACGGTTCCTCTTATGCTGGTCACTTTGCCACCTTCAAGACAGTTTCCAAGATCCTCCAAGCCGGTTTCTGGTGGCCCACTATGTTCAGAGATGCTCACGCTTTCATATCACGATGCAATTCATGCCAAAGGATGGGGAGTATAAGCAAGAGAAACGAGATGCCTCAGAACTACATCTTAGAAGTTGAAGTGTTCGACTGCTGGGGGATCGATTTCATGGGACCATTCCCAGTCTCTCACAAGAATGAGTACATCTTGGTTGCTGTGGACTATGTCTCCAAGTGGGTAGAAGCGATTGCTAGTCCAACCAATGATGCGCGAGTTGTAACCAAGATGTTCACCTCCATCATCTTTCCAAGATTTGGAGTGCCTAGAGTGGTTATAAGCGATGGTGGAACTCACTTTATCAACAAGTTGTTCCAAGGATTGCTGAGCAAGAATGGTGTGAAACACAAGGTTGCAACCGCCTATCATCCCCAAACAAGTGGTCAAGTGGAAGTTTCCAACAGAGAGATCAAGAACATCCTGCAGAAGACTGTCAACACCACCCGCAAGGACTGGTCCCTTAAGCTTGACGATGCTCTCTGGGCGTACAGAACAGCCTACAAGACCCCTTTAGGGACCACTCCCTATCATCTGGTCTATGGCAAGGCGTGCCACCTACCTGTTGAGCTAGAGTACAAGGCGGCTTGGGCTGTCAAACTACTCAACTTCGACATCAAACCCGCCAAGGAGAGGCGAACCATTCAGATCCACGAGTTGGAGGAGATCAGGCATCTGGCCTATGAGAGTTCTAAGATCTACAAGGAAAAGACCAAGGCGTTCCATGACAAACGGATCATCAGCAGAAGCTTTGCTCCGAACGATCAGGTCTTACTCTTCAATTCACGGGTTAAGCTGTTCCCTGGAAAGCTTAAGTCCAGATGGTCTGGACCTTTCACCATTAAGGAGGTTCGCCCCTATGGAGCTGTTGTGTTGCTGGACACAAGAGGTGGAGAATTTGTTGTCAATGGTCAGCGTCTCAAGCCATATCTTGCTGACACAACAATCGCTGAAGGTGTAGAGATACCCTTAAGCGATCCCCCTCAAGCCTAATCGGCTCATTGAAGTCAAGCTAGTGACAGAAAACAAGCGCTTGGTGGGAGGCAACCCACTGGTGAGTGTAAATATTGTTTTCTTTTTGTCTTTATCTTTCTAGGAACTAACTTGCAGGTTGAAAAATCAAGAAAATTCGAGATCACTCCAGGAAAGCACTCCAGCGGTTGTTCCCAGGTAAGTGCTCGAACAAAAAAAAATAAAAAAAAATAAAAAAATAATAAGAAGGGGAAGCGGTTTTGATGGACCTATTTAAGGCCCAAACACTCCACTCCCCCACTTCATCTCTCTCGCCGCAAACCCCCCCCCCCCTTAGAACCCTAAAATCGCGAACACACCTCCCCCTCTTTCTCATCGATTTTGGTTCTAACCTCTTGGGATTCTCTTGAGATTGGGTTGTTTTGCAGGAATCACCTCTCCAATCAAGGTAATCGGACAAGAACTCTCCCCCTTTGCGCATGCAAATCGCGATTTGGGAGTGATTTCTTGGATCCTCTCTTTCCTTTATGCTTTGCGATTTCATCCTAGATTGTAGCTCTTGATAGTATACTTGCTACTAGGATTGAATTCATGATTGATTTTGAATGGAAGAGGAACCGATTGTTGATTGTGATTCTTGGCCTTTGCGATTTGTACTGTTGAGATTGAGGCTTGTGTAGGTTGTCTAGTAATCGATGGACTTGGGTTAAACAAGAAGATTGGATTGTTCCATCGTTTCTAGAACAACCGACGAACTGTGCTGATATTGGGTTTTGCTATTGTTTTGCAGATGCCTCCAAAGATGAGAAACGCTAGAGCCGCCAAGAGCACAGCTTCTCCAGCCGTGAGGGCTCCACCTGGTTACCCATGGCCGAACAAGATTGAGGGCGAACCCATTGACCTCAATGATCCGATGCTCCTTGACTACAATGTTGAGGGATGGGACAAGGAGTCAGCGGGGAGATACAACCGGCTCCTTCAAGCGGAGATCTTGCCCACGCGGTTTGCTCACCAGGAGACTCTAGGCGATCTCGGCCTTGACACTGAGGTGTTCGATACGATGCAGGCTATGGGACTCATGCCTCTCTGTTTCCAAGCCCAGGTTCTCTACCCGGATTTGGTTAGGCAAGTGCTCGCGACGTGCCAGATCACTTATCTGAACCCCAATGAGCCAACATACGAGAACTGCTTCTTCTCCTTCATGGCTGATGGCAAGTTCTGTTCAATCTCCCTCCACGATCTAAACGAGCTACTCGAGATTGCGGACACACCAAGGGGAGTTTCAGTGGAGAAGAAGTTCAAGCCGGCAGACACGTTTTGGGACCTCATTGCATCTGGCAAGTTCACCTCTCGCAAGGCCTATTAGTCGCAGATCCGGAACCCTGCTACCCGGATCATTGCCAAGATCGTATCCAACATCCTGTTCGCGAAGGAGTACACCTCCAAGATCACGAATGGAGAGCTCCAGGTTCTCTACACGGGTCTTGAGGACGAGATGCGCAGAGAGAAGATCACCCCGATCCAGGAAGTCAAGACCAACCCAGGGTTCCATCTCATCTCCATGTTCGCTGAGCGCAAGGATACCTTGATTCGGACTGATGACAAGAAGGATCGTTCCGGCAGTATGCTCAATCCCTTGTTCCAGCGCTTCAACATCAACCTCAGCTCCTACACGGTTGTCTCTGAGATGGAGTACATTGATACTCCTTACCTGATCGCATGCCACATCTTGCGCGACGAGAACACCTACAAGTTCCAAGACAAAGAAGGGACCCTCTGTACTGCAAGCTCCCTATGCATGGGTTCACAGACTTCTTGTCCCTGGAGAACATTGTGTTCTCACTCAGTGAGGAGCACCTCTGCGATGATCCGCAAGCGCCAGTACAGAACGATGACGATGACATGGATGATAAGGAGCATGTTCCTCAACCGGCTGATGGTGAGTATGACCTGGAGGACTTCACCGATGTGGCTGATGATCACGCCTACCGACGCTGGATGGTCGAGTCCCAGAAGAAGAACAACAGCCTCATGAAGAGGATACTCAGGACGATCACAGGCGGCTGCATTGGGGCACATGAGGAGCATACACCGCAGAGAACAAGGCGCCCAGGCAAGGAGCAAACGGGAACATCGATTGGAGCAGAGAGACTGCCAAGGAACAGGAGGACAGCTGGTCACTCCGGTAGCGGCGATTCAGACTGAGTCCGAAAGGACTATTTCTATCCCTTGTCTTATCCATCTGAACTATTTATTTTTTCATGTTATTTGTTTCTGTTTGGTCTGTTTCAGCTTCCTCTGATTTATTTTCACAACCAGGGATGGTGTGAACTAAGTCTGGGGGAGCGATTGTACTCTATTCGCTTGTGTGCTTTTTGAGTCAGTCCTTGTGTCATTTTCATGTTTTTATCGAGTCAGTTTTTAGGATCGAGTCAGTCAAAACTATTGTGGGAATCAGGACCTTATTTTGTGATGCTCTTTAACCACCTCGTGCTTTAACCTTTTTATTCAGTGACCTTAGCAGTGATGAAAGACCCACACATGGACCTAGAACACCCTGACTTATCTCATTTGACACTCCAGAAGTTCTATACCGATCAGGTTACACTGGGCAGACTTAACTCCACTTTATATGAACCTAATCTGGACTTTAATTCTTCTTGTCATGGGCATTAGATCAGGATAGAATGAGAACTACACTCAGGACTTCTTATCCGATTTTATCCCTCTTGCTGTTCCTGAGTGACTAGCTCATCTTTAGCTAGTTCCCACCTTGAACTGACCTTTTGTTCCACCCTCATGCATTTGCTTTTCTAGTACTTTATGTGAAGATATGTGCAAAAAGGTCGGAGAGGAAAGAATCGACGCAGTTCTTACTCATCAATGCTCACATAGTGGAAGAAGGCGGAACAATCAGTGCAGACAAGAGAACAACCAGAGTGATGTTCCGATACCAGAGAGAACAACGAAGAAGTAAGTGGCTAGAACAGACCATAATGAATCACCAGTGGCATCATATACATCACTTGTTACCTCCTTACTCGTCACCCCAGCATTTTGTATTCAATGTATATATATAAAAAAAAAAAAAAAAAAAAAAAGAGAAAAGAAAAAGTTTTTCTTGTTTTTGCTTTGATTTATTGGTGACGAGAAGGGGAAGAATCCATGATGCATGCCACTGGGGAAGTTGAGAAAGTGATGGTGGTTTCAGTGAAGTGTTCTGAAGGGGAAGTTGAATCGCGCAGAGCAGTCCTATGATCGATCTATCGGAGAGCAATCCGATCAGCAGAGATGAGTAAGGACTGTGGACCTCAATAGAGCCGTCCTCTCACGACCATTTTGTGCGATATCCTGCATCCACTTTTGGTAAAACCCTAAACACTCTTGAACGCCACCATAAAAGTTAGCATGTTCTATACCTAGCCCGTTCTCTCTGAGTAGAGCCTGTGACAAGAAGCTCACGCTGATCTTAATTGAACATAAGGAGTTTTGTCTCGAAAGTGTTGCCTTTTCAGGTTGAGATGTAGAGTAAGGAGCCGATCTTCGAACAGCGATCAGGGGGTTCTCAGTAAGTGTGTGTGGTCCTAATCTACAGCTTGTATGGTTCAGATATTTGTGGTAAGAGTATGGTTGCTGAGAATAAGCGAGTTCCCACGCTTTCAACCCTTTCTCCCTGTTCTTGGTACTTGTCTTGTTCGAGGACAAACAAGGATCTAAGTCTGGGGGAATTGATATATGGTGTTTTTCACATCATTGTATATATGTTTTCATTTGTTTCAAGTCACTAATTCGTGTCAGTCTAGTCCTTTTTGACCTTTTACAGGTCTGGAGTTAGTAGAAGAAAGAAGAGAAGGTGTCTGATGAAAAGATGTCCTTTCGGAGCAATCCTGCGGAGAACACTCAAGAGAACAGTCTCTCTCAAACGGAACAAGCAGACGGAGTGATCCGGAGATTGTTCCCGACGAATATGGAAACTCCTATTTCGGGAATTAAAGCCATGTTGCCCTAATCTCTTTTCTTCTGATTGACGCCTCCATATAAAACGCCATCTATCATTTTATTATTTTCTTACGCTAGTTTTTACAAGAGAACACTGTGATTTTCGATCTGCAACTTGTAAGGGAGAAGATTCCATCCTCTCATAGAGAAGATCATCTGAACCCTATTGTTTTCTACTCTGTTCTTATGCAATTTTATTCAGGATTTATGTCTTTGATTCTTTGCATCATGATCGAGTAGTAGCCTTGCTCGCCTAGGGTTTTTAGGGTGTTGAGACATGAGCTAAACATAGATAAGCGATCCATAATTGTTCTTCATTCATACTGTTCTTACTGCTTTCATTAACCTGATCACTTGATGTTAGATCACTAGTTCATCACCTAGTTAACCGTTTAGGATGATAACTTGACATGTATTGAATGAGCTTAGTATCCCTAATCAGCGAAAGTAGATATTAGGGTGGTAAGTGAACTGATCGGACCTGTTCTCTAATGCTTGCAATCGATCCTCATCCCAACGACAGTTAGGTGGTGAGATCGATCTGCAAAGCGATCACTATCACGATAGTGGAGTGTTCCAGCTGAGTGATCCGAGTTCTAGGAAGCACTTCATCGCGCTTGAATAATTGTTTGGCTCCAATTCAACATCCAATGAAATACCCTAGGCTAGCTCTTGTTTAATTGAATCAATCTCGTGTTTATTTGCTTGTTAACTATCGTCTCTTTCAACCAAAACCATATCTTCATCTTAGCTAGATTTCGAAACTCATAGAACTAGAGTGTAGATTGGTCTTCTGGATTTGAATCTCAAGTACTACAATTGCAACTGTTAACTTGGCAGTAGTAAGGATTCATTTTTAGTGTATCAATAAGCAAAAACCTTCTGATCTAAGAAATTGAAAATGTGTCTAATGGGTCTAACTGGCTGAGTGAGCCTATTGTGATTAATATGCCTAGTATAACAAGTTATCTTAACAATAAATTGTTTTTCTATTTTTTTAACACCAAAAAGGATCCAATATATGTTTCTGTTTTGTTCAACTCTTCTCCCTTCTTTCTATGCATTGGGTGTTTGGATACCCAATCAAATTTTGATCAGTTTATTTTTAGGTTTTTTAATTCAATCTCTTAAATCCTTTTTATATCTTTGAATTAGATTTGGTTAATAATACTTTATACTGAATATGTTTTATAATTCTATATATGACACATTTTGGACCCAAATTCAAGATCGGATAATTGTAGATCGTTTTGAATATTTTAGTTATCACATCAAAACATCAAATGTATTTTAAATATTTATTTAGGTTTTAAATACTATTGCATATACTAATATCGATTTCTTGGTTGGATTTTTAAGTTACTCATTCGTATTTGATTAGTTTACATTTCAAATTCAAATACATTATATACCGTTCTACTTAATCCAATCATGTATTTTTACAGTTTTGATCAGATATGATTAAGGTTTCTAGTTCAAGTTTTGTTTAAATCGTGGGTTTCACATTTTTCCTAGGTTTGGGCACATTTATTTGGAACCAAAGCATTGTAGCGAACCAAGCCAAAAAATAAGATTAGGTTTGGGTTTCGATCCTATCAATTATGAGAGCGACTCCTATATTTGTGGAACCAAAAAAAGGAAACCAAAAAAAGGAAACCAAACTAGAATTAAACCTGGAACCGAATAGGTAGCCAAATTTCTATGGTATAGTTTATATAACTATAGATAATAATTACATTTAGTTTTAAAGTAATCAAATAATTTTAAAAATGTTGTTTATAAACCGGTATATCCAAAAAACTAAATTACCATAATATGTTTTATCCAAAATATTTAAAATTTTTCGAATTATCCATTTTTTGTTTGAAGACCATTTTTTTTCTTTTTATAATATTTAATCTAAAAGCCCCCCTTTGTTTTTTTTTTTTAATCCAATTAACCGAAATCCTAAAACTAAACTGAACAAGATCCGAAATTACCTTGGATATTAGCCGGTTCCCTACTTTATTACCCGAATCAAAATTTCTAATACTGAATGGTTCTAAACCTCTAGAATTACAGAACCAAAATAACCAAACTGAAACCGAACCGAGAACCGAATATGCATTGCTAATTTTGCCGTTGATTACTTCATTCATCTCTCCTACTCTTCCTTCTTCTAATGTGCCTAATGTGAATAATGGGCCTAATGTGTGTTTATGGGCATAGTTTTATAATAAAAGTTTGGCCCATTTATATTCCTACTTTCTTCAATTCATCCGGAGATTCGTCGCCGGAGACAGAAGCTTCCGAGAGGAGGAGGAGGAGGCGGAGAAGAAGAGTTAAGTAGAGATGGGAGATGGAAGAGAAGGAGATTGGGAGTGTTTAGGTTGCAGTAACAGGAACTACGCGTTTCGATCATTCTGCAACAGATGCAAGCAGCCTCGTCTTTTCATGGACAACAATACCTCTCACAACTCCAAGTGGCTTCCTCGTGTCGGTGATTGGATCTGCACTGGTTCGTTAATCCTTCCTCTTCTTATTCAATTCAATTGTTCCATTTCTCAATACTCGTTACTCAAGATTGTGGATGTTACTGAATCGTAGTTCTGAGTTCAAAGTTTAAACCTTTTTCAAATACCCTTTTGATTTGATGATTAGATTTGTGGATTAGGCCTTAGGTTGAGCTGTTTTTTGGTGTATTCTGTGTGTATGGAACTTGCTGGTGTGGTGTATTCTCGTGTGCGTGCGTGCGTTTGGGTGTGTGTGTGGTGTGGCAATAGGTTGCACTAACAACAATTATGCATCACGAGAAAAGTGCAAAAAGTGCGGACAACCAAAGGAAGTAGCAGCTTTGTCAGCACTTGCTATCCCTGGAGCGGCTTCCCATCTCAGTTACTTCACCACCACCCGTGGACCTGATCCAGCAAATCAAGCTTCGGCTGTTAAAGAATGGAGGAGCGGTGACTGGATCTGCACTTGTGGGTTTCACAACTATTCCTCTCGTATACAGGTGGCGAGCAAGTGGGTTTTAGAGTTCAGGTCTAGGCACTTTTTTGTTTACTCATTTCTCTTTTGTGTTATGTCTATGCAGTGCAAAAAGTGCAATGAAACAGCTCCACTAGGTATGACTGTTTCTCTAGTTTGCCAATGCTGTGCTATGTTATCATTCTGAGAAAGTTTTGTTTTTGAGTTGTAGCACTTGGAACGAAGAGATTAGCATCAGAAGTTTTGGCTCATGAATGGGATAGCAAAAGATTGAATCAAGGATATGTAAGCAATACTCAAGCGTGCATAATAATTGATTCTAGTTGCATAAGTCTTAGCTATGTTTCTTGTGTGTAGACAAGCATGCGACCACAGTCATCGTTATATGCATCTTTTCCTGGTATAAGCTCAGGCAGTATCTCAAACTGGCAACTTCCTCTCCCGTTTCTACAGCAACAACAGTTAACACCTGCTTTACTTGGATACGGGTACGGTTTTTGATCTCTTGTCTCCGTTGCTTTCTTTGTTTCTCCATAACTTGGCTGATTTGTGACTGATTAAGTAGAGCAAAACAATGGCGTGATGGAGACTGGATGTGCACAAACTGCAAGAATCACAATTATGCATCCCGATCAGAGTGCAATAGGTGAGTTTCAACTCTCTTCTACTTTACATTTGTTTCTTTGCATTGAGTTAAGGTTAACAAAGAATAATCATTTTGGTTTTCATTTCAGGTGCAAGACTAAACGAGATATCATTGAGCAGACCATAACTCCAGCACAATCTTAAAGAATCAAAAAGAGTGTTCTTTTACTGTCATTACAACCTTGTTTGATTTGGGGTACACATTACTCGAAACTGGCATGAATATAAGCCTTCAAAATGTTTTATAACCACAGAAAAGCTAAAAGCTTGTTTAGCCCTTCAAGATGTTTTTAGGATCAAGAGGAGGCGTATCAAGCTGATAAAGATTCAAAGCCGGTCCAACAAACCGGAAAAGAATCCAACCACCAATCACAATGTAGATTGAAGCATAAGCCAATTTGTTCAGCCAAAACAACAAACCTTTCTCTCCGACATAAAGCTCCAACGCTTTCTCGTTCAACGTCATCTCTTCCCATGGCTTCTGAACACTTTTCTCTGCTTTCTTCCCGTTTTGCCTTTCTCCTGAACCTTCTTCCCTCATTCTCCTTCTTGACCCTCGTTTGAACCTTATCTCCACTCCATCCAACGGCTGAGAGACCTTCTCTTCACTGCCGTTGTTGTTGCCACTGCTTGAGCAGTTTATCGAAAGAGATCGTCTTTCTTGACGACGCAACACGAACTGTATCTCTGTCATTGCTCCGTAAGATTGTTGCTTCAGATTGATGATGTTTGGTTTAGCTGAACTGGGAGCTAAGAAGTGAAGAGTTTTCATTTTTGTTTAGTTGGAAGATTCTGAAGATATGAAGAAGATAAGCAGCTCTTTTATCTCAGCCATTGAGATACCTTGTCCTTTGACACGTAGTAACCAGAAACTAATGGACTTTACTGAAATTACAAAGCCCATAAAAAGTTTATCGAAATGGCCCATACTGATATACCTTTCGTTGGTATTTAAATTACAAGCTAGACCTTGACACTCAATATTCATTCTATCTTCTTAAAAAAATTTCTTTGTTCTAAATGTGATACATTTGTAAAAATTGGTCTTATTACATCGAGTAATTTTTGATTATGTGTTTTAACCATCTACTAGATTCTGACCCGCCATTTCAAAAAACGGATATATTTTTTGTTTTAATTGTTTTTGAAAATTTTAATTTTTACACCTGAATTTTTTGTAATCATATTTGTGTTTAGTATTAATTTAGTTTGATAGAATAATACTCTAAATAAATGAAATACATAGTTAGCCATAACATTTATCAATAGGTCATATTCATGTTTTAAAATAATATATTATATCATCGCTATTTGGTATTATATATATGATTTAAACTTATGTATAAGAAATATGAAAAACAGTTTTCTAAACTACAAATATAAGAATAGAGAACTATGAGTTAGTATAGTATATAAAACTAATAAATTTGGATTAAGATTTGTAATAAAATAAAATAAAAGTATCATTTAATTTAAATGATTACAAATTACTTATAGGCTTATAAGTTTGTGTCAAGATACATAATAAGTTAGGTAATTTAAAATTGTTCAAGGCCATAATTTTCAAACCCAATTATAAATGTCTTTTGTCCAGGAACCTTAAAAAGGTGTATTTGGAAAATGTAAACCAATATTAAGTAATCTCTTTGTTTTTTTTTTATATTCATGTCGGCAAAATTATCGTTATGCTCTATTTCTCTATCTTCTTCGATGCTCTTGATATAACTAATAAGATGAAATCAAATGAGATTTTAATCAAAGAAATTTTTTTGTTTAATGACATGGTGTTTTGGATCTGCTAGAGGAACGTGGTATTCTAGATGCTGAAGAACACTCGATGATGTATGGGATAAGGAACACATCATCACAAGGAATGGGAGATTTTCAGGCTGCAACACACCATTGTAATATGTTGGATTTAGCTGCGTACGGCCCTCAGTACACATGGACAAACAAAAGAGAAGAATGTCTTATATCAAAGAAACTAGAACGAGTTCTGATAAATGATCATTGGCCTTGTTGATACCCTCGGTCTTACAGTGTTTTCGAAGCTGGAGGTTGCTCGGATCACTTACGCTGCAGGTTTCATCTAAGTTCAGCACTGAACCGGCTAAAAAGGCCTTTCAAGTTTGCCAATGCAGTTGCAGAACTAGAAGGTTTTAAGCCGCTAATGGAGAATTACTGGCAAACCACGATCCTATTTTCTTCTCAACATCCTCTCTCTCTATCCCTTCGCAAAGAAATTAAAAGCTCTTAAACCAAAAATCAGAGTGCTGGCAAAGGAAAGAATGGAAACTCTCTCTGTGAAAGCAAAAGAGGCTTATGAGAATCTGCGTATGCATAAAGAGGAGAACATCAGAAGCCCAACACAAGGAAACTTTAACATCGCAAGACTAGCAATGACATTAATCTACACAAAAGAGAAGAGATAGATTTGAGAGTGTTGGTTATTTTTTTCATGAAAATGTTTAGTTGCAAACACATCACATGGACTAGCTTTACTTCAATTCGTTTGTCTTACCTCCTATGTCACTATCTCTAATGAAATATCAAATTACAGGTTCTCCAAGAGATGTTCTGATAATGGTGTTGAGAGCGTTGGTTTCCGTATATTATGCGCGCGGTTTCTCTCTTCAATATTCAGGTATAGCTGATGCTCTACATGATGAAATGGAGGCTGAGCTGGTGGCCTAAGAGAAAGTGAAGACTTGGTTTACTAGAGAGGCTTTGCTGTTATGCTTGATGTTGTTTGTTCTTAGAAGCTATGAGTCTAGAATTCACAGTCGCCATGAGTCTATCAAAAACATTTGGCACCACAACAAGACAGAATCTCCAGAAACAACCTGAGATCACCAAAACCTCGCAGGCTCTTAACCAAGAACAGTAAGGACACTGTGAAGAGCCTCAGAAGCAATTATCTTATCATCAGAAGCCAATAGGACAGACGTTTTGACTTGACACATGTTCTCATTTTGCCTTTTTTTTTTCTTTTCAAAGAACCTTCAAAGACTTATCATTTTATTTTATCAACTATCATTTAAGATTTATAAGAAGCTGCCGTAGGCAAGTTATGCAAACTCTGGAATCTCTGCGAGCATCCTGCTCTCCAAAGACAATCTCTGTAACTAAGTTCTGTTCAAAGAGCTGATGTATCCAGGTATCATCCTCGTACTTAACAATGAAATGACGTTTTTTAACTTAACGACTCCATAATGTTCTTGCAACCAGAAACCTTTCAAGTACAACATGTTGAGTTGGTTTCTATCATTAAGACTGAAACCTCCGCTAGATTTTCTATAAGTAAGACATCCATTCTTGATCAAGTATAACATCCACAAATGCATCAGACCCCTTTTAGTCAGATATAATCCTTCAGACTTGCTGCAGCAATAACCCATCGACTTACCAGGATGTCTAAGTTTAACCTTTCCAAGCATCTTAGCTTCTCTGTTGAAGCTTTTGTCCAATATGAGATCATCTTTCCAGAAAATCTTCTTGACAGCAACGTCTCTTGCCGTTCTCAAACTCCACCTTGTAAATCTTCTCAACACTCCTCCCCGTTATAGTCCGTTGGTTGCTTCTGTTCATCTCCAAACCGTCTAACGTTCAGTCTCCCGGAGCAGTCTTGGTAGATATTGCTCCAACACAACCTAGTAATGGCGCACTTCCTGATGGCTTAACGAAGCCACCTTTGTCTCCCTTTATTTCAGGTAAGACGTTAAATATTCTCATTTTGATTTGACATTAGACTATCAGAGTAGCAATATCAGGTGAGTTGAATACATTGGTGTTTATTTCTCGTTCTTCCAGATTGCTGCAGACCAGATATGGTGCTGGAACATGTTCCTGAACGAATTTGCCTCCCAGCTAGGTCTCCTACCTCACCAAATTGAGCTGATCAACTTCTATATGCTAAGCTTATCAAGGATGAACATTTCAATGGATATCACGCCTCATTCTGGAATTAGTTTCTCAGCGAGTCAGGCATCGGCGATAAACTCTTCTCTTATCAGCCACAAGATTCAGCCAGGTATCATCAAAAGGAAGAGCTTTTAAACCTATTTGGCTAATCTCACATCCCTGACTCAAACTGAGCTAAATCTTATAACACAATATACATTTTCTAATATTTAAAGTTGACAGCTTGGCACTCAATCCAGGGGGGTGATTAACTAAAATAGTTAGGGCGATGGTTCTACTACATAGTTACAAAGAGACAAGGAGTAACAATCACCTGAGTAGTTTTCCCGCAACCAGTTTCACCAGAGATGATAATAACCTGGCATATAGAATAAGAATATCAGTACTGGGAAGCATATTCATACAAATATTATATCTCAAATTCCGAAGAAAAATAACAAATAACATATCAAACAAAAGTTCACAGAACCTGGTTGGATTCAACAGCAGATGTAAAATTGCGTCTCTAAAAGATGTAATGGGAAGCTTCGACCGCAGCTTAGAGATCTGTAATATAAACCAATAAAGAAAAAAAAAATTTATTTCACTTGCTGCTATATGTCCTTAGGCTAGAACTCAAGAACTGAGTATTCCTAACCTCCTGAAGACCTTTATCTGTCCTTAGCCTAGAACTCAAAGACGCCACCTTCTCTACAATATCTTCACACCGCTGATCTGTGGTTTCCGGAAAAAATCATCTCCTTGTTTACCAGAGCGGCCCACATATTTGTTAAATGAGGTTGCAGCAGTGTCTCCGTCACAAGGTGGATAGTGAGTAAACAATACTATAGAGTAACAACAATGAATGAGTCACTCACCCAGAACTCTTGGATTGAATACCCATTTGCTGTAGCCGCAGGTGTGCTTATCGCTGCCATAATCTCTGTGCTTGTTATTTGCTCCTGCGCACTGCGAGAAGAGAAAGCTCCTGATTCTCACAAAGAAGTTGGCATGTACCTCCCTGTTAGAACCGAGTTCGGTCGAAACTAGTAAAGAGAAGACGAAGAACTCGTCTGTGGGTCTAACAAAGACGTTTTATAGATGAAGGTCTCAGGAACTAGTTACAGAGTAAGTGTAAAGAGAAAGACAAAGCAGAGCTCGAAGAGCTAGCCGGGAAACGATACAAGATAGCGGGTAGAGAGGAGTAAAACCCTAGATCTAGCCGCCTTGTGAGTGTGTAAAAGTGTGGATCCCCTCTACGTTGTCCCCTTTCTTCCTTTTATAGACCTTCTTCTCGAGTTCGCCCTCACATCCGCTAGTCCGGGTGGGCTCATGTCGGTTGGCCGGCTTATTGGGCTTTTGTCATTTAGTCGCGCGGTCGACTAAAAGAGACCTTCCCGGGCCGCTCTCTCGGCCCACTTCTGGTTATGTTCAGGCCGTGTACTACTGTTCGTCGGGCCTCTAGAGAGGTGCAATCCTTCCCCTACAGTAAGTCCCCCCCAGTCTGTCTGTGATTAGTAACAGTTTAATCCTGACGGACTGTTCTGCATTGGAGGGGTCCGATGAACTGATGGATTCTGGTCTGGAGATGTCTCAGCATTGCGTTGGATGCGGACTCTGTTGCTGACTTGTGTTCTGGAGGCTGTTTTTAGTCGTGACACACCTTGGCTCAAAAATGCGATTTTACTCGCCAACTGTGCAATTTTAGTCGCTGACATGGCTCACCAAGTCGCGGTTTGTGGCGACGAGGCGCGCTGCTTAGTGTCGCGATGACATACGTATCGCAGTAAGAGTAGGACCGGGAAGTCATCCTTTGGCGGTTCGTCAAACGCGTGCTCATCCGACTTAACAAAGAAGTAGTATCGCTGCCAGTCCTTTGTCTTGTTTGGATGTCCGGTCAAAACATTGTAGGACGGACGCATCTTGATTGAGTGCGTTCCATGAGGCATAGGCCTCAAGAAAGTCAGCTCCTCAAAGGTCCTAACGCTCATCGGGATGTTAGCTTCGGCGGCCATAACCATTAAAGCAACCGCAATTCGGAAAGATCCATTCAGAAACTGGGTTATTGCCACTCCCCGACGGAGCGTATAAGCTGTAATCAGGCGCGGGATAGGGAACCATAACTTCGTATCTACACCAAAGTAGGATTCATAGATACACTGATACCCCACAGGCGGTGACCAAGGTCTCTGCCTAACCGA
Organism: Raphanus sativus; assembly: GCF_000801105.2. NCBI lineage: Eukaryota > Viridiplantae > Streptophyta > Magnoliopsida > Brassicales > Brassicaceae > Raphanus > Raphanus sativus. The sequence continues at coordinate 25,321,168 of NC_079516.1, forward strand.
CGGAATAAGATAAGTCACTCCAGCAGCTCCGCAAGACTTCAACAAGTGTTTCACGCTACTGTGCGTAGAGTAGCTGGGAAACACGTTCGTCCAACACTGTCCTGCAATTCCAGGATCGCGTAAAGTATCGCGAGAAATCGCCGGAAGCTCCTCGAAAAGATCGCCCGAGATATAACGTGTAGGCTTGTACTCGGGAGGCTCCACACTCTCTTTTCGGAGTCGTTTAATCGGAACCCTGAAAGCCCGCGCCTGCGCCTCGAGTCCATCGTTTCCGGCAACTTCGCGAGAAGAACCAGCGTTCTCCAACGCTCCCTCTCCACTGTCTCCCCCGTGCGCATCAACAACTGCCGAATCCCTCCCAGAAGCCGCATCCATCGCATCTTCCGAAGTGTCGCGGCGCAGTGCATCGGGATTGCGACGCAGTGAATCGGGATCGCCTTCCGGCGAACCGCTCGGCGACTCGATCGCCTTCGGATCTGAAAAGCCGACTGCAGCCTTTCCCTTCTCTTCGCGGGATAATCCCCTTCCCGACGCCATGACGACCAACCGAAGCACCAGATCTTACCGGTGGGACTTAGAGAGAGAAAGACTAACAAAGTTAGAGAGAAGGGAGAGAGAAAAGGGAATACCTGAAACAGCAGAGAAGAATAACAAAAGTGAAGAGAAGCCACCCATTTATAGCAAAGGAAGAAGCACGATTCCCAAAACATCATTATTAGGTCTAAATAGGCCTAAATGGGCCTTAATTAGGCCCGTAATCTCTCTTTCATCACTTGCAACAGTCACATCACCCAATCAAATCGAGGATTAGGATCAGCAGAAATCAAATCGGATCGTACCAAGACCAAACCGGTGTGAACCGGCCCCCGGTCTGCCCTGTCGCCTAACTCATCCGGTTAAGAAGGCATGACCAGTGCGTTCATCTTTGCTTCTCCTCCGTAAGCTGCGAGAACGATCAGCAAGTAGTCCATCCTCGAAGTTGCAAGGGAGTATCGCAACTCGACGAACACAAACAGATGATTAAATCTACATCCTGAAGAACGACAAAGCCGAGAAGATGTTTTCATCACCTATTTGTCACGACCAAAACTAAGGTAAGCGAGTAAATCTGCCTTTTGGAGCCACCGGAAAGATCGCGAGAAGAAATCGTCCTCAAGTAGCCCCCAAAGCTGCGACCGGATCCTCCTCCCGATTTCAGAGGCAGCGCGACCATACGTGCATCCCAGCGAGTAAACTCGCCCCTTTACGGGTCAGAGGAACATCGCGACCAAGGGAGCGGACTAGCGAGTAAACTCGCCTTCAAAGGCCCCGCCTTCTGAAGTAACGAAACGGGTCGCGGCCAAGCAGGCCTCTTGGCGAGTAAAGCCACTCCTGGAGAACCACGAAGCAGCGCGACCATACGTGCATCCCAGCGAGTAAACTCACCCTTTACGGGTCAGAGGAACATTGCGACCAAGGGAGCGGACTAGCGAGTAAACTCGCCTTCAAAGGCCCCGCCTTCTGAAGTAACGAAACGGGTCGCGGCCAAGCAGGCCTCTTGGCGAGTAAAGCCACTCCTGGAGAACCACGAAGGCAGCGACCGAATCCTCCTCCCGAAACAGCGCGACTGGATAAGCATCCCGGCGAGTAAACTCGCACTTTGAAGTGCGAGTAAACAAGCATCCTAGCGAGTAAAGCCACTCCTGAAGAACCACGAAACCAGCGACTGGTTTCTCCTCCCGGTTTCGGAAACAACGCGATCGAGAGCACGTTTCGGCGAGCACACTTCGCAACAAGAAGAGGAGATCGGCGAGTAAACTCACCTTCTGGAGCCGCAAAACTGAACATCGCGATAAACCGAGCAGGGACGGGTAAACGCACCTTCAAGGCCCCGGCTAACCACCGCGACAAACCGCGCCTACTCTTACTGCGATACGTATGTCATCGCGACACTAAGCAGCGCGCCTCGTCGCCACAAACCGCGACTTGGTGAGCCATGTCAGCGACTAAAATTGCACAGTTGGCGAGTAAAATCGCATTTTTGAGCCAAGGTGTGTCACGACTAAAAACAGCCTCCAGAACACAAGTCAGCAACAGAGTCCGCATCCAACGCAATGCTGAGACATCTCCAGACCAGAATCCATCAGTTCATCGGACCCCTCCAATGCAGAACAGTCCGTCAGGATTAAACTGTTACTAATCACAGACAGACTGGGGGGGACTTACTGTAGGGGAAGGATTGCACCTCTCTAGAGGCCCGACGAACAGTAGTACACGGCCTGAACATAACCAGAAGTGGGCCGAGAGAGCGGCCCGGGAAGGTCTCTTTTAGTCGACCGCGCGACTAAATGACAAAAGCCAATAAGCCGGCCAACCGACATGAGCCCACCCGGACTAGCGGATGTGAGGGCGAACTCGAGAAGAAGGTCTATAAAAGGAAGAAAGGGGACAACGTAGAGGGGATCCACACTTTTACACACTCACAAGGCGGCTAGATCTAGGGTTTTACTCCTCTCTACCCGCTATCTTGTATCGTTTCCCGGCTAGCTCTTCGAGCTATGCTTTGTCTTTCTCTTTACACTTACTCTGTAACTAGTTCCTGAGACCTTCATCTATAAAACGTCTTTGTTAGACCCACAGACGAGTTCTTCGTCTTCATCTTTGCTAACGTTACTTTGCTAGCCCCACGGTGGGCGCCAACTGTTAGAACCGAGTTCGGTCGAAACTAGTAAAGAGAAGACGAAGAACTCGTCTGTGGGTCTAACAAAGACGTTTTATAGATGAAGGTCTCAGGAACTAGTTACAGAGTAAGTGTAAAGAGAAAGACAAAGCAGAGCTCGAAGAGCTAGCCGGGAAACGATACAAGATAGCGGGTAGAGAGGAGTAAAACCCTAGATCTAGCCGCCTTGTGAGTGTGTAAAAGTGTGGATCCCCTCTACGTTGTCCCCTTTCTTCCTTTTATAGACCTTCTTCTCGAGTTCGCCCTCACATCCGCTAGTCCGGGTGGGCTCATGTCGGTTGGCCGGCTTATTGGGCTTTTGTCATTTAGTCGCGCGGTCGACTAAAAGAGACCTTCCCGGGCCGCTCTCTCGGCCCACTTCTGGTTATGTTCAGGCCGTGTACTACTGTTCGTCGGGCCTCTAGAGAGGTGCAATCCTTCCCCTACACTCCCCTCAGTACAAAGTTTAGTCCCGTCTATGTTTAGACTGATGCGTGGGATCACATCATCCTTTTTTCAGTAAAACCAAGGAACCTGGAAGCTGCTTCATTAAAGAATCACATATGATTTGTAGTATTTTGAAGTTGTTGGTCGTTTTTCCATTCAACATTCAAATCTTTGTAGTAGAGAGATGATTATTTCTTTTCCATAAGACGTACCTGTCACAGAAGTCTGCTACATTTGCGATCTCCTCAGACCTCCTAAAGCACAAACCTGAAAGAAAGAAAAATCAAATTAATTAGTCTTTACTTACATGACTGGATATTTGAAGACTTTATAACCATTTGGTCGTATTATTCCCATCCAAATGGTTCTTGGTTCACATTTTCTTTATCTAAGCCGTATTCTAGGATCAAACCCATGGGTTGGTTTTTTTTCATTCGACAAGTCTATGAAACCCATGTGTAGTCTCTGACTTGAGACTTTCTTAAACCATTGGTTTGTTATACTCGTGGTTTGCTATTCCCATCCAAAGTAAACTGACATGTCTTATACATCTTGGTCTAAAGACTTGTAAGCCATGGGTCTTTTTAATACTGACATGCCTTATACGTCTTTGTCTAAGACTTTTAAGCCGTGGGTCTTTTTAACTGACATGCCTATATCTAAGCTGTGGGCAGTGAAATAAGGATCTGTTTTTGATATGCAGTCTTTGTCTAAAGACTTGTAAGCCGTGGGTAGTAAACACTTTTAAGCCGTGAGCCTATTAACATGACATGTCTTATGCCTTTGTATAAAGACTTGTAAGCCGTGGGTAGTAAATACTTTTAAGCCGTGGGTCTATTAATATGACATGTCTTATGAAGTTATGCCTTTGTCTAAAGACTTGTAAGCTGTGGGTCTTTTAACTGACATGTCTTGTCTATGTAAGCCGTGGGCAGTAGTAAATAAGGATCTGTTTTTTATTTCTCATGTCTTTTGTCTCAAAGACTTTCTTAAACCCTTAATCGTTAGTTGTATGTAAGCTGTATGTAAGCCGTGGGTCTTTTCAACTGACATGTCTTGTACGTCTTTGTCTAAGACAGTGAAATAAGGATCTGTTGTTTTCGATATGCAGTCTTTGTCTAGAGACTTGTAAGTCGTGGGTAGTAAAAACTTTTAAGCCGTGGGTCTATTAACATGACATGTCTTATGCCTTTGTCTAAAGACTTGTAAGCTGTGGGTGTTTTAACTGACATGTCTTGTTTATGTAAGCCGTGGGTTGTAGTGAAATAAGGATCTGTTTTTGATTTCTAAGTCTTTTGTCTTAAAGACTTGTAAGCCGTGGGTACTAAACACCCTTAAGCCGTAGGTCTTTTAACATGACATGTCTCATACATGTCTTTTTTATGTAAGCCGTGGGTAGTAGTAAAACAAGGATCTGTTTTTGATTTCTCATGTCTTGTCTCAAAGACTTTCTCAAACCCTTTGATTCGTTATACCCCCATTCCATCCAAATAGATTTTCTCTAAGCCGTGGGTAAGTAAAATATGGATATGTTTTTGATGTTAGTCTTTTGTCTTAAAGACTTTTTAAACCATTGGTCGTTATAATCCATTCCATTCAAATAATCAAAAACAGGATCTTCAAGCCGTGGGTAACTAAAGTAAGTATCTGTTTTTGATTTTAGTCTTCTGTCTTAAAGACTTCCATTCAAATAATCAAAAACAGGATCTTCTCAAGCCGTGGGTAACTAAAATAAGCATCTGTTTTTGATTTAGTCTTTTGTCTTAAAGACTTTGTTAACTCGTTATAATCATCATTCCATCCAAATAATCAAAAACAGATCTTTCTCAAGCCGTGGGTTAGTAGTAAAGTCTCTTCTTGTCTTAAAAGACTTTTTAAAGCCGTGTGTAATAAGTTTCCTTTAGGGGCAGCAAAGGGACAATCAAGCCGTGGGTGTAAGTAAAATAAGAATCTGTTTTTGATTTCTTAAGTCTTTTGTCTTAAAGACTTTCTTAACCACTTATAATCCATTCCATCCAAATAATCAAAAACAGATCTTTCTTAAGCCGTGGGTAAGTAAGAAAAAAAGGAAATGTTTTTGATTTTAGTCTTTTGTCGCTTAAAGACTTTCTTAACCATTGGTTGTTATAATCCAATCCATCCAAATAATCAAAAACAGATCCTTCCTTCTTAAGCCGTGGGTTATAAAGTCTCTTCTTGTCTTAAAAGACTTTTTAAAAGCCGTGGGTGATAAGTTTCCTTTAGGGGCAAAAAAGGGACAATGTTCCCAAAATAAGAATCTGACAGAACACTATTATATTAGTGTATGTGTAAGACTTTTTGGGGGTTTGAAGTGGAAAACCAAAACATCAAAGCAATCGATCTTAGAGTTTGAAAAAAAAACATAAAATAAAAGGTTTTTTGAAATCTTCTTGTTGTTGAACTCAAAATCATCTCAGAACTGATTGGAAATCTGTAGAGCATAGAAAGAGTCGTTTACCTTAATGACAGGTATTTCACACGGAGTCACTGCAAAGTCATTCTGCTATAAAACCAGTGTATGTTGTTGTTTCGCCTTTCAGCTCTTCCATCTCTCTCTCGTCACACTGTTTCTTCTGGTGTGAAGCTAACTGAAACAGTAGTAAGATATTGTTACATCTGCTGAGTATAATCAAGACTAAAGTAGCAACAAGGCCCAAAGGGTATAGAGGCCTCGGAGGATTTAGCCAAGAAGTAAGGTTGGTTCTTACCTTGGCATACTTCTAGAAGAATAATGACGTGTCCAAGCAAGGAGGGAGCAAAGTCACGTGGTGTGTTGGGTCATGAATATTGTTTGAAAACTGCACACTCGTTTGAGAGGAAGGAAAGATAATCTAGAGATTAGATCACAAGAGGGGGAGGTGAGGGACTCCATTAATAATTCTCTCAAGGTTGTAGAGCATAGAAAGAGTTATTTACCTTAATGACATGTATGTTGTTGTTTCGTCACACTGTGAAGCTAACTGAAACAGTAGTAAGAATGTAAGATACATCATAACCACAAACAGTAGTAAGCTTAGAAACTAACTAATGACAAGAATAAGAATTTGAGAGAGGTTAAACAAACAACACTCGTACGTACATTGAGGAGAAAACAGAAAGCTAATGAAAAAGAGTAAAACAGGGTTTTTCAAATCGATTCTTCACAGAGTTCAGTACCAAACCAAACAGGTCGGATCCAATCTGAATCAATCGAACTATAAAGGAACAAGACAATCAATCCAGTAAGAAAGATTCACACGAAACCCTAACATAGAGCGAGAAACCCCCAATCGGGACTGAATCTAAAGAGAAGGAAACCCTAAATCAAAATTGCGATCGAACTATAAAGGAACAAGATAATCAATCGAACTATATATAAATCCAACAAAAACGATTAACACGAAACCCTAACAAAGATCGAGAACTACCTAACCAATCGGGACGGAATCTAAAGAGAACGAAACCCTAAACAGAGAGAGAGAGAGAGAGAGAGAGAGAGAGAGAGAGAGAGAGAGATCGAAACACTTACTGTTATATTAATGAATTGGATCCGTTTCTGAAAAGTTTGGAAGAGTCGAAACACTTACGAACCAAGGTTGAGAGTTCTTCAAAGACTTTTTTTTTATTCGGGAAAAAAATGTTTTCTCTTTCATGTGTTGCTAACGGTTATATTTTAATTTCAACACGCGATTAACGGTTTAATTACATTCTAAAATTTGTGTCCATTTTTTTCTGAAATCAAACCGGTTCTGCATTTACCTCTTAAACCGAACCGATTCTTTGTCCACGTGTCTAACTATTACGCCGTCGTTTTCCATGTCTCTGTTGTTTGGCAGTTTCCAATTTTTTTTGTTTTTTTTTTAACTCAAAATGGAGGTAACAACCATGTTTTGCCAAAAAAAAGTTATTGTTGAATGAATATCTTTCTCTTTTATTTATTTTCTCCTTTAGATACAGCCACATCAAAAATATCTTATTCACTAAATTTAATGAAAATTTCTACAACTACAATGTAACCAATCATTTTCACTTTACATATTTATCAATTTTCAGAGAAATTTTATACTTATTTAAGAAGTTTTTTTTTTTCAATTCAAATTCACAAAGGTATGATACACATTGATAAGGATTTTCTTAAACTTATTAAAGAAAAGTTTTTACCTAAAAATACTTCAAAAAAAAAACTCAAATAATATTTGAAATATTTTATATAAGATTTATTTATATATTTTTATATATCTATAGAATATGTTCTAATTGCCATTTAGCTCATTAGTGAAACATTCTTTATCATTTTGACATTTGAATACTTACTTTTGATAATTATCAGAAGAATATATAGAAAGAATGATATAGGGTTTAATTGGAATACTATATTCAATAAACGGGACATTTGATGTCAAAAAAAAAGAATGAACAAAGGTTGATTGGAATTAGTTGTAGTTTTATATTTGTTGCTGTAAAATTAAAGTTGTAAATTTATTTGTTGTGGCTGTGTATTTATTTGTGGTAAGATTTTAGCTGTAGATTTGAAAAGATTTAGTAACTTACATAAAATTCTTCTAAAACCAAATATAATAGATGAAGCTGTTTTGGAAATCATAAATACAATTAACAAAGGTTTTAACCCCTCATGGAACTATTTCTTTCAGTGATTTTGTTCTATATTATTAAAACTAAAATTATGTTTTTGTATTGTTTGGATATATGGATAATAGGATAAATGAAAATTCAAAATAGCTATTTGTTCCTTGTGAGAAATATTAGAAAATTCATCAACCAGTAGACCAAAAACACCATGACCAACTTCTTCAATAATATATTTCACAACTTCTTCTGCAAAACAATGCACAATGTCTTTCTGAATCAGTGGAGAAGTCATTTGGTTATTTTTTGGAGCATTCTCCAAAACAACATTACTTATCGCTTTGTTCTGGTCTGCCATGTATCTTATAAGTTCCAGAAAATTTCCTTTATTTCCAGAATCTTTTGACTCATCATGAGCACGAAAAATTATTCCTTGTCACAGCAAATATCTAGAAGCATCAACTGAAACATTTAACCGAATACGATATTCGTTTTTGACCACATCATCATGCTTATAAAAATCTTGGGCAATGGAATGTTTTCGATTCATCAAAGAATCACACATCTTAACAACAATATTGTGAAAGCTGTTCACACCACCCACATGAGAAGCAAATCTCTCAGATTTATTCCAACTAGAAAAACTTTCTGTCACAAACTTATCATTCCTACCTTGCTTATGTATGTCATCTCGAAACAAGTAATAACACAAACAATAAGCTATATCTGTCGATACGCTGTACTCAAGCCAATTACCATACTGATCAAACCAAGCATGACTAAACCGACTCAAAGTTTGCAATCATCTTTTTCAGAAAATTATGACCATACAGTTAACAAGGACCTCTAGTTAGATACTTTCGCCTTACCTCGTCTCTTTGATTTGTATCGTATGTATTGATTTTTTTCTTTTAGCAGGATCCCATGATAATTCATCCAAATTTTCTTTAGGTGTTGGTGTGAAGGGTCTTTTAGGAAACTTTTCCATTTGTTTGTCTGACAAACAAAAATATTAGTTTATATCAAACTTAGAATAAAAAACAAATATTTTAGAAGTTGACTAGATTCATGACTCACCACGAGAAGATATAAGTAAATCTCGTTTGTTTGATAAAAAAGTGAAAGTTGGACTTGGAAGACGAAGAGCTCGTAACGTGAGGAAGACGATGTGAAACAACTGGATTTTTAATTTTAGGTGTTTCTAATTAGTGGGCTTTGCAATATCAATACTATCAATACTATTAAAGTTGAAGTATGACCTATTGATATTAGTTGGGTCTAATTTAAATTATAACTGTATTTAAAATATAACTGTATTAAGTAAATTATAACTGCATCTAATATATAACTGTTTCTTTGATAACCTCTGAAACTCCTATTTTAATGGGACACGAACATGGCAAAAAGTGTAGATTAGTATATCATGTCCGATGAATTAAAATGAACTAAAATGTATTAATATATATATATGTTGACAAAACAAAACACATATGTACATATACGTATATACAATGTGTATTTGATTTAGCTAATCAATTAATTAATACCTCGACTCAAGTCGTAATGATGTTCTTTATTTAATAGATGTTCTTTCCAGTTAAAATATAAAATAATAGTTTTGATATATATATTTTGTGTTTAAAAAATATTTAGAAAATACTTAATTTTTTTTATTCAACAGAAAATACTTACTTTAACTTTTGTTTCTATATTTTTATTTTCAATTGACATATAAAATATCAAAAATAATTTAAATAATTTAAATAATTTTGTAACAAGTTAATATTTTTGACATCTATCAAACAACATCAAAACTTAAAAAAATATAAATATTTATTTGTATAATGCGAATAATAAAATTAAACTTCAAATCCAAAATAAAGCAAAAGTAAAAAATTATTAATAAATTGTCGATAAAAACTGAAAGCCTAAATTTTTATCAAAAATTATACAAAACAGATTTTTAAAATATGATTAAAAAGTGAAAACAATTAAAATTTATCTATTGGTTCAACCAATGATTTAACCGGTAATTGGTTTTAGTAATTTTTGCGGGTTTTATTGATTTTTGCGGGTTTTATTGGGGTTTTAAACATCAAGACTTAAAAATTCATAAATATTTATATGTATAATGTGAATAGAAAAATTAAATTTCAAATCTAAAATAAAGCAGAAGTAAAATATTATTTGTAAATTGTGGATAACAAAACTAAAAACCTAACTTCCGTACTAAAAACTATACAAAATAGATTCTAAAAATATAATTAAAAACTAAAAACAAAAGAAGAAAAGTTATATTTTAGTTCAACCAGTCACCAATCTAACCGGTAACCGGGTTTCGGGTTTTAGTGATTTTTTGCGGGTTTTATGGGTTTTTAAATATTAGTTTGTTTATAAAACCCAAACTGTATTTACCTTGGATCACCGGATTTACCGGTTCAATCGCGAATCCGGATCAGATTTTAAAACACTAAGTATGAGACTTTGATTTCAAAGTCGGATTTTTCGGATATGAATATACTTGACTAATTATGTTAGTTAACTAATAAAAAATACAATAGGTTACAAACTATAGGAATAAAATTTTAAAAATAATTTCTGAAATGGATATGACACAATTATATAGTTATGCAACTTAATATATTGAATATAGTTATCAAAATTATATTAAATTAAATTAATATTAATTACAAATATAATTAAAACACACAAATTTAATATTTAAATATTTCAAAAAAGTTAAAACAGAAATTATACCCGCCTTTTTGAAGGGCGGGTCAAAATCTAGTAATTCATTAAAATATTAAGTGTGCTTAAACATATTATTATTATTTGTATTTGTAAATGGGTTTAAACAAAGGTGTGGGGGCAAAAAAAATTATGGGGCATTATATGTATTGGGCTTTAAGTTAGATTAAGTTTTTAAATCTTGTTGGGCTCATTGCCCCCATGTTGCTGTGAGTGGATCCGCCAGTGACTGCAAATGATACGGTGTAATTTCACGCTGATACCTTGTAGAAAATCAATGAGAGGTAGCTTCTCACTTAATGGGACATACTTCCAAGTCAACGAGATTACACTTCAACTCAATATACAACTCTTTTTATTTATATGCACTGATCATGAATATAGGTGTTTGCTGATCATGAATCTAGTCTAACCTCAATTAATGTTTGAACACTCGTTCTGGAGACTAGCTAGAAGAAGGCACATCTATCCCGACAATATTTAAAGGGACATGATCTTTACCATGTGAAGGTGTATGGGAAGACGATGCTGTAGCAGAGCTAAAGTAGTTCATGAAGTGTGACATGAACTACTACATCAGAGAGGCGGTTCGTGAGAAGCACGTATCAAGACCGATGCATTAAAAGAAGATTTAATGAAGAGGGACATTAAAGGAAGACTTGAAGAAGAAGCAATCGATCTAAAGAGAAAAAGAAAGATTGGCTTATTCGCTGAAGTAAAAGAAATGGAAAGTTTCCATTGGGTAGTTAGATTAGATCTAGGGCTTCCTCAAAGATATATAAGGAAGCCGTGGCACTGTGTTAAGGTTTAACACACAGGGAGAGCTTTTAGCAATAGAGAGTTTTGTACGTCCTAAGAAGGAGAAGCAAAGCATCTAGGGGTTAAGAGCTTAGGTGGTTCAGAGTCTGTCTTAGATCTCTGAACGAGTTGACTAGCAAACAAGTCGAGGTTTGTCTTGAGCTTGTTTGATTTATTGCTTGTAATAAGAAGTTGTAAGAGCTTTTAAAAGAATAAATATAGTCGTATTTCTTGGATTTGAATAACCCTGTACTACTGTGTGTTCTACATAGCATAGCTTGATTATCTTACATTAACAATTGGTATCAGAGCGGGTATCTGTACTTTGTTTATTTAAACAGGTAGATCCTGCGGAGTAAGATGGATAGCTATCGCGAATTGGTGATAAGTTCCAAGGTGATCCTTGAAGTAGGAAACTATGGATTCTGGAAGGCGCGCATGAAGGCTACAATCAAGGGCATTGACCCATTAGCATGGAAGGCTGTGGAATCTGGTTGGAAATCACCTGTTGCAAGAGCCGAGGATGGGACAGATGTTCCAAAACTGGAGGAGCTCTGGACTGATGATGAGAACAAGATGGCTAAGTTCAATGCTCGTGCACTAACTGTCATACATTGCAGTGTAGCAAGGAAGCAGTTTGAACTAATTCAAGGATGCGAGGCAGCAAAGGATGCATGGGATATTCTGCAGAAGCATTTTGAAGGAACCTCAAAGGTTCAGAGTTCTAGAAAGGATATGCTTGCAACAATATTTGAAGAGCTAAAGATGGAAGAGAATGAATTTGTTGGAGATTTCAGTTCAAAGATTAGCTCACTGGCACAAGAAGCACTTACACTTGGGAAGAAATACAAAGAAAAGAAACTTGTGAAGAAGTTCCTGAGGTGCTTGCCGTCCAAGTTCATTGCATACAAAGCAGCTATGACCGTCTCCTGTAACACTGACGAGATGACATTTGATGAAGTGGTTGGAATGTTACAAGCTCATGAGATGGAAGTGGCTGGTGTGTCTGGTGGGATGAAGGAAAAAGGAATTGCTCTTGCATCAGTTGAAAAGGAGCATATGGATGATAATAATCCTGTGAGTCTTCTGGTCAGAAGGTTTGATAGAGCTCTACGAAAAGTGGAGAATGGGTAGAAGAAGTTTGGCCAAGGTAGGAAGACGTCCGAGCCAGAGAAGAACTACAGGAAGAATGATGCTAAGTGCTATGAATGCAAGGGGTATGGTCACTTTCGAACTGAGTGTCCCACAGTGAAAAGAAGAGAGATTCAGTGTCATAACTGCAAGGGATATGGACACACTCAAGCTGAATGTGAGTCGGATGGTAGGAGAAAGCCGGAAAAGTCCATGATAGGAATCAATGACAGCGAGTCCGACAGCGAGAGTGAAGAGGAAGTGAACAACTTTGTGGCATTTCTAGGAATCGTGGAATGTGAGTCAGGATCTGAGAGTGATGTTGAGCAAGAAAATGACTTAGATGAAAGCTACAAGGAAGTTCGAGAGACGCTAGTGAAGCTGGGAACGGAGAATTTGGCATTGGCTAAAGAGAAGGCAAGACTGGAAGTTGAAGTACAAGTGTTGAAAGATGACCTCGACAGGGAAGCTGAGTTGGCCAAGGAAAGTGTGAATCTGATCAAAGAAAAATTGGTTCTGTCTAAGCAAGCGGACGAGCTCAGAGAAGAGTTACTTACTGAAAGAAAGAAAGCAGCAGATCTTCAAGCTGAATTGGATCAGCAATATCGGAAGATTAAGATGCTCACGGGAACCAAGCAACTTGACAAGATTCTGAGCAGTGGAAGAACTGAAAGCTCATCGATGGGACTTGGTTACACTGGAAGACAGAGTAGTTCAACAGGTACAACGCGCTTTGTATCTGGAGGTTTTGCGCATGCTGAAGAAACCAAGACACAAACTACTCCAGCTCAGATGAGTGGATGTTTCTTCTGTGGAAAGTTTGGTCATTACAAGAGGTATTGCTACAAGTATCTGGAACGGGTCAAACAAGTATGGAGACAACACAAGTTTTGGAGAATAGGCAAGACTTCTCGAGGCTGGATGAAGAAAAATGACTTATACCCTAAGATAGTGACTGAACCAAGAAGTACCGTTCGATGTAACATGGCACGAGTGGCGAGTGATTCCGAATCCGAGGAACCATGGTACTTCGACAGTGGGTGTTCGAGACACATGACGGGAAACATTGAGTATCTAGACAAAGTGTCAAAAGTAAAAGGAGGAAAGGTAACCTTTGGAGATGGAGGCTGTGGTGTCATTCAAGGCAAAGGTACAACGTGTAACTCAGAAGTACCTAAATTGGTGAATGTCTACTTTGTCAAAGGATTGAAGGCTAACTTGATCAGCGTGAGTCAACTGTGTGATGACGGACTCACAGTGTGCTTCTCAGCAATTGATTGCCGTGCAATAAATCAACATGGTGTAACAGTGCTACAAGGTGTGAGATCTGGCAATAATTGTTACATGTGGGAAAAGAAGGTTAAGTGCTTGTCAGCTCAAGGGAATATTGATCTATGGCATAGACGTTTGGGACATATGAACTTCAGGAATCTAACGAATCTTGTATGCAACGACTTGGTTCGAGGAGTACCCAAACTCAAGATTGATGACAAGATTGTGTGTGGTGCATGCAATGAGGGAAAGCAAGTCAAGATACAACACAAGAAGGTACCGGATGTTCAGGCAAAGGCACCTTTGGATCTAGTTCACATGGATCTCATGGGTCCTATGCAAACCGAGAGTATTGGAGGAAAAAAGTATGTGTTTGTACTAGTGGATGACTACACCAGATTCACCTGGGTTCGTTTTCTCAGGGAAAAGTCAGAAGTGTCTGAAAGTTTTAAAATCTGGGCACTTCAACTCATAAATGAAAAGGGAGGAATCAAGAAGATACGCAGTGATCATGGAGGAGAATTCGAGAATGAAGCCATGACTACCTTTCTTGAATCAAGAGGAATAGCTCATCAGTTTGCAGCACCATGGACACCTCAGCAGAATGGAGTAGTTGAACGAAAGAATAGAACTCTACAGGAAATGGGAAGAGCAATGCTTCATGGTAACAAGATAGCCAAGAGGTTCTGGGCTGAAGCACTCAGCACAGCGTGTTACACAATCAACCGTGTGTATGTCAGGAAAGGGACAACAAAGACACCATATGAGATGTGGACAGGCAAAACTCCTAATCTTAGTTACTTTCATGTTTTTGGATGCAGGTGCTACATACTGAATGACAAGGACTACCTTGGGAAGTTTGACTCAAGAAGTGATGAAGGATTCTTTCTGGGTTATGCACAGTCTAGCTCAGCATATCGAGTCTACAACAAGCGAACAGAATCAATTAAAGAATCAGTGAATGTTGTATTTGATGATTTGTCTGTGGTTGTAGGTGATGACTTGGGATCAGATGAAGAGGAAGAAGGTGGATCATCGGTAGCTGCTACTGAAGTCATTGAGGAAGGTCCTACCACAGATACAGTACCTCAACCAGTGATTCAGCAAGTTCATCGCAATCATTCGAAGTCTGATGTGATTGGAGGGATTGAAGAAGGACGAAAAACGCGTGGAAAGGTGATCAATTTTAAAGAAATGGTGCAGTTCGCATGTTTCGTCTCATCAATAGAACCTAAGACACACACTGAAGCACTACGTGATGAATATTGGATTGTCGCAATGGAGGAAGAACTTGAGCAGTTCACCAGGAACGATGTGTGGGAACTTGTGGCTAGACCTGAAGGAGTAAATGTAGTTGGCACTAAATGGATCTTCAAGAACAAGACTGATGAGCATGGAGAAGTAGTTCGTAACAAGGCAAGGCTTGTAGCTCAAGGATACTCACAGATTGAAGGAGTAGACTTTGAAGAAACCTTTGCTCCAGTTGCAAGATTGGAATCTATTCGACTGTTTCTGGGAATGGCGTGCATTCTGAACTTCAAAGTGCATCAAATGGATGTGAAAAGTGCTTTCCTCAATGGAGTACTTCAGGAGGAAGTTTATGTTGAGCAGCCAAAGGGATTTGAGGACCCAATGCATCATGACTACGTGTACCGACTGAAGAAGGCACTATATGGTTTGAAGCAAGCACCGCGTGCCTGGTATGAACGACTCACAAGGTTTCTGCTAGAAGCGGAGTACATTAGAGGGAGCATAGACAAGACACTATTCTTCAAGGAGGTTGAAAAAGATATAATCATCGTTCAAATCTATGTGGATGACATTATTTTTGGAGGCACGTCACAGAAGCTGGTTGATGAGTTTGTTCAGAATATGACTCAAGAGTTTGAGATGAGCATGTGTGGCGAACTGAAGTACTTTCTTGGACTTCAAGTGTTCCAGTCAGAGAAAGGTGTCTTCATCTCTCAGAGTGCATACGCTAACAGTTTGGTAAAGCGATTTGGTATGGAGAATTCCAAAGTTTTTAGAACACCCATGAGTACATCACTGAAGCTTTCACGAGATGAAGCAGGAGAAGATGTGGATGTCAAGCTCTATCGAGGGATGATTGGTAGTCTGTTGTACTTGACAGCGAGTCGACCAGATCTGTCATTCAGTGTTGGTGTGTGTGCACGGTATCAAGCCAAGCCTAAGGTATCACACCTGAATGCAGTAAAGAGGATTATCAAGTACGTCAAAGGAACAGAGAGCTTGGGCGTGTATTACTCGAAGAATTCCAACAACAACTTGGTGGGATACTGTGATGCTGATTGGGCAGGATGTGCTGATGATAGAAAAAGTACCAGTGGAGGATGTTTCTTTCTTGGAAACAATATTATCTCGTGGCTGAGCAAGAAGCAGAACTCTGTATCACTTTCTACGGCGGAAGCAGAATATATTGCCATGGGTAGCTGTTGCTCCCAACTTATCTGGATGAAGCAGATGTCAGCTGATTATGGAATGCAATCGGGTCCCTTTCTTGTGTATTGTGACAACAAAAGTGCAATTGATATCTCGAGGAATCCGGTCCAACATTCAAGGACGAAGCACATTGACATAAGGCACCACTTCATCAGAGAATTAGTTGAAGACAATCAGGTAGTAATCGAACATGTAGTTACTGATTTACAGTTGGCTGATATATTCACTAAATCTCTTGAATTTAATCGATTTATCACACTAAGAAATGCAATTGGTGTGTGTAACCTTGATTGTTGAGTCAAGTTGTGCAGAGAGTAGTGCAGATGCTGGTTCGGGATGTACATATAATTCAGATTGGTTTTGGAACCGAAAACGCTGTGGAAAAGAGCTGCTTGATATGCCGTCAGTGTTGTAATGGTACAGGTTTCACGTCAATCTGTGGCCCCCCCCCTCTCAATAAAAAGAGCCAGAAATGTTACAGAAAGATGCTCAGAAAATAAAAAAAAATTTGATTGATAGATTCATGATGGGAAACAACAGGGATTTCACAGCGCGAGAATAAAGAATGAAAACCGGCAACATTGATGAAGGCATATCAATGTGAAAGCTAGCCATAAAAAGACAATCGGCTGCACCAGAATATAAGATCTAGGAAGAGTTATATGTGCAGCTTGAATCAAGCACTGAGGCAACTCATGAAGCACTTCACATGAATGGTAACTGAACTGAACTAATCTAATGCTTTATATTAACTTTGATTCAGCCAATTGTGAGTTGTGACTCGTGTTTTATTACTATCTTGAAAGTCTGATGATACATTAATAATTCACGAATGTGTCTAATGTCTATGTGTTTGGATGAGAGAAATTAAATGTTGTAGGAATACAAAGGAGAGGATAAAAAGTCAGGGACCAGATCTGCAATATCAGAAAAGTTGATTCAGTTTTATTCCGTTAAGGGAAGTAGTGGGGAACAAGCCCTAGAAAATCTCCATCGTGCTTAAGAAGCTCAATCTCGCAGCCTCTCTTCATCTCTCACACAATTTTCACACAGAAACTGACATCTATCATGGTGAAAGCAAAGAAATCAGCTCAACAAGCCGAATCATTCAGGGAAGAGAAGCATGCAGAGGCTGAAGAAAGTCGGAGGTCACTTTCTGATGGTGAACCTAAATCGCCTCCACCGAGAAACGATATGCCTGTTTCTGATGTACTTCCTGAGGTGACTGAGGAGCTTGACTCGTTCAACACCGCGAATGAGAAAGCTGCTTCAGAAGATAGCGATGAAAGAACTCCGGGTCTTGGGGAAGAGCCATCTGCGAAAGTGCCTGAAGCAGATCTGCAACCGCTAATCGGATCCTCTAATGCTGACATTCAAGATGTTCCCGTCACTGATAAATCGACGGAAGAAAAGGATGAGTCTGCTTTACAGATGGTGGCCGTTGAAGATGAGAAGGAACAGAGTGGAGCTGATGTTGAATCCGGCAAGGCGGGTGATGACGAACCCAAAGATGATGAAGCTTCACAGAAGGAAGTGAGAAAGAAACGAGTGCTGCAGCGATTAGGGTTGCGTTCCGCAAAACAGAGGAAGACAGGGGAGTCTAGTACTCCAACTCAATCTCAATTTCTCACAACAGGAGATGCAGCCAAGTCTCCATATTTGGCTAAGGAAGCAGAAGCCTCACCTCGGTTGAGATCGAGAAGGTCTGGAGACAAAAGTGCTGAACCAATGCCTCCTCTCATCAAGAAAAGGTATGATCAGTTCCTTAAGCGTAAGGTACTTGCTGAGCGTTCGGTAGATTTGAAGGAGGCTGATCAGTGGGGGTACTTGGC
Organism: Raphanus sativus; assembly: GCF_000801105.2. Taxonomy (NCBI): domain Eukaryota; kingdom Viridiplantae; phylum Streptophyta; class Magnoliopsida; order Brassicales; family Brassicaceae; genus Raphanus; species Raphanus sativus. Next base: position 25,339,141 of record NC_079516.1, read on the forward strand.
GGTTATTAAAAAGGGGTCTATGGAATCAACTGTCTCGAATCTTGCTGTGTATGTTGAGCAAGTTGTAGCTGAGTTCTATGCAGGTCTGCCGAGTACCAAATCTGAAGCAGATGTTGATGAAGTAATTGTCTCTGTGAGGGGACAAACGTACAAGTTCTCACCTGCGCTCATCAACAATACCATCGATTGGGAACCACTTTCTGAGGATGAAGTGGAGGAAGATGCAACTTTGGATGAAATCTCAGTAACCGAGTTGGCTTCATTCATCACTGGAGATACGAGGACAGAATGGGAAGGTCTCACTACAGCGGATCTTACTCCATGCTACGGTGCTTTGATGATCATAGCTGCCTACAACTGGATTCCCTCTACTCACAAGACGTATGTCTCACTTGAGAGGGCAAGGCTGATCTACAAGATGGCTCATGGAGTCCGTGCTGACTTGGGTAAGATGATGTTCAGACAGATTCTCAATCTTGGAGTGACTCAGGTCAATGATGCACGTTGGTTGATCTTCCCTCGCTTGATCATGGCACTTCTCCAAAGCCAGCATGCAGTTCCATCTTATCCCAGTGACAAGCTTCAACGTCCGGTTCCTTACAAAAAGGATAAACGCGTGGGTGAGATCTATGAGCAAAGACTAGCTAAAGGAAAGGCACCATCTAGAAGTGAACCAAAGAGAAGCTCTACCAGGACAACACGTCAGTCATCTCCTGCTCCGAGCCCTGCTCCACGAACTGCTACACCAAGCTCCAGGACTGCACCACGACGCGTATCTGTCTATGAGCTTGGATCAGTTGCCATTCCTCAAGGACCACTTAACCGTGTTGATTTGCAAGTGGCCTTACAGGACACAACACGAGCTCTTCAGGCGCTAGCTGAGATAGTTCAGGATCTTCAGAGCGCTGTAGCAGGTTAGTTTTTCTCTCTATGAATATGTGATTTATTTTACTTGGTGTTTTTAATCCGTGTGCTCACAAGCAGGGGGAGAAGAAGAAGACTAAGAAGACCAAGATTGTGGGGGAGCTGTGTTATTTGTTTTCTTTATGTCTATGTTATTTCAATTGCATCACTTGTTGCAATTCCTTGTTATCCATGTTTTCAGACTGGCTAAGATTATGGGGGAGCATTTGCATATGCTATCTTTTGATATTATGTATTAATTTGCTTGAACCCGTTTTTAGGATAATATAAGTATGTTCTTAATTGTCTTGAGTTGGTTGAATTAACATTTAGGCATATATACTTGTGTTGTTGTGTGTGGTTTGTTCTTGTCTTCTATCTCAGGTACTTGTGAGACGACGAATTAAAAAGGGGGAGATTGAAGGTGTATGGGAAGACGATGCTGTAGCAGAGCTGAAGTAGTTTATGAAGTGTGACATGAACTACTACATCAGAGAGGCGGTTCGTGAGAAGCACGTATCAAGACCGATGCATTAAAAGAAGATTTAATGAAGAGGGACATTAAAGGAAGACTTGAAGAAGAAGCAATCGATCTAAAGAGAAAAAGAAAGATTGGCTTATTCGCTGAAGTAAAAGAAATGGAAAGTTTCCATTGGGTAGTTAGATTAGATCTAGAGCTTCCTCAAAGATATATAAGGAAGCCGTGGCACTGTGTTAAGGTTTAACACACAGGGAGAGCTTTTAGCAATAGAGAGTTTTGTACGTCCTAAGAAGGAGAAGCAAAGCATCTAGGGGTTAAGAGCTTAGGTGGTTCAGAGTCTGTCTTAGATCTCTGAACGAGTTGACTAGCAAACAAGTCGAGGTTTGTCTTGAGCTTGTTTGATTTATTGCTTTTAATAAGAAGTTGTAAGAGCTTTTAAAAGAATAAATATAATCGTATTTCTTGGATTTGAATAACCCTGTACTACTGTGTGTTCTACATAGCATAGCTTGATTATCTTACATTAACACCATGGTTATATCTTAATGCTCTTGTACACATGTTGAAGTCAATGTTTGTCACATGATGAGATCAAGAACGAGTTTTTTTTATAGAATGCTATGTTCATTAGGGTTGAGATTTACTGATCTAACCTGAAAGATGAACAAAAAAGAAGCAATAATAAAGAAAAATTTTCAGAAATAATTGAATGTGTTTTTCTACCAATATAATGTTTGACCAACTAGAATATACTATTTTATTATGTGTAAATATATTGAACCAAAGAAGTTCAAAGGTTTCTCCAGTAATATCAAACAACAATTAATCTCAGCCAAATAAAAATAATTGCTAAGCTAATTAGTAGATGATATAAACGAAGTTACTTCAAAGCATATCAAATCCGTAATGTTGAATTATATAATATAAATCAAACAATGTATTTCACATATAACAACGGTTCTAACACCTAAAATATACGTAACTCCTAAGAATAATATGAATAAATTGTACAAAAATATTTAAATTACAATGGTATAGTTGTATAAAATAACATTTAACAATGTATATCACAACTAACAATGATTGTAACACCTAGCACCATACTTAGCTCTCATTAATTGCTATCATATAGCGACACAATTAACATCTAACAACTTCTATAATCTCTAACAATTATTATAGAACTAGTGATATTCCGGCGCTACGCGCCGGGTTCTTATCTTTTATTCTCTAATGAATTCAAATTGTTCGTAATCCTGGAATCACCAGTATTTATGGATAAGCTCTTATATCGTTGGTGTATGTTCTTTTACCTGCTTTGTATGATGTTTTGAGAGATGTTACATTTTGATGGTCCATACGGTTTCTAGCAAACATATATTATGTTATTATGTTTTGTAGTTGTTGGATATTCTTTCTTTTGATTGTTCATTATGATATAGAGTTGTTTCTACTAAATAGTAAATTAGTAATTTGTTCTAGGAAATATCGCATTATGCAATTAGTGTATTATATCTTCAAAAGTATCTTAGTAGAAAGGGGAGGTTTTTGTTTCTAAATTTCCAACTGTGGTCTTCATTTGTTTTGTTGCTGACTTTTGAATTGTAAATTTACAATAGTGGGATAATTACAGGATTATTTTAGGTCAATATATGTGTACTCCTATAGTTTTACAGTCGTATGGTTTACGTGGTTGGATATGCCGAGGAAAAAATGATAGTTTCTCGTGCTATTTGAGTGTGTAGCGAAGAAGAAGAATAACATGTGGCGAAGAAGGGTAAGCATTTATATTATTAAAATTTTCTTTTGTTTGCTCCAGTTATATTGTATTAATGGTTAGTGGTAATTGTTTTAATTTTCCTTAATGTAGGAGCGAATTACATGTGGATCTGGAGCTTAGATTGTAGGCGATTTGGGATGACTGATGAATGAGTGATAGGGCAGGAAAAAAATTATTTATTTGGGCAAAGTTTGCCTTATCATCCATTTGAAGCTGGATGTTATTTTGCTGGTTTACTATGTTCAGAGACCTTGAGTTCCATGTAATTTTTCTTTCGTTGTTGTGTTTAGTAAATTTTGGTGTAATAGTTTAGATTAGTAGTTAACCATATTTCACATTTATGTAATGAAATCTATCATATGTCAGTAAGTTACAGTAATATTTGTGTCTCTTCTTTAAGTTAAGTAGTAAGGCTGACTTCCAATCAACTCAACCAATATGTTGATAAACGTTTTTATAGGAGTTCCGTGGTTCCATTTTGGTTACCCAAAATCAAGCCCTTTCTTGTTTGTTAACTAAGAAGGAAAAGTTTTAAATTCAACTTTTATTGGAGCTGCTTGTGTTTACTCTGCTTCGAAGCTGAGTTTGTCTTTCAAAGCTGTCTGAATTTGCCTAAAAAAATCTAATAAGTGAAACTTCTATATTTTTTTAGAGTAAAGCTTTGGTCCAATATGATTCTCAGCTAGCAAGCCAGGAAAAAAAACCAAAAAAAAACAAAAAAAAAACATTGAGTTGAAGTGATACATAGCTGGAAGTTCGTATAGTGTTATAAATCATTTATATCGAAGAAGAAAGTTATATTCTAAATTTTCATTTAGTTGAAAGGTTATTTAAAAAAAGCTATCAAAATCAGCTAATAAATACAAATTACCATTTAACTCTCACCTAGGATTCCATCTAATCTATTAAAACTGAAGTACAATTAAAACTTAACCCTAACTTTTGCTTAATATTTACTAAGGAATGCCACTGACCATAAAACTCAACGTTTTGTTTCTTTAGTAAACCAAAAATCACGTGTTATTATACTTTTAAATTATTAAACCATTACTTAACCAAATACAACTACTTTCCTAAATTTCATTCCACACACACTACATTTTGGCTTATTAATAATTAAACAATTACGTTTTGACTTATTACTAACCATTACTAAAAAAGTATACCTTTGTATATCATTGATAAACTATCAAATTAAATTGTGATGCTCTCTTGGTTCATCGTTTATATACTTTTGACAATACATTATGTAGTGTATTATATATGATTTCAGTTTCATATTTTGTTCGAATAACTTTGGTTATACAAATTAAAATATGAATTTTATATCCTTTGCAAATAACTAAAGTGTTTTTATTAAGAAATTGCACGAAATTATTACCAATAAATGGAAAATCAAATTTAAACTGAACTCTCACGTTTTGTTAAAGATATTCACCTTGATTCACTCACTTTCATATTTTCCATATTTTAAGATGGCGATATTAGAGGTGATTGGTTGAGTTGTATCTATCTAATTTAGTTTTATTTATTTTTAAAACACTAAATTTTATCGATCATGTTGTATCTTTATTTTTGAAAGTTAAAACCTACAACAAGTTTCTACTAATTTTATCATAAATTTTCAAAATTGAAAAATAATTTAAACATGTTATCCAAAACCGCAAAAATCTGAATCGAACTGAAACCAAAATTTATAAATACCTGAATAGAGAATCTTTAAATTCGAAAATCTTAAACTCGAATAGATTTTAACAATTCGAGTGGGTACTCAAATACCCACTCCTAACTTAGTCAATGTAAAACGATCAAATATTACAAATACATCATTTAGTATAAATAAATAAAAACTAAAACTGAAAATTAATCGCACGGGTCAATATCTAGTTGTGTTTATCACAAAAGTATCAATGGTCTGGCTGCTCTTAATCAACAACGTGCTTTAGAAACAAAATTTTCGAGAAACTCTCGAACAATATCACAGAAGTAAAAAAAATCACAAAAGTAAAAGAAAAACTCACAAAAGATGATTTCAACAAATCAATCAATAAGTCAATAACCTAACTATTTCACTAAAAAAACTCAAACACACAAAAATAAACATATTTTAAAGGCTTATCACCTTGCTTGATTGCATACTAAACCAACCTAGAATCAAATCTCGAGAGACCATTCACTTTGAAAATACTTGTAACCGTTTTAGACACAGAATATGGACAATTATGCAATGATTGTGAATGACTCATTATTTTGTTCATTGTGGTCTAGACTCTGGCCGTGTATATGTCCAAAGGAAAAAAAAATATAATTCCATCTCATACTAAATACACCAACTTTTCACGGTCTTGAACTTCACTTTTTGCTTATAAGTTCCTCATAAGTTCCTGAACACCTGAGACTTCAAAAGTTAATGAACCCTATAATTATTTACCAGTCAAAAGTTGTATCTTGGATTTATTTCACAGTTATGACAGATTCGGTATTCTTTTGGACCACTCACCCTTGTGGATAAGGGACATCTAGGACATCCAAGTGAAGATGCCAGTTCAGTATCCTACAGCAAGCTGGTGTAACACCTTCCATATCGCTTTCATCTGCTACCACCTGCTCTATTAATGTTTTGTCTCCTGCTTGGAAACACACGATGTCATGTTCAAGTAAAAAATTACAAAGACAGTTCATTGGGCACAAGAGATGTGCCATACTTGGAAACCCTCGATCACTGTGTCTAGATATGGTAATTGAAAGGCACACGTGTGTAGTGGAGAGAGTCAATATGTCATTTCACTGCAGTGTAGTTTTCAACGGAAGTAACCCTAGAGTTCCAAGTAACCGTAGAGTTCTTAAGTCCGTCCATGTTGTCCCATCCATTGATCCCTTCATTCCCATCAAGACACACATAATCTTCCTAAGGTGCTTGTCTTAATAAGACATAAAGTATAGGGTTAAACATATAGATCGGATACCTGAAACTTCCAGGACCTAGCATATGCTCTTGACCCATCGTCTGAAAGTGTAGTAGCTGCACATAACCTGCATCCAACAATACTCAGCTGGTTAAGGTCTTAGATATCAAACTAAAAACGAAATAAGTTTTCTGTTACTCAGGTTATGAAGTTCTTGGACTGCATGTGTCTTTACGAAAATAAAGGATGTGATAAAAAGAGAAGTAATGGAGGAGACCTGGTGATCTTCGCGTAAGTCCACCATCGACCAGGAAGATATACGTTTGACTTCTATTTAAGGCCCTGCAAAGGAGGTAAGCCAAAAAAAAAAGTTGAAATCATATGATTAAAGTGGGATATACTCGTAGAAGCAAGGATATCTATATAGTTAAAGCCAAGTTGCAATCATATAAAAAGAACAACCTTTGGTGGACCATACCACATGGGTTTTTGAAGTGGGGCTGCTGGATGTAATGATGATTTTCTGGTAATATCGAGAAATTGAAAGCATAAGGAAATCTTGCTCCAGTGAAACTCCCGATCATGGTTCTTGCAAGACGATTTAAACGATCTCCACCACCGACCTACCTGCTCACACAACAAAACACAAAACTTTCTCTAAAATTAGTTTGCCCCCTTTTTCATTAGTAGTTGCCAAGAATCTATTTGCGTACCTTTCTCGGTACCAACATCGAAGATTCCAACTTTGCAAGCCTTAGGCTTTGTAAGAGCTTTAGTTATGCAAGTTCCATGAAGGGTCTTGTAGTATGTTGGTTCCTTTAAGATGCGGAAAAAAAGTAAATTAACATCACACAAAGATTGGTATGTAGTGAATCTAATAACACAAAGCAAAGAGAACTATACTTACTTGTAGAACGGGGATGATGCCTTGTCCAGCATCAAAGCAAGCACCAGAGATAGAGATCCTTCCATGCTCTCTGAGTTGACTCAAGTTAACAGAGAATTTTCTTAGATTTAGTCGAAGCTTTGCTGACCATGGCTGAAAGAGTAGATATTTCTAGTTGGAGCTTTAGATGGTTTCTTTGGAATTCGATGAGGGGATTGAACAGAGAAGTAAAATCAGTTAGACGGAGAAAAAGGAAATACAATCGACAAACACAAATACATTGTCGGCAAGGTGCAAAGAGGAAGCGACAAAAAAATGTAGGTTTAAACTGGGTCTGTTATTAAAAAAATTTGAAACCTATTCGTAATAATAAACCTGGGCCAATACAAATGAAGCCCAATCGTAACAAATAAAGTTAAATGCTGCGTTTTAATAAAGGGACAGGTGTCATTATTCTCCCAAAGGAGAAAAAAAAGCCTACTTTATATATAAAGACTAGGGTCGGCCCGCCCTACGGGCGGAATATTCTTTATTTGTGATATATGTTATTATTTTTTTTTAATGATTTTGGGTTTGTGTTTTAGATTTGCATTTGTAAGAGAAATGTATGATAATGATTTTTGTATTCCATAAAATTTTAAGTATAGAAATATTAGTATGATAAGATATATTTAAAACTAAATATTTGTTTTTAATTAAAGAGTTGTGGCGTTCATGTGTTGTGAAGGCTTCGAATGGTTTTCATATTGTTTCCTTTAACAAAAATTTGATCTCATATTCAGGTATCTTGTAATATTTTGGGTTCGGAAAGATTGGATTGTGATTAACTTTTATGTTGAAATCATAGTCTTTTTGAATTGTTATTAGAACGGAAGTAGTGATTATTTGAAGATGCATTTCTTATTAAAGAATGAATGTTATATTTAATGCGATAAAAGTAAAGTGTATTTAATTAAAATAAAAAACACTGAAAATGGAAAGTGTTATAACTGAATAGCGGTCGATGAGTGTATGCACTTGTTAGTCACCATAAAAAACAACTCCAAGAATTTCATCATTTGTTTATAGCAGTGCCAATCAATGCATTGATTTTAATAAAATATATAATTTTGTGTAAATTTTCTTCTATATTCGGTTGTAATAAGTGTGATTATGTTAAGAAAATGAGATTTTTGAGTTTCCAAATACCAGAATTTCTTTTTATGTCTTGGGCTAAGATGGGTTTCGTGTGGGTCACTTCAGTAGCTTCACTTACAACCGAATGAATTGTAACATAACTAATCGCATTGAATTGTTGGCTAAAGAGTAATAAATTTCTTTGTCTTTCTTTGTTTCTTTTGTTTGATGTTTTTGGTTATAACTGCTTATATATTCTGAACTAATTGTACTAATATGTTAATAATAAGGCAAAAAGGTAACAAATAACAAATCCAAATGTTAGAAAAAGGGTAACAAATGTATTATTTTAAATTGAGAAACTGATATTAACATTTATCTGAATTTAAAAACATAATAAACCTTCATTTCAATTGAGAAATATTATTTCATTCGTATGTAGGATACATGAGATGTTTTCTTTCTTGGTTCTAACATAAAATTTTAATTTAGAATAAGCATATGTTGGTCTGAATATAACACATGTTAATTTTATTAGTTACTGAATATCTATTTCTCTGCTTTCATGTTTTATATAGTGTTTTGTAATGCATGTTTTATTAAAGTATATTTTTTTGTACAAAAGTGAGAACTAATTTTCTGTTTATATATATCGAAAATTTATTTAGAGTATGACGTTGATGGTTAAATGTTTCTTTATTTACACATCCCTTTATCTATTTTTGGATTGACCCTTTGGTATCAAGATGTGGCAAAAAATTAGCTATGATATGTTAATTGTAGTACAATGGGATTATTACTATTATTAATTCTATTTTTGTAAATACCATGGGATTGTTATTTTCATAATTATATGCTTTTTCTTTTGATTGATAATTAGAGGAATCTTGGTGAGTTATGACTCTTGTTGATTTGCTCTTTATTTCCAAATTAATGCAACAAAAATTAACAAAAGATGAAAAATGTGGTAGAAATCTTGTGAGTTATGAGGGTCTCAGCTTGGAAAACGAATCTCTCAGACTCGTGCTGGAGAAAACTTCAGAAGATGGATTGAGTATGCAATTTTTAACTTCTGTATACTAACATTATTAGTCTTTAATCATATCATTAACTTGTAGTATACTTATACCTCAATTACTACAGCCAGCTAGTTGTTATAGTAGTCAAGCATGTGTTGATTTCTTACCAACATAAGATATAATAGCTTAATAGGCTGTGGGTAACCTTTGAACTACAGATTTTAATCATTAATACAATGTAATAGTATTTCAATGTTCTAATAATAGCGCCATAAACAAAGCGACTTGTCGAAAAATTGTTTTAGGCGTCATCTAGACGACATATAAACTCTAATGTCTAATTATCACCTGTCGATTTTTTGAACAATTTTCTTTTGATTTTCTATCGTTTTTGTCATAACATTTTTTCTAAATTCATTAGTTGATCAAATGAGTTTTTAGGGTCTACCTATAAAAGATTTTTGCGAACGTCAGGCAAAACTATATATTTTAATTAAATTATATTCATTAGAGATATTTAATAAGTATATTTAATTATAAATAATAAATGATAGAATTTTCTATATATATATATAGTTTAGTTCATTCTATATATATTTAGATTGTTGAGGTATTAATTTTTTGATAATATGTTATATATATATAGTTTAGTTCATTCTATATATATTTAGATTGTTGAGGTATTAATTTTTTGAATTTGTTTTCGATATATAACATCAAATTTTACATAACCTGGTTTGCTTAACCAATTGGTTTTGTTAATGAATTAATTAACTTTCGAACCAAAGCATTCTCTGTTTTTTTTTTAAAAGCTGTAGCGAGCTGGTTTGCTTAACCAATTGGTAATTAACTTGTGAACCAAAATATTTTCTTTAACCGTGTGTCATGTGTGTATGTGTGCCTACAAACCTAATTATTTATAGCTTCTTCTTCTATAGAAATCAACGCCGCCATTGTTATCATCTTCCTCTCCTTTTTTTGATAAGTTCATCTTTTTTTGGGAACGCCAACTACGTTGTTCATGGCTTCGTCTTGATCGGAGGAAAGCTTGGTGGTGGTGCTGAGTAATCGAGGGCCACTGTTCAACCTCGCCCTCGATTTAACCTCGCCCTCGATTTCTTCACAGCGGTGGAGAGAGGAGTGCGGAGCTTTGGAGCTCTTCAATGAAGATGAGGACGGAGGGTTTGGAGCGGAGGTTTTTGTTGCTCCGTTAGTTTTTCTTCCTCCAAGATTGATTCTTCCATTTGAGTGATTCAGTTGAGTTTCTTGCGGCAATCACGGAGACGTTTGTTGATGAGTTACATCACTGGTCTTTCACCAGCGTCTGAGGAAGCTGCAATCGAAAGATTTGGTTTTCTACGGATTTTAATAATTAAGAAGGAAAAATCTATGAATTTGTGGGAATCGAAATTCTCTTATTTATAAGTTTAACATGTGTATTGAATGCGATCAAGTGGGTCGGTGGTGTTAAAAGTAACCTAAATGACGTTAATTGAATGCAGCCTACGGTTACCGTCGCGTCTTCATAGCAATTACATGGATTATAGATCGACATCACAGTGGCGAAGTCCCCGAGAGAGATGAAGATGGAAAAGATTCGACTTTTCAAAATACTACTTGGATTTATGCTTGATGTATTGTTTGGCCCAATTACAATGTGTCTAAGATCAACTATATAGCCCATTTAATTTAAGACACAACGTAGTTCATATGTATTCCTGTTTAAATGAAACGGTGAGTTTTTGTAAACTGGACAGGTGTCACACTGAGAACACTCGAATTTCTGACGTGGACGCTTATGTGTCAGCAGGAGAGAACCAACTCTCTTTTATATATATAGATAGATTTAACACCATACAATAATGAACAAAACTTTGTACACCATTAGCACTCGATATCATTAAACCATTAAGTATTTTCTAAACTGCAAAATCCACATACAATGTTGGTCAATACCATCATATAAAGTTACATCTAACAACGTTAGGAACATTTAATATCAAATGTAATGGCTAACAAAAAAGTAACAATGTATGTCACATACACAGTGATTTTTTTGATATTTTGCCTTCAATTATTTTGTGGCTTTGTTCTACGTGTAAAGCGAAATACATATACAGTGTAGTTCGAAAAATCATATTTTAACTGAAATATAAATGTCATCTTAATGAAAAGTAAGTACATCATATTTCATCATCGAGATATGTGAACAACAAAAGAATCGTGTGGTTCATGATGTGGTTAGCTTGTTTGAACAGGTTGTCCACAATGGATAGGATAGCTCGTTGGAGTAGAGGAGTTGACACTACTTGCGTTCTGTGCAAGAATGTTCCGGAAAACAGAGAACATCTGTTTTTTGAGTGTTCATATTCTCTGCAATTATGGAAGAGTCTTGCTAAGGGGATTATGGGTAGCTCGCTCACAAACTCTTGGTTAGATATAGTAAGTATGGCTACTGATGGAGTAATGGAGAGAAGAAAGAGATTCTGTTTTCGTTACGCTTTTCATGCTGCCATGTACTCTCTGTGGCGTGAAAGAAATAGAGTCAAACATGGAGAAAGATTGACTCCGGTGATAGTGTTAAAGAAGCTGGTTAATAAAGAGGTTAGTAATAAATTGAGCTTGTTGAGACATAAGGGTGTGAAGGAGATGCAGGATACCATTCAGGTGTGGTTCAGCACTCGTGGCTGAGTTTCTTGTTTGGAATCAGTAGTAGAGTTGGGTTTTAAGTAGGATGAGGAGTTGATGACTTATCCCCTTGTTAAGGGATTCTTACTCTTTTTCCCCATTAGAGTTTTGTCTCAAACTCATTTGAGTTTTCTCTAATGTGAGTTTTAATGAAGAGAATCTCTTAACACTTCCAAATTTTGACTTGTGTTTTATGGTCAAATTTGAGGGGGATTTGAAAGGTTGGAGAAGAGCAAGATAATAGGGTTTTTTCTTAATTTGAGTTGTTTGTTTCAAATTCGCTTGTTGCACAAGCAATCAGTAAGCATTAGTTTGTACAAAAGCTTTTTTGATGAATAAAAATTTAACATTCATTCAAAAAAAAAAGATAAAACCACTCGAATACCCACCCTTCCAAGAAATTTTTTTTTTTTAATATTTCTGAATTTTGAGAAAGAGTGGCAATTGAATATATAAGTATGGCACTACTTACTTGTTCAGCAAACTCTGGACTTGTCAGATTTACAGACAGGTTCCTCATCAGTAAAAGAACCTGATATACTCAAAATAAATAAAAACAAAAAACAAATTAGCTCATCTGTTTATGATCAGGATCACAATTTTTAGACGAAAAAAGGTTCTAAGAACATGTCACATACGGTCTCCACATTTATTGGGTCCATCTGCTTCAATTTCTGGAGGTGACCTGATGTGTTGGGATCAAACACACTTCCAATAAATCTGTAGACTTGAGCAAAGTTGGGCATCACTGCATTGAAAAACCGACGCCAAAACAACTCGCTCTCAGAATAAATGTCAAAAGATGGATATAGCTAAAAGAAGTAAGATGATAACAAGCCTTTTACCTCTAGGTGGCTTGTCACAAGACTCACAACTTTGTTCTTCATCATTCGACTCTGTCACCGCTGGTAATCTCGGCGTAACTTCCTTATAACTTGTGGTTCCGTAACAGCGATTCTTTGGGAGAGCCGCGGCCGAAACTCCCGGTTCTTCTATTATAATATATGTCACCAATTCATTACACCATTCAGAGATACACTAACTAAATCGAAACCATGATACCTTGGATCACGGGTTTTGTTGATGCATGATTCTGAGAAGAAGAAGAAGAGCTAGACGCAGGAGGGTTTCCCACAAGTGGGTGTGAATCAGAAGAGCTGTACAAATAAGAAGGTTGAAGCAAGGGTGCGTTTGAAGCAGGAAGGGATCCAATGGCGTGGGAGGGAAGAGCAACTGCAGCATAATAAAAACTCATCATCAGAGAGAAGGACAAGAAAAAAAAACAAATCAAAGAGTGGTGGACGCAAGGAGATGAGAAGAAGTTAACTACTTTTAGGAGCGTTTTGAGGATAAGGGTGCCTAGCTTTCCTCTTAGGTCGTGGAGGAGGAAGGTGTTCGTTAGCACCGCTCTTCTGAACTTTGAGAAAATACTTCTGTGCGTGACTACGTATCTGCCAAAACCAAAACCCCCATCACGCGAAACATATCTATATTACTCTTCTAAAGGTTCTTGAACGTAACAATAAACCTTTAGAAGAGTTGCATCTCAAAGTTATTACAAACATACATAATGAGACAAACCCAGAAGGATCATAACTCCTAGGTAAAATTTAGAAGCAAACTTAGATTCAAGAAAGATCACGAAGCCAAAGATCACGACGTGGACAGCCTACCTGAGGCTTATATCTTTCTTTTATTACTTGTTTGATACTATTGATTACAGTTCAAACGGGAAACGGATTTGTGTTTTTGGTTCCGGAGAGTTTCAGATTTCTTGGTCAGAACCCTTTGATCTTCAATCGTTTCCTCGGACTAATCTATTCTATTAATTTTCTGATCAATTGATATAATTGGGTCCAACATATTTTATAACTGTATTTAGATGATTATCTAAATATCGTATAACCACTTTAGATAACCACCTTCTAAAAGTTATTATAATCCACGTTATAACTCTTCCTACCAAAAACAGTTACCTTTTTCTTTCAAATTAAGTTTTGAATCTATCAGACAGGTCTGTGATTTGGAAAATAAATGAAGTACCATTTCCATGATACAATTTTTAGAAAATAAACGACCTGATATACATAGGATATTATATTTCTTATGAAACTTTAAAAGTTAACTAATATTAATATTAACTAATGGTGGAAGCGGGTTACTATTAAAATTTAATTTTATGATTGACGGAGTTTAACCGGTTTAAGTGAATTTTTAATAGAAATAAATATTCATATAAACCCATTTAGTTTAATGGGTTTTAAATAGGTTATTCAAATAAAAAATATTTATTAAATGTGATTCTACTTAAAGTTAGTGAAGACCATTTTAACCCAACTACATATATATATATATATATATACATATATACATATATATATATATATATAACAGAATATGTTAAACAATATTTCTTTAAACATTTTCAAAAAAATATTCGGTTTTAGTTGCGGGTTGAGTTTAATATTAGTTTTCGAATATAATAATTTAAGAACTATTCGAGTATATAGATCATTTCTAATAGAGTATGAGATTATTTTTTTTGGGCGATTGGGATATAAATATTTTTGAGTAAATTATGTTAGGTAACTACTAAGTAAATATAATATGTTACAAACTTTAAGAATAAAGTTTTAAAATGGTTTCTGAAATGCATATGGTACAAATGTATAACTATGCAACTTGACATATTGAATATAGTCACTAAAAATATAATAAATTAAATTAATATTAAACACTAATATAATTATAAAACACACAAAAATTAAATTAAATCATTTAAAAAACCATAAAACAAAACATATACCCGCGCGGGTTAAAATCTAGTGGGCTTTTAAAGAAATTAAACAGCCCATAGTTATCAAAACGGCTCATAAGCTTTATTCGGCGGCTTTAAATTACCGAAACTACCCTTCGCTAGTCTCTTGAATTACAAAGTGTGCCTAGACACAACTACACTGAGAAAGGAAGAAGACGATTCGATTCGCAAATCGAGCGAGAAAGGCAATGGAAGACGACCCTTTCCTCCGGAAGTTCCAGCCATCGGAACTCAAGATCGCGTCGGAGTTCTTGACGAATTGCCTTCCTTTCTTGTCTAGAGATCTCTGCAAAGACTGCGTCAACGTTCTCTCCCATCGAATCCGCTCTCTTGACCCAGGTTAAAACCCCTAAAACTCTCTAATTCAACATTAGGGTTTTGATAATTGGAACCAATAGGAGGTTACAGAGTAGCGTAGATCTAACTGAAAGAGTTATTGGCTTTTTAAGGTTTATCTAACGATTTGTTTAAAGAGAAATAGTGTTACCTTTGTGTAGAACATTGTAGTGAAGTTGATGGAGAAGGTAATAATAGCAAAGCTGGTTTGGAATCAGAAGGAAGTAGTAAGAAAGAGATTGAAATTTCATTTGGAACCTTGTCTGAAGTTCTTGGTAGTGTACTGCCATCTCGACAAGCTGCTGAAACTGCAAGCCCTAGAATGTCTTGGGCTGATATGAGTCAAGATCAAGAAGATGAGTTTGACGAGGAGGAGGACGAAGCTATTGATGCAAGTCCGATGAAGAAGACTCCAGAGAAGCCAAAGTTATCAAGAGAGCAGAGAGAGGATCTCAGGCTGAAGAATGTGAAGAGAAAGAAAGATTTCATTTGCTTGGAGAGGTTCAAAGGAAAGCTCGTTAACGTAGTCGATGGGCTTGAGTTGCACACTGGTGTTTTCAGCGCTGTTGAGCAGAAAAGGATTGTTGATAAAGTGTATGAACTCGAAGAGAAAGGACGCAGAGGAGAACTTAGAGGTAGCTTCTTGTTTCAAATCTGAAATACTTGTCTTTACTCAATTTGAGTCTGATTCTTGTGTCTCTTTGTAGAGCGTACGTTTACTGCTCCACAGAAGTGGATGCGAGGCAAAGGACGTGTGACTATTCAATTCGGCTGTTGTTACAACTACGCTACAGTAAGTAACTCACTCTCTGCCATTTTTCTATGTAATTCCATTCTAACGAAGAGTTTGTTGCCTTATAGGATAGAGCTGGAAACCCACCGGGTATCCTTCAACGTGAAGAAGTGGATCCGTTACCTTCTCTTTTCAAAGTGATCATCAGAAGGTTGATTAGATGGCATGTCCTGCCTCCAACTTGTGTGCCTGATAGCTGCATTGTCAACATCTACGATGAAGGTGACTGTATACCTCCACACATCGACAACCACGACTTTCTACGTCCCTTCTGCACCATCTCTTTCCTCAGTGAATGCAACATCCTCTTTGGTTCGAACCTTAAAATAGAAGGTCCTGGTGAATTCTCCGGTTCATTCTCAATACCGCTTCCTGTAGGGTAAGTAAAGCTCTTTTGAGAATTGACCAATATCAAAACTTGTCAAATAATATAATTTTTGACATTTTTTTCAGATCAGTTCTGGTCTTAAATGGAAATGGAGCTGATGTAGCTAAACACTGTGTACCTGCAGTTCCCACAAAAAGGTTGCATCCATTTATATTACACATAGTAACCACTAGAGCTTCTCATTTGAGTTTTTTTTTTTTGGTCTACAGGATATCAATCACGTTTAGGAAAATGGATGAGTCGAAACGCCCGGTTTGGTTCACTCCAGAACCTGATTTGCAAGGGATCGAGCCACTGCCGTTGGACCTGAACCGGTCTGATTCTGCTGCAAGGTCCTCAGGATCAAGCAACAGCCACAACGGTAGTAACAGAAGAGGAGGGTATGGACGTAGAGGAGGTGGAGGAGGAAACAATTACGAGACGAGAGGTTACTATAATGCTGAGAGAAGCAGTGAACAGTATGACTCTAGAGAATGGTCATCAGGCCAGAGAAGAGGTAGGCCACGACCTAGTAGAACCTCCTAAGGTTATATTATTATATACTTCCATTTCCGAAGATGAAATTTATTCTACATTACCAACGAATATGTACAACATATGTCCTAATTTTAAGTCCCATTCAAACATTTTTCCGCATTTATAATTGTTTTTTTTTCAATATTTTTGATCGTGTTAGTTAGCTTATGAAATTGTAATATATATTACAAATTTATTTTGTGGTTTAAGTGTGAATTGGTTTGTGGACCATTGTTTGGGTCTTTTTGTGTTGGGCTTTTATGCCTTTTGTTTTGCTCTTGTGTTTTGGGCTTTATGTTTGTAATCAAAAAAATCCTTTAGTTAATAAAAAGTTAGACGGCAAAAAAAAAGTGTGAATTGGTTTGTGGTTCAATGTTAATCTAATCAAAAGAGACTTCTGATAAGAGAGAAGTTGGAGAGGAGAGAGAAAGTAGATCGGTGGTGTGTTCTGGCCGATGACGATGGGCTTTCTCAGTCATGTCGTCGGCCGGGAGTTTTCGAGTTTTGTTGAGAGCTTTTTCTGGTTTTTTTTCCTGTTTCCGTCGGTGCACCGCCTTCTCGGTGGCCGGTCGGCTTTTGTCTCCGCCGTCGCTTCTGTTTCTACAAAGGAGGACGGTCGGCTTAGAGCTACCGCGTCACCATTCCTTTCGGTTGACGGCGGATCTTGTTTATTTTCCTTTTTAGGTTTTATTTCGTTAGCTTGTTCTGCGTTTTAGCCGTGAACGGTTTGGTTCCGTCGGGGTGAGAGGCGCAGAGAGCAAGGGTTTTTAGTGTGAGAGTCGGTTTGGTAGTCGGGAGAGTTATGAAGATCTCCGACGGTGATTTGAAGTTGTTTCTCACTCGATTTCCTTTTCTCGGTGTTCTCGGTGTTAGCAAAAGGTAGTGAAGAAGGAGACCTCGCTGAAGCGATGGAGTCTTTCCTTTGGAGAACACACTGGAGTCAAGGCGTTTGCGGTGAGGAAGTGGTGGAGTGGCCGGTCTCCGGTGAGGTATGGCGGTGCGGTCAGGATCCCGGTGGTGAGATGCATGCGGCGGCAGCATCTTTTAGACTTTAGGGTTTCCTGTGTTTGGGCCGTGGATCCGTGGGCCTTTGGGCGTGTTTGGGTTTGTTTGGCCCGGTTTATGTTGTGGGTTTCAAACTTTGTATGTTGTTGGGCTTGGCCCGTTTCCTTTAATAAAATTTAGATGGAAAAAAAAAAAGAATTGGTTTGTGGTTTGTATCGCTATAAACTTTACCTTCCTTGATGTGACTAAAGAATTTCATTCTGATGTATGGTAATCGATAATTGATTTGATCATTCATCGAGGTATATGTTTTTGTGAATATTGTTTCACTTAAAATTGGGATCCCCTTAAAATTAACAGATTCATAAAAGCAGTTACTTTTCTTTTTATTTTTTTAATAAAGATATTAATCCCACAACTTCAAAAGTTTGTCAAAAGACCAAAGCTTACAAAAAGTAACACAGCCTATACAAAGTAAATTAATACAAAGCTACTAAAACTTTCCTAATCGTAATATTCTGTAATATATCAGTCATAAGATTATATAAGCACAAAAGATCAAATATCCTGATGACAACCGCATGTTCAAACTTTTAATTGTTTTAAAACGTCCATGTTCATGCAACGAATCACCTATACAACTGAGAACTTGCACACTATATAATTAATTAAGATTTCTTAAATACTGCACTACAGTCTAGTGGTCTTTATATGCTCTTACCATATCAGTGCCATAGTTTCGAACTTTCCTCCTAGCCATCTTTTCAATGTTTCTTAACGTATCAATTTTTGGCCTCTAATATTTTTGGCTTGGGGCCCATCAATCTTCAGGCACGGCTCTGCATAAGTAATCCAGATTGGAAAACTAGGAAACTTAGTTTTACTCATTTATGCGGTCAGACAGCATATATATTTAATTTTTATTGCGAGCAACCAAATTTTTCTAGCGTTTGTGGACAGATTCTCATGAATTAGTCAGTTGATCATTGGTCCTTTGGACACGAGCTTATCCAAGAAAAAAGTTTCGCACTATAACAGCAAAAGACTTATAAGTTGAATAATTCTTGTAACTTAGAGTATCTCCGATATATTACTCCAAATTTTACTCCAAAATAGTAGAACTCCAAAATAGAAAAATGTTTTACTCCAATGTATTACTTTATTTTTTATTCCAAAAATAGTTAATAATTATTAATAATATCCTATACTTATCAGGGGCGGCTTAGATGGGTGGGCGGGGAGTGCGACCGCCCCAAGGCCCAAGGGTCCAGTTTTTTTTTTACAATTGTTTTTGAAATTTTTAATAAATAAAAATGTAAATATAAATATATTTTAACTAAATTTAGTTATGTATATTTTAAAAACTAAATTTATCTTGAAAATTTTTATACAAAATAATATAATTGCTTAAATAATTACATTAAATTTTAGATATTAACTAATTTTCAAAAGAAAAATTGCCAAAAAGCTATATAATTTATTTTTGCCCAGGGGCCTAAAATGTTTATGAGCCGGCCCTGATACTTATAAAAATTTACCAATTGACCCCAACTATTTTATATTTGCAAAAGTGTCTTAAAATATAATTTATTTAAATTAAACATGTATTATTAAAAAGTACAAAAATCATAAAAATAGAATAAAACATAATATATAAGTTAGTTCAATAATGAGCATTAGAATATTTTTTTCACAAATGATCAACTAATCATTTCGTAATGAAAAATGAGCTTCTTTATCTTTGATATTCCTAAATCGAATAAGAAAATTTTGAAATCAGAGATTTTCATCTTCTGCAGTTTCGATCTCTAGAGGTGGAGCTTCTCTTGCAACTTCAATTGGTCACGCTCATCCTCAATAATCATGTTGTGTAAAATTATACATGTAGTCATGATGTCATGTAACATATTTTTTTTTCCAAAAACGAACATGTCTTTTCACAATAGCAAAGCGCCAATGTCAAATTATTAAATAATGAAATATCTTGTTTTTCATGTTATTATTTAAAATATCATTTAAGAAAAAAATAAGAACATTAAAGATTTAAAAGACTATTTCATAAATAAAAAAAATTGAACTCCCAAATGGAATAATGTGTAAGATTATTCCATAAATGGAATAACTCTAGCCATTATTCCATTTTGGAATTGAAAATGGAGTAGAGTCGGAGAGGATTTTACTCCAAAATAATGTTTGGAATAGAAAATAAAATAGGGTTCGAGATGTCCTTAAGCTACTAATAAGTTGAACAATTAGAATGATGAAAACATAGAGATATAATGAAATAACACGTGTGTTTAGGGATCTAAGAATCTTTTTCTTAAAATCAATAGAAAGAAAGAAGAAAAAAGCTTTGGACTCTGTCGAGTATGACAGTTTGTATCAATGAAAAGCGGCCGATGTATTAAATATGAGATGTGGAATGATCTTCTCTAATATCAAATCAATATTCCTTCTTTTAAAACACCATGCATCGTCATCAGAACAGTTTCCTATCTTCTAACAAATTCTTCTCTTAATATATACTTTTTTTTAAAGATAATATCAGCTATACTTATAAATCGATTATATGTATATATAAAAGTAGTTAACACTCTTACTATTAGAACTCTCAGAATCAGTATCATAACTCATCTTATGACATGGCAACTTAGACAAAATCAGCCTGCTTTTGAACTTAATACATACCCTTACGTGCATAATTTCCTTGTCTCCCTTTTTAGAAAAAAAACTTGACCTCGTTTTTTATTAATATCAAAAAGTTAGAACGAAATTTATTATTATTCTTATATATGTTGGGTTTGATAGGGGAGAGAGAGAATGAGAAAATGATTACCCGTAAGAAATGGAAAGTAAAAGAAGCAGCTTTTGATGTGTTGTTGTTGATTTGGATAAAAGGGATGTGTATTTGTGTCATTGTGTGTATGTGCATGGAATATACGTACAAAACACCTTTCAATAGTATCCCATCACAAAGTTGATCCGTCTTCTGTTGAATTGATCTTGACCATTTACCATTCCAAATAATGACCCCCGTTTTTTATAAGTGTGTATCATTTATCATTCAGTTATGTGCAACTTTTCTCTAACAAAAGAGGGTGGATTACACCAAAAAAAAAAAACAAGAGAGGGTGTATAGATACAAGAATACAAGAAATAAGGTTTACGCAGTTACAAAAAAAAAGAAATAAGGTTTACGAGGGAAAAATGGTCTGCATGACGAAGAAGCGCAAACGTATGGCTTTTTTGGACTATTTTATTGATTCTTCCTGATTAGAAAACCCATACCAATAAAACTAATCATTAATGAAATGAAAATAAGTCTCTCTCCTCACATTTTACATCTTTACCTCAGAGTCTAAAACAATGATCACTTTTATCTAACTTTCTAGGAAACTAACACTTTGCTTTTTCCTTATATTCCCTCTTAGAAAAATGTGCATGCACTACTAGATTATAAATCATATATAGTCATTATAAGTTATAACTCTTTTCCACAATTTGTAAAATAAAATCCGACTGTCAATTGTTATTGATTTTCCAAATTTTAATATTTCTTATGATTTTTTTAGTATTAATTTTTTTTATTGGCCAGTGTTAAACCATTTAGTTTTGTGTGGATTAGATTCATACAAATTACTAGTGTTACATTGTTATTGTTGGATATATATATATATAACTTTAACAAAAAGGGTTTTCTGTTAAACAATTGTGTAAACTTGATAAGGAACCTCATAATTCTACTATATTTTGCAAATTACATAATGCATCACGAGGTAGCGAATGTCTCAGCGTCATGTGCATCAAATATTATCTGCAATTTCTCATCCACATAGCCAGTAAAGCGGTAAGAGAGACAGTGAGAGAGCTATAATAAATAGTTTCAACCACCAATGTAAATGGTGCAGTTGAGGGTGAATCCAATATTAATTAGATTATAAGAGACATACCTTGTCTGGATGAGGTAATATTCCATCTCTTAAACCATATGTAAAACTTTTAATGCATGTAAAAGCATATCATCATTGATTCATCCATATGGAGTACGGTGTGTGGGCTTGAATAAAGATAGATGATGATGAAGAGGTGGGTGTTGATGATGAACTAATTCTCATGAATTCACTTCATTTATTACATATCATTTATGTTACTGAAGAGCGTGCTCTTTCTTCGACAGTGAAATTCCTTTACGCATCTCTCACTCACTCTTTTCATATTTATATTAATTTTAAACATTCATTCTGTCTAATATATGTAGTTGTTCTGGTTCTTAGAGCATCTCTAATTTTTGCCTATTTTTTTTTCTATAATAGCATTTAGAGATAAAATCACTCCAATTCATCTCTATTTCTATCTCTAAAATAGAGATTACTATTTTCTCCTCTATTTATAGAGGAAGAAATAGAAGAATCTTCTATATTTTGTTCTATATTTGGAGATCTCTATTTAAATAAATACATTAGAACAAAACACATCTCTGTTATATAGTTCCTCTATTTTAGAAGTAAAAATAGGAGAATACATTAGAGATAGTCTTAAGAATGCATCTTTTATCAAACATCCTTTTTTTTGTCTTTTGAGAAAGGGCTTATTAACATCTATATATGTTTAACTTTAAATACTATTAAAGAGTGCCTACATATATATTTTCTAACCAACCTTTATTTCTTATCTAAAATAGGAATTGTTATTTTATGTATATTTAGAAGACTAAATAACATATATTATATTAAAAATAATAAACAACATTCATTTAGTTTTTGAAGCAATGAAAATATGATTTTTTCTTAGGTTCATTCCCTATATATTCACCAATAAAAAATTATCAAGTTATAATATTCTATTTATAGAAATATACAATATAATAAAAACAGTATAAATTGCCAAATAGAAAAAAAAATGACGTTATAAAATTCTAAACCATAGATACCAAACCTTAAATTCAAGACATTAAAACCTTAACCCCAAAACTCTAAAACCCTAGAGTTTAGGATTTTAGGATTATGGTTTAGTGTTTAAAGTATAAACTCTATAATTTAAGGCCTGGAGTTTTGCTAATGATGTTTAGGATTTTGTTACGTTAACAAGGTCAAAAAATATTTTCCAACAATTAATACTATTTTCTGATTAATACTATTTTCTAATTATTTATTACACTAGTAGAACTCTAAATCCTAAATCCTTGAGTTTAAAACTTAAACACTAAACCATAAACCTCAAAATCCTAAATCCTAAGGTGTAGAGTTTTGAGGTTTAGAATTTAGCATTTTGAATTTAAAGGTTAGGATTTAGAATTTTCCAATATCAAAGTTTTTTGTTTGTTTGGAAATTAATATTGTTTTCTGATTATTTTTATTTGTTTTTATAAATAGAATATGATTTGACAGTTTTTCAGTGGTTATCAATTTAGTGATAAACCTATAAATTCATCATAGGAAGTGAATCAAAGAAAAAATTCAAAAAATAGCACATATATTTTAAAATTCTTATGTTATAAAATATAAAATTGAAGAATACAATTGAAATGATCTTATATATGCCCAATCACAAATTCTATAACGGATCATGTTTATTGTACACATAAAACATAACATATATTAAACTAATTCATGTTTAAACATATATTAAATATAAAGTAATTCTTAAAATCTGTGAAAATCCTAGAACATCCATCTTTTAGGAACATAATGAGTATATTTTAAACTATTTATAAAATATAAGGTAATAAAGTCCACTTAGTTAGTATCTAATGGAAATATCATCTATTTTCACGGAAATTATGTTCACAAAGAAGTTCATATAGTATGTCATTTTAATTATTTTATTTATATAAAATATTATATAAAATCATACAAACTGGTAATAGTTTACATCTATTATTATTATTATTAGTTAAAATATCTATTATTATTATTTTCTTATCTCATGCTGTAAATTTAAAATGGGTTCTAAACAAGATTATTTTCTTATCTCATGCTGTACATTTAAAATGGGTTCTAAGCAAGTAATAAAATATTGAAAATCAATACATAATGGTTTTCTCAAAAAAAAGAAAATCAATACATAATGGTACAGGTAACAGTAAAATATTTCTAACTGTGGTACTTCGAATTAATTAAAAATTCAATAGATGCACTATATATACAGTGTAAGGTGTAAATAGCGAATAACATACGACGTACTGAATATAAAGGTCGGATCGTAAGAGGGGACCATGCATGTTCCAAACCCTATCTTTCTTCCCAATAATTTCCGGGATAAAAAATAATTTTTGTAACAAAAAATATTATAAACTTTTCATGAAATTAGGGCTAAAGTACACACAAAAACTAATGATGCCTTGATGAAAATGAAATCCCTGCAAGTGATTTTGTCAAAAAAAAAAAAAAAAAAATCCCTGCAAGTGGTTCTTAGGGGGCACGTAGACATTAGTTACAAAAGATCTCCGAGTCTTTAGCCTCTTCAACAGAACTTAACGACAATGACAGACATCGTGATGCGTAATTTAGGATCCTCTGTTTCTCAATGCATGTTCATTACGGTACGCACTCATAGGAGATTAGAAATCAAAGGGCCTACAGAGAGAGTATACCTCATTTGTGTAGTTGCTTACGTGTGTGTATATATATATATAAATATATATATACTGCATATGCTTGTTTATTTTTTTTTGCTAAAAGTCATTATAATATTCAAACTTGAAATGTCTAAATAATCACATTGGAATAGAATAACCAATAACGCAAAGAACTTGCAAAAAAAAAAATCGAACACTAAATAATCATCAGTCTTTGAGGGGTCAAAGACAAAGTTTTAGAGAAGACAGAGAATAAATGTGAAAATCGTAATAACTGAATTTTGAGCAACGAAAGAAGACGAAATGGTCGGTCTCTGAACTCTGGCTTGCTCGATCCAGCGTTTTCGGCCTGAGCTTCAACCTCCCGACCCGAACCAGTTGAATCGTCCACTTCAAGAAGACCAATGTAAGTCGAGAGATAGGTTAAAGAGATCTTAATCTTATTCACGTCACAATGGTGACTTATATACACAACGTAATACAAGTGAGGTGATATCACCGAATCTCAACAGAATATATCTAACTCTATCTATACAGCATATTCCGTATAATATATATCGTATATCGGTCCAAGAACTCTCTAGACCCTTCCTTAACACTCCCCCTCAAGTTGGAGCGTGCAAATCACAGACTCCATACTTGGATAACAAATACCGAAATGCTGAAGCTCCCAATGCTTTCGTCAGGATATCGGCGAGTTGCTCATTTGTTCGAACATGTATCGTACTAATGAGCTTTGCTTTGACTGCATCTCTCACACTGTGACAGTCTTTCTCAATATGCTTAGTCCGCTCGTGGAAAACTGGGTTTGCTGCAATATAGATAGCAGCCTTGCTGTCACAAAACAACTCCATAGGCATCTCATGCTCAACTCCAAGATCAGCCAAGAGTCTCTTCATCCACTTCAACTCTTTTAATGCGTCTGACATCGCCCTGTACTCGGCTTCTGCAGATGAGTGAGATACTGTATCTGGTTTCTTAGTCTTCCAGGCAACAGGAGAATTACCAAGTAGCACCATATACGCTGATAACGATCTCCTCGTCAATGGACACGAGTTGTAATCAGAGTCGCAATAGGCCCTTATCTTCAAGTCACTGTCTGATCTCAACATAACTCCCTGTCCTGGACTCCCCTTTATGTACCGTAAAACTCTCATGACAGCATCCCAGTGAGCTTCCCTTGGCTCGTGCATCACCTGAGATAACACGTGAACTGCATATGACAGGTCTGGGCATGTTATAGTGAGGTAAACAAGACGACCTACAACTCTCCTGAACCGCACTGGATCAACACACGGAGGACTCTTATCGCCTAGCAGCTGATGATTCAACTCCATTGGTGTAGCCACCGGTTTACAACCAAGTAGTCCAGCCTCACTTACTATGTCAAGCGCATACTTACGCTGGGAGAGAAACATTCCCTGAGGTCCCCTTGCGATCTCGATACCCAGAAAATACTTAGCTTTCCCAAGATCTTTCATATGAAAACAATCACTCAAATACTTCTTGAACTTCACCATCATCTCAATATCATTTCCCGCAATAATCAAATCATCAACATACACTAGAACTCGCACACACTTGTCCCCCTTAACGTAGATGAAAAATGAGTAGTCCTCATATGATTGCACAAAACCAAATCCTGTGAGAGCCTTTGTCAACTTCTCAAACCAGCACCTAGGAGCCTGTTTCAATCCATACAAAGACTTCCGCAGTCTACAAACTTTGTTGGGATTATCAGATTGAAAACCTGGAGGAAGTCTCATGTATACTTCTTCCTCAAGATCTCCATGTAAAAATGCATTATGCACATCCATCTGGTGCACTTCCCACTTCTTTGCTGCAGCAACCTCCAACAATGTCCGCACTGTGTCCATCTTGGCTACCGGCGCAAATGTCTCTTCATAATCTTCTCCTTCTACTTGATGATTCCCACAACAAACCAGACGAGCTTTATATCTTTCTATTGACCCATTATACTTGATTGTGAACACCCATTTGCTACCAATAGCCTTCTTCCCAGCAGGTAAGTCTACAACATCCCAAGTTCTGCTCAGCTCAAGTGCATCAACTTCAACCTTCACTGCCTTTCGCCATCTCTTGTCTTTAAATGCTTCCTTGTAATTTTTAGGTATTAAACCAGCACTCACCGCAGCAAGGAAAGCCTGATGAGCATCAGAAAACAGAGCATCACTCACATATTCAGAAATTGGGTAAAGTGTCTTACCTGAACCATTAGATGACGACTCGTTTCGGAGACCAGTATTCGAGACGATGTTATGTTTATCAGGGGAACTCTGCACATTATACAGAACATAGTCACGTAGCTTAACTGACTGAGTTGGATGCCTGTGACCACGCCCTAGTGGCTCTTCCGTCGGTATAGTCTCACGAGAAACCTCCACAGCAGGCACAACTTCTTCGTTTCCGGCATCTACCACGACATGATCATCTGTACTTGAGTTACCCACATATTCATCACTCCCCCTTTCCACTACAATCTCAAACTGAGGGAACTCTACATTCGAACCAGTCTCCATTACGACAGGTACAGGAGAAGCTTTTCTCACCTCCTCTTGTGCAAATGGAAAATCCATCTCATCAAATACTACATCTCTAGAGACAAAGAACTCTTTTTTCTCTAAATCATACAGCTTCCAACCCTTCTTCCCGTATGGATAACCAACAAACACACATTTCTTGCTTCTCACTCCGAACTTATCTTTATCTCTCCTTGCTTGATGCGCAAAAGCCAAGCAGCCAAAAGTTCAGATGTTATCATACAAAGGTTTGCTTCCATAGAGACATTCATACGGTGATTTTCCTTGGAGAAGCTTCGTAGGAGTCATGTTAATAAGATGAGCAGCCGCCAGTACACTTTCTCCCCAAAAACTCACCGGAAGACTCGCTTGAAACAGTAGCGACCGTGCAACATTAAGTATATGGCGATGCTTCCTCTCTACTCTGCCATTTTGTTGCGGCGTACCCACACATGAGGTCTGGTGTAAGATTCCTCTCTCGCCAAAGTACTTCGCTAAGCACATAAATTCTGTGCCATTATCACTTCTCACAGTCTTGACTTTCTTTCCAAATTGACGATCAGCCAAAGCAATGAAGTTCGGAAGGATAGTTCTTACTTCACTTTTCTCGAGCAGTAGATGTATCCAAACCGCCCTTGAATAGTCATCTACTATGGTGAGAAAGTAGACAGCACCACAAGAGGATGGTACACGATATGGACCCCATAAGTCAGTATGTATCAAGTCAAATGAACTCAAACTTTTATTAGAACTTTCCGAAAACATTTCTTTAGTTTGCTTAGACTGAAAACAAATATCACATCCACCAAACTTGGTTGAGACATTTTTAACACCAGAAACAAAAGGCAAATAACTCAAAACACCAAAAGCAGGATGCCCCAGTCGACGATGCCACAAAGTCTGATCCTCTGAACCCTTAACTCGATGTCCTCTCGCCACTGTCACATCCCGATAAACATAAAAACCATCTCTAACTTCACCGGCTCCAATCAGAGTCCTCGTAAAACGGTCCTGCAAAACACAAAGTGTATCAGTAAACATCGCAAGACAACCAGTCTGCTTGAGCAACTTTGCGACTGATAACAAGGTACAATTCAAATTCTGAACATAAAGAACATCCAGCAACGTCAACTTCTTAGACAACTGCAAGCTACCACTCTTCGTCGCCATGACATAACTGCCATCTGCGAAACTAACTCGACACGGGATGATACTTTTCACATCTGTAAGTAACATTCTATCCCCTGTCATATGGTGCGAGGCACCAGTGTCAATAATAACCTCACCGGTCTGTACCGTACCGTTCAACTTGTCTGGTATTGGCGCAGGTTTCTGTCTCTCCAAGAAGGATGTCAACGATGCCCATTGCTCTGCACTCAACGGAGGGATGGTCACATTCTGGTTCGCCGTCGTGGTGGCTGTAGCTGCCTGTGCATTCACTCTGGAACCGTTGTTGAGTGGCCTGGAACCACGTCCTCTACCTCTGCCACCTCTGCCTCCTGTTTGGCTGCGATCAGTGAACCACTCGGGGAAGCCAATGAGTTGCCAACACTCCTTCTTCTCATGACCATTCCTCCCACAATGGCTACACACAATAGAGCTTCGACCCCGAGCAACAGCTGCAACAGCACCTCCGATCAACGACTCATCACCTCCACGATTCTCCACTCTCGCGTTAAACCCAACCGGAGCATCTTTGGATTCTGTTCTTCCTGCGCCTATTCTCTTCTCTTCACGTACAACTCTTTGATATACAGAGTTGAGGTCTGGAAGAGGCTCCATCCCAATTATGTTCGTGCAAACATTGCCATATCTCACCTCATCCAGTCCCATGAGAAACTGATGCACTTTCTCCTCTTCATATTCCTTGGAGTACACTTCAGATGCATTGCAGGTGCATAATGGAAGCGGTTTGCAGTGTAACAACTCTTCCCACTTCTGCGACAACTTCCCAAAATACTCCATAACACTAGCACCATCTTGTTTACACGAAGCCAACTCGGCTTTAAGTTGATGAACCCTCACCGCACTTCCCACCGAGAAGCGTTTCTTGAGCTCTTTCCACATCTTGCAAGCATCAGGAGAGAACGGTATAGTCGATCGCAGGGCTGGTGAGATCGATGCCCTTATCCAACCAACAATCATCGAATTCACCGTCCTCCACATCTCAGCCTCTATCGGCTTCTCTTTCTCGTCCGGAAGCGTCAAAGTCCCATTGATAAAGCTGATCTTACGCTTGGCCCTGAGAGCATTCTCAAGCTCTGAAGCCCACTCCGCGTAATTCTCTCCACTCAACACCACCAATGATATACACGTTCCGGGATTATCTGCCGGAGCAAGGTAATAAGGAGACATGGAAGCTTCAACTGAAGTCTTCCCCAAGCTCACAATTTCTGTTTTCTCTCCACTCATGTTTTTGGTAATCTCTCTCGAACTAAACACGTTTCACAGATCTTGCCTCACAGTGGCTCTGATACCATGTAAGTCGAGAGATAGGTTAAAGAGATCTTAATCTTATTCACGTCACAATGGTGACTTATATGCACAACGTAATACAAGTGAGGTGATATCACCGAATCTCAACAGAATATATCTAACTCTATCTATACAGCATATTCCGTATAATATATATCGTATGTCGGTCCAAGAACTCTCTAGACCCTTCCTTAACAACCAACACTCGGTCGGTGATCTCGGCTCAGCCTACTCTTCAACCCAACCAGCGTGAATCGAGCGCTTGATACGAACCGATCTGCTCGATGTGGCGCTCTCGATCCAAACCGCGGACTGGTGCCCTGGATCCCACCTTCTCGGCACGAATGACGACTTTGACGGAGCTACAGTGGCTAGATGGCTCGACGGCGAGAGCGATGCATAGTGCAGTTGCAGCGGTTAACGGTCAACATGTGCTCCGGGCGCAGAGGAGAGAAAATGGAAAGATGAAGCAAACAAGATTTTGTGCAGATTGCTGCGTTTCTAAACGCAGTTGTAACCTTTAATCACATAAAATAGTGTTTGCGTTTGGCATTTAGCTTTTGACTTTTGATATATTTTCCTAAGACTATATGCATGCGTAAAGGGAAAACTCTAAAAATATGTTATATTTATTCTTCATCTTAGGAGACTTTAGAGAGAGAGTTTTTCTTTGAGAAAAATCTCTTGAACTTTGTTCTTGTTTTATATATATTCATGTGTTATTTCTCTTTATTTTCTTCAATGCCTAAGTAGCTGCGCAGTTGGGTTTTAGGGTTTCAAAGGAATCTCATGGTTTGTTGACTTAGGATTGTTAGATCTAGGGTTTATCTTATGGTTCTTCATCTATCGGTGTTCTTAATTCTGAAACTTGATTATCTACATAGTTTCTGAATTTACGCCTGACAAGTGTTCGATGAAATATGCTTGAAAGAACTTTAGATGAGCAAAGTGTCATTAGCCAACGACAGTTGATGTTATTGTACTTTGTGAACATATCAAATCTGACCTTATTGTTAGTTTAGAATCTGAAACTCAACGACAGTTAGTATGGAAGATTTTATAACTTAGAGAATTAGCGCTATGGCAGTAACTTAATTTTATTTTGTGTTTGAGTTAAATATTTTTCTTAATAATTTCCCTTACAAGCATAAATGATTAGCTCTATGAAAGTAGTTTGATTTTATCAGTGTCTGCTTGCTCGAGTCCCTGTGATTTCCCTTTTGCCTAATGTTTTTCTTACATTGTATTTCTGCATATTTCCATCATTTGGCATTGTCTCATTTCTGCTTAGTTTTAGAACCAAAACCATTTCCCTTTTTAGTCTTAACCCTACTCTTGTCTCATATACTCGTTGTGTAACCACTGGTCTTTGTGGATTTGATCCTAAAGTGCTACATCGACATACCATTCAATTATGGTATTGTGCACATCAGGTTAATTGGTGTGTGATAAAACACGTAAACATCACTAACACACCAAGATTCAGCAGCCACATGACCACCAGATCCCCAAGGCACGCTCTGACAGCCACAATCACTGCCTCCCCTGAGGACTATCTAGACGCTTAATCGAGACAAGATTTGAAGCCTCAACTACAAGAGAGCTAAGCGCTCCACACCACACTGAAGAAAAACCTTTGCAGTAATACAACAAGAATACGATCGGAAGAGCGAGCCGGTGCTGGAATCCCATGCGACACCACCCCACCCTAAAAATCCAACTCCTATCTCCTAACAACCCCCGCCACCTCTTTGAAGATTCAGAAAAGGATTTCAACTGTCGGACCTATACGTTCAGGAGCAGATCTAGGGCTATGTCGGCAAGCTCCCAACCAGAAAGTCAGACATATTCATAGTGAAAGGAAAGGTGAGGTAGGGAGAAAAGTAAGAAGAGAAGAGGGAAAAACGTTTTCCGACGCCAATATTCGGAGCTCGGATGCCTGAGCTACCAGGAGGACCAAAAATAAAAAATTTCTAAATGAATATAAACATAATATTTTGAAATAATATGCATATATACTTTACAAAAGAACTAAACAATGACAATTAGTCAATGTTTTATTTTTATTTATTAATATGCTTTGAGACATCCCATAATTTAAATGTAGAAAAATAATAAACTATTACTATAATAAATAATATTTTATATTTTAATTAACCATTTAATTCTAGATATAATAAATTGAATTATTATACTTAATCATTTTGTGGGTATATTAAAGTTACATATACTCCCTCAAATTAAAATATAGCTATGTTTGATTCTTATTAAGCCAAAACAGATTTGGTTTATTTATCGTCTTTGTCCAGTTTTTCATCTTACATGTGTAAGTATCTTTTTGTAATACTTTTAATCATTTGAAATATGTTGATTCCTACAAAATATTAGAAAATGACGATCAATAGAAAATTGCATAAAGAAAAATAACCAGCAAATTTTTCAAAGTTTGTGAACAAATATGAATATTTACCATAGTTAAAATATTTTAAATTATATTCCTTAGATTTATAAAAGGTAAACTGAAAAATTTAAATCATCTTAAACAAAATAATTCAGATTTTCTTAGGTACTTTTATTATGTTATTAGATTATAATAATATAAAGAAAATAATAAATTAAAAAAGGAAATTAACTATTTAGTGCAATAAAGATTTATATCAGTAAAATATATTTATAGATAATTTTTTATCAATTAAAGAGTAAGCAAAAATGAATAAATCATCTCAATAATACTAATTGTAAAACATTTTTAGTCAACCAAAGGTATCTCAGTTTATTATTTTGAAAATATATTTTATGTTCTTTAAGAGTTAATTTTATGTTTAAATGGCATATTGTTTTTTCTTTATATCAGTATTATTTATGTTAACATTACTTTTTGTGAAACCACATCATATATAAATATATTTCCCTTTTTTTTTATAAATTCGTTTCCAAAATTTATAAATATTTCCTTTTTGTAATATATGTTATTTAAAAAATATAAAACATAAATTATACTAAAAAGGAAAATAGTTCCTTCCTATAATATTTAAATTTTATTAATAGTTCCTATGTAATTAACCAAGATAAGAATTAACGTGAGCGAGACATAAGAAACTGATTTTAAAATAATATTATAGAGATATATACCAGTTTTAGGTATTAGCAAATCTGATAGTTTTTGATTGTATTTAACTAGCAAATATGATGTATTAGTTCAAATAATAAATATAATTACATAAACAAAGAAAAGAGAGACGAATTTTGGAGAAAACCAGGTTTATGTATGATCTATTAGGGGGATGTATTCAATTTAGCATTTGATGTGATTTGATTTTTAATGGAGTTTTAGATGATTTTAATAAGTTGCAGAGATTTAGTTGATTTTTGTTAAACTACTCTAGAATATCACCTAAAACAATGGGATTTGAGTTTTATTTTTTTTAACTAAGAAACTCCACCCAAACACCCTTAAATCACCTCAAAACTTTAAAATCTCACAACTTAAAATATTTTCAATAACAGTGGATTTCAGAGTACTTGACGAAATGTCAAGTTCAATAACAGTGGATTTTAAATGAGTTTTTAAAATTCATGTTTGAATAACAGTGGATTTGTCATTTTAATATAAATCACCTGAAACTCTCAGTTGAATACACCCCCTTTAGTCTGTTAGAGCAAATCCCTAAAATATTACAAGACTTTAAAATAATATCTGATTTTGATTTCAAATAATAGTTATAATAACTGGTTTGTAATATTTGATTGATAATGATATTATTTGCACGTTATGTATTATTATTGCTCAGGAATCCGAGAACTCATGGGAGACTGTCTGAATAAACAACTATACAATGTGATTACCTAGCAACTTTGTGATCGATTTCAAAATTTCAATTTTATCCGAACAAATTATAATTGACATATTTATAGACTTGGACCCGTTTCCCATAAAACTTTTAGCTCCAATGAATATCGAAAAGTTCTTCAAGTTCTTATGATTACAAACCTCTATGTAATTTTACAAGTGGCTATTAGAACAATAATATCGTATGAAAGTTGGTATTGTTCCTTTTCAACTGAAAGTCATGTTCATTAACCAACAACCTATACAAAAACAAAGTACTTTAAACTTTTGTATCTAGAAAAGAAACAAATGGTTTATTATTATTATTTTTTGTAAACTAGAAACAAATGGTTGAACAGAATGTTTTGGAATGCTTGATGTGAGGAATTAGAAAAATCAGTACTTGATATAGATAATCTCTATAATATTATTTGAGAAGTCAGTTTCTTATGTGTCGCGCTCACGTTAACTCTCACGGTGGTTGATTACAATGATACCCTTAATGAATCAAATATATCTAATTATTATTAAATATTTATTTTATCTTATTTTTCCTTTTTTATTTAGGGTTTCCTTTTACTTTTTTTTCAAATAACTTATATAAAAAAAAAATTTAAATTATAAAAACAAAAAATATATAGTGTAATTCATTTTAGAATATATCATTTATGTTTTTATGAAATTTTGTACATATAATTACTTTATTTTGTTAATTTTATTTTTGAAAATTAACATATATTAAATTACGAAGTCCTATAAAATTAACATTTTCTTAGAGCTATTTACAACTAGAAAATTATAAATATATATACACATCTAAGATGAAAACCAAACAAATGCAATGAATACAATTAATATGATTTGGTTGAAATAGATTAGAAATAATTATACTTGAATTTGATTCATATGTAACTTGAAATACCAATAAATGAGTAATTAAACCAATCCAATTTTTTTACAAAAAGTCAAACAGTAAACAAAAAATAATATATTTTCACTTATAGTGATATTTTTATATATATAAATTATAGAACGACTCAACATATTACTAAATAAATATGAAATTCTCAAATAATTTTATAAATATATTGACCAACTATTGCAATTAAGTATCATTGTTATATTTATTTATGTAACTTTGAATTGATCGACACTTTCAGTTTATTTTTACTATTTAATTATCAAAACAACATATACATTAAATTATACATATATATATATCTAAGATAAGAATCAAACTACATGAAAATTAAAAAAAAAATTAATCAAATTTTAATTTGTATTACAAAAATATCTTAGTTGAATTACTGTAAATGTTATATGATATATCCAAATAATAACCAAACAATCGAGATTATATATATCCAAAATTATACATCTAATTAAAATAACATAAAGTTACATAAAATAAACCCTGCATATTGATTATAATATAAATAACAAAATAGTTAAAAATTTTAAAATTAATTAATTATAATAATGTAAATAAATTATTATAATATATTTACTTTATAAGTATTTATACCCATGCATAAGCACGAAAAAATCACCTAGTAATCTAGTATTAAAAAGGTCAGAATCACATATGCACAACTATATTATAGGCAACTATTGCCTATTGATATCTTAAGTTTATTTTACGTAGTGTATTATGACTATGTATACTATATATGGTCAAATAATATACTTATATGAAGTGGAATAATTATAATTTGTTGAGAGACGATCAATTTTAAACAGTGGAAAAGGAACTGCCTTAACGAATTATCGTTTTTAATATCACATTATATATAAAAAATTCACTCCAAATCGATTCTTTTGTCTCTTTTTAATGGTGGTGTGTATGGGTGAATATCTTCATACGTAGAAAGATACATACCAGTTAAAAGTTGGGGAAGTAATAATTAGAAGAGGCAGAGAATTTGAAGGAAAAAATGGAGTTTGTTTTTCTTCTAAGTAAATATCGATGATACCCTCCTCGCCTTTCTTATCCCCTCATTTGTCCCTTTCCTTTTTCATGTTTATTTCTAACTTCTCTGTCCCTTTCAATCCTTCTCCAACAGATATCCTCTGATTTGATCCCCCACAATATTTCAGAGAAAGAAATATTATTTACACAAAATCAATAAAATTCACCAAGAGTAGTTCCAGTTTCTTATATAAAAAGTAATTCATAACAAAAAGAACATACACTATAAACACACATTAAGTTTAGAAGGCTTAGATAATATAACTTATACTAGTTAATGTTTATCTAAATAAATTTCAGTCAAAAAAAATAAGAATCTTTTTTTGAATTTTTTTTAAAAAGAATCTTGTTTCTCCATTTCAGTATTTTGTGTTTTAAACAAAGAAAAACAATTTTTACAGAAGAATTTACTTCCATTTTACTCGAATATTGATCCAAAAGAAATTTTAATGTCATCTTGTATATCTCATTTTTCTAGGTCATATATAGTGATTAATTTTCTTAAATATTGCCACGACCTTTTCATTGTCATATAGTAACACGTAGTAAACATTCTATAATTCATTTCCTTATATATAAAAATATATAATAGATTTTAATTTGTGTGTGTGAGATCAAATCTACATGCATTAAAGACTCAAATTGAATAACTGAATTTTCAGGATATCGTAAACTTTTTTGGGTCCCCATTTATGTATATATAAGTCACACCTTACACTCTCTCTCTATATCTCCCACACACAAAACCTACAATCTCTTTTGCTTAAACTTTTTTTCTTGGTAAAGTAAATTTTCTTTCTCTCTCGAGAACATTGTCTTCATCGTCATCTTGATTTTGAAGATGGAGCCACCGCAACATCATCATCAAGCCGACCAAGAAAACGGCAACAACAACAAGTCCGGCTCTGGTGGGTACACGTGTCGTCAAACGAGCACAAGATGGACACCAACAACTGAGCAAATCAGAATCCTCAAAGATCTTTACTACAACAACGGAGTCCGATCACCAACGGCCGACCAGATCCAGAAGATCTCTGCAAGGCTGAGACAGTATGGAAAAATCGAGGGTAAAAACGTCTTTTACTGGTTCCAGAACCATAAGGCTCGTGAGCGACAGAAGAAGAGATTCAACGGCACAGTAATGACCACGCCTACGTCTTCATCTCCCAACTCGGTTATGATGGCTAGTGATCATTATTATAACAATCATCAGAATCATCATCCTCTTCTTCACCATCCTCATAATGGTGTTACCATGCAGAGACCTGCTTCAGTAAACGCTAAGCTTGACCAAGAAAATCACTTGCTTCATCAGAACATATCATATCCTAGCTTCAATAACGGTTACTAACTTATTTCTTATATTGTTAAAATGTTTTGTTTTGCATTACTATAGGACGTTAGGAACCATTTACACCACTAACTATTACATAAAGCAAAAAAAAAAAAATCAAAGAAGTTTCACATCTACATATGTATATATGAGTGATAAATATAGTATATGTAATAGCTTATCAAACATTCAAAATATTTTCTTAAATATTGTTTTCAATGAATTTACTCAGATGATTTTTAAAGTTAGTTTTCTGTTACTAGGAACAATTTACACCACTAACTATATGTTGCAAAAAACAAAAAAAAGAAAACAAGAAGATTTTCATGTATATATATGATATTGATATAAAAAATGATTTTGATAGTTATATGTAATGAAGTATATGTGAAGCCATGGATCTTCATTGGGGCAAACCAAATTTGCATCAGAAGAACGGTTTCTTTGTTGTGTAATGCAAACTGGCCTCACATGTTGGGATTTATAACAATATTAGGGATTTTGGTTAGTTGAAAATATGTTATTTTATGCTTCTTTTTCGTTCTCTAAATATTATTTGATGGTGTGAAAACATATGCATATATATGCTAACAAAACCGTAGAACTTATATATCTGTGTTCAGTTAAAAAAAAAAACTTAATATATCTGTTTGAAGGGAATTTAAATTTTGCAGGCACTGAATGTGGCGCTCTTAACGCGTCATCTTATGGCTACATGAATAGCCATCTCTATGGATCTATGGTACGTTTGAAACTACGTCATTTATATTAGAGATCCCTTTATATTAAACAATATCGTGCGTTTGAACAAAATTCCATTGACATTTAATGAAACTGGATTTTTGGGTGAAGGAACAAGATTTTTCAATGAGCTACAACAACGTAGGTGGAGAGTGGACAAACATGGATCATAATCATCACTACGCTGCTCCAGCATACAACTTCTTCCATAGACCAAAGCCTATATTTGAAGTAGAAGGTCATCAAGAAGAAGGAGAATATGGTGGCGATGCTTATCTGGAACACAGACGTACACTTCCTCTCTTCCCTATGCACGGCGAGGATCACATTAACGCTGTTGGTGGTGCCGTTTGGAAGCACGGACAAGCGGACGGTCGTGACCATTATGGTAGAGGACATTGTGCTTCTCTTAAGCTATGTCTGAACTCCTACACCAGCGTCACACAGGACTAATGCTTTCTTGAGCTACGTCTCAACTCCTAAGCCGGCGTCGCACTGTATTGAAGCTTTCTTTAGCTATCTCTTAATCGTATGTTTGGATCGTATTATGCAGTTATAATAGTAGTATCTACCGTACGTACGTAGTTTAAACAATTGTAGTTATTACTATCGTCTAGGTTGAACTTTAATTGACCGTGGTTTTCTACTTTCTTTTATAATGTATAACGTTGAATTTATATCACTATGAAATTTGAGTCTATTTCAGTACGATATACACAAGGAAATTCAAAAAGATTTTTATCAAAAAAAAAATTAAAATCAAAAAGATCCGGAGGCATAAAACGAATGGCAGAGATGTAGCTCATGGAGATCATGCATCATATATATGACTTTATTATTGTAAACAAAATACAATCTTACAAAAAAAAAAATTACAATCTTACAAGGTAATAATCCACCAGCGCCTTCATAGCGGAGAATATTTCAGCTTTCAAGAGAATTAGAATCTTCAACTGTAGTGAATATTTAGTTATATAGGTTCTCACGTCAATGTGCACATGTATGAAAGGCTGGACAAAATATCTGTAAATTTTGATTTGATTCGTTATCTTTTCCGATTCGAAAAAAGTCCGGATATCCGTAACTCTACGAAGAAAAGAAAATAATAATATGCAATATCCGTAAAAAATGAATCAAATCATACAATTAATATTTTTAAAATCGGATATTTGGTATGATCCTTTATATGCTTATACATATTCATATGTTTATGAATTATATATATAAGTTATATAAATAATAAATCCTATATAAGTTTTACAATAATTTTATTTTTACTAAATTTATTAAATTAGGTATTAGTATTAAAACGTTGCTCAAAAAGGTATTAGTATTAAAAAAATAAGTTTTTTTTTATTTTTGTAATAATTAGATTTTCTTTATTTTTAATTAGTTTGTTTATTTTTACGGATCAAAACCGGTTAAAAATAATTTTTCCGGATATCCGGGAAACCGTATATCCGGATGGCTACAAATCAAATCGAATCGGATAATTTGTTATTCGGACGAAACGGATTGGATCAAAAATACCTCCAAAATATCGGATATCCGATTCGTGTCCACTCTTACATGTATGTGTATGTAAAAAATATATACACAGATGATTAATAAATATATAACGATACCATAATTAACATTAAAAGATCTTTTTGTTCAAAATAACACATGAAAGATAATATTTTATTAAAATAAATTAAGTAAAAATAAAATAAACCTAGACAATAATAAATTTTCTTTTGTAAAAAGATCTTAATGTTAACCCGTAGAAACGTGCATATGAGTTTTATATTGAAAAAACTTAATATAGTATATAGTGTGAACAAATTTATGTAGAATTTGACTGAGAAATTCTCTGCATGTGACATGTCAGCGTATTCGTTTCAAATTGTTGTGAGATTACCACGTAGCAAACGTAATGTGAACACATTTACTATGCTTCTCTTTTAATATAGAAAAAATTACATTGTGGGTCACATTTACACTTTATAATAACACTA
Source organism: Raphanus sativus (assembly GCF_000801105.2). Classification (NCBI taxonomy): domain Eukaryota; kingdom Viridiplantae; phylum Streptophyta; class Magnoliopsida; order Brassicales; family Brassicaceae; genus Raphanus; species Raphanus sativus. The sequence goes on from NC_079516.1 coordinate 25,378,237, forward strand.
TAGGTCACTTTCTTATACTCAGACACTTCTTCTAACTATTTGCTCAGTTTTAGTTATGTTTCGAACTAAAACATGATGGTCCCCATCTCTTATCTATTTCTCTTCTTCTTCTTTTTTTATCAGACTTGTCTTCTTCTTCATCATATTTTTAAAAATGAACTGAAAATGTCGGGACTATTCCAAAGGCGAGGTCAGCTAACGATCATGATTCACCATCACGTACCATTTACGTCGGAACTGTTCCAACTCGACGAGCTCTCCACCGGAATCTTCAGCCACATCGAGCTCTATCCACCGATGGATTCTTTTTTTTCTACATATCTTCTCTTCCATGGTGTCTCATGTCCGGTGGAAATATTTACCATCGTCCAGAGTTCGTCCGCCGCCGAAATCGACAATTACTTTTTCAGATCGAGAACTTGGGGACACCAATGGCCAATTCTGGTCCTTTTGCACAACTGGTCCTCTGAATTAAAATTGTCCTCACTTTAGAGCATTAACTTTCAATTGTACAGAAAAAACCTTTATTTTGATCCTATATTTTCACTTTTACACTCTATACCCTGCTAAATGCAAATGAACATAGATGCATTCAAAACCTCTAAATACATTCTAAAGTGTTTCATATGAATTTAAAACAAATGGTAAAAAATACTAAAATAGCAAGGAATCAATACACACATAAAACTTAAGGTTTGGTAAAACAGTGAGCATAGTACAATGAGGAAGGCTAAATTAACTAAATTAAAATGGTAAAATAAATTAATATCATAAAAAATCAAGATCCATATCATAAGATCATAAGATATTAAATATAATGAATATAGTGTATACAAATTAAATAAATAAAGATGATAAAAGTAAATTAAAATCATACGATATCAAGATGTACTATCCAAATTAACTAAAACAAAATACTCAAAATTATCCAAAACATCAATTATCTTGTAAAGTTTCGATCTTGAATCAAGAAGCATGATGTTTTGCTATGTGGGAATTGAGATATTGTGTAATATAGCACCAAGTACATATGTACACCAGATCATGTGTATAACAAAATCGAACACATCCATGTGTACAACAAAATCATACACATCCATGTGTACATCCGATCTCATGTACGACTATACATATGTCACCTTTTCCTTGTAGTACACAAATAAAAACAAGTATACATATCTCATGTACAACTATACATATGTCACTCAACAGGATACAAATAAACATAGTACAATGAGATGTAACTTATCTAACTATGTTTTTTTCCTTTAAATAGAAAGTGTACATATGTAGAGGTGTACATGTGGATATCGTCAAAGTCATTTAAAAATATATATGTACATGTGGATACCGAATTTGCTATCAATACTGGTCAAAATCGAACACACAACATGTACACGTCAAATTTACATCAACAAACACAACATGTACGTGTCAAAACATTCAACTAGTTTTGTGTACACATCACACATGTTAGTGTACACACCAAAACTTTCTAAAACACCAAAATCCTAAATTTGAACTTGTTAGTGTACACATGTGATATTTTGTCCGCTATAACTCTTCTCAATTATCACATTTTTCTCCTTCTGGATTTCTCATACAACTCTTCAAACACTGTCAAATTATAAAGTTAAGGGCTGAACTGAAAACAACCAGAAGTTCAAGAATCGTTTGTGCTATTATAGGATTCAGTTCTGTAAAATTAAAAAGTTTAGGGGTTAGCTCAAGAGGACTTATATGCAACTTTAGAAGTTTTAAGACAAAAGTGAAAACAATTGAAAATAAAAGGACCAAAGGTGCAAATTAAAGAAACTTGATCTCAAGGTTCAAAAATGGCGATCTAGAACTCGGAACGACAACAGCTTCGATCTAAGGTACACTGCAGGTCATGATGCCGGGAGACGAGCCGCTCACGATAAGGGCAAACTGAATTGGCGGCCACCACAGTGGAATCCGAGCATCACTACCACCCCAAGCTACTGTCACAACGTGAGGAAGATGAGTTGCAGAGCATGACGTGGAGGAGGAAGCTGTCATGTTGATTTCGCGACGAAGAAGGAGACAAACTACGATGGCTTGGCAACTGAGTTTGGTTGAAGTTTCCACCAGTCATGGAAGAGAACAAGGAAGTAAGACAAAAGGAACATAATTTTCAGAAACAAAAGGTTGTATTGAAGGTGGTGGTTGCAAAAGAAAACAGAGAAAGATAAAGAAAGAGAAGAAAAGAATTAGAAATATTAGGAATAAAACTCAGATTTATAAAAATACTTATCCAAAAAAGAGAGAGAAACAACTAGAATTAAAAAAATAAAAGTGGGTCTATTAATTTTGATTTAGTTTTGTTTTGGTTAGAAAGTAATGGAAAAAGTTAAAGAAAGTGTGTTAGGAGTATAAAGTGACTTAAAATGATATTAGAACTCATAAAGTGATTTGCCATGTAAATCTCTCTTTAATATATATGGGATGCTTTGTTAAGTCAGGTTTTCGCATGTAGCGCGTTTTTTGTTATTCTGTCTCAAATTGATGAGATACTGATCTCTTTTTCTCCTTTAGCTTAAAAAATTGTTTGAAAACTTCTCTCTTTTTATTTTCTATTTTAATTTTAATAATGATGAGATATATTATCTACCAGTGGAAGTTTTCTAACAATAGTTTGATAGAAAAATTACATATATTGACTTGATTACATTAGTTATTTTTCTTAATCATTAAAACTTACGCTATATATTGTAACAAATGTACTATTACCATAAAACAAAAGAAAAATTGATAAATAAATTGATAGATTTATAATCCTTTTCAAAATGAAATGGTGTACATTTGTGTCAAGTTTTGTATTTAATTGTATATCTCTTATATTTGAACTTCATTTTTAAAGTTAGAGTTTACATGAAATGTTATATACTTTTTTTGTAACGCATGAAATGTTATAATATACACTTTTTTGTCAGCATGCTATATACACTTATACTATGCTGCTGTGTGAATACCAAAAAACCTCTGACAAATATATAAAAACTCTAAAATACTAAGTAGTCGAAAATCTATTATAATTCTATTGAGCATCATAACCGATTATGTTCTCATTTTCAATTTCTTATTCCATATATAAATTATTTATCATCATAATATTCTTATTTCATTTTAAATTTACATGTTTGTAAAGTGAATCATCACATGATCTATTATGTATAAGAACATACAGATTTTGCATATATTTATTCTATTAAAACGAAGTACAAAATAATAATTTCGTAAAGTTAAATGTTTGTATAATCTTTTTTTTTCTTTTATAACTTAACCTAATCACTTTATTTATTGTATTTTTCAAATAACTCAACATCATTTATTACACATCATTTATTATAGAAGTAAAAACATAAATGATTTACTCTAAAGTGTTTAGTTACACTTTTTATGTTCCCTTTTCAGTCTTTCTAAATTATTCATTAATTATCTTGACCATAATAATTCGACAACATATATTTTACATGTTAACTATAATAATTCGACATGTTGAAATGAATTTGTTCACGAGAAAAATTCAGAACAGTTAACAAAGAGTTTATTTATTTATTTACAAGATCATTAGGCATGACATTTTGAGTATCCATTTAGTTATGGATCTTTTCTTTCGGAATCATATTTTTGGGTTTTGAAATTAGGCCTACTCGGATATTATAAATTTATAGGTTGTTTTTCGAGTCGATTTTCCCGGATCTCGATGAGTTCGGTTCTGATGTAACCTAAAATTATCCAAATAATCAATGTATCTAAACATGTTTGGATATTTTGTACCAAAATAACCATATTATCTAATTCACTCTGGTTCTTTTGAATATAATTATTTATATAACAACATATCTAAAATGTATAAAGCGTAAAAATTAATATATGCATGGATGCGCAGATCAAGCTCTGGTTCTAGTTAAAAATTATAAACAAACATAAATTATTAACACATGGAACTGTCAGTTGATATGAATAGCTACCCAAAACATGCTATATATAAACATAAAATTATATAGTCTAGTTAGATGTTCAAATTTGAATGTTTTTTATCAAGTTAATCTAGTTTTGATTACACTATATTTTTAGAACAATTTTAATAACAATCATAAATATTTTAACCAAGTAAAAAATAAATAATCCAAACAAATGTTGATTATAGATATAAAATAATAAAAGTATTTTAATTTGATCAAAGTAGTGTGTCTCCGAATATATTAATAGACAATAGACTATATAATAGTTCAAAAATTATAATATATTTATGATAGTCGCGAAATTAATTAAATTTATTGAATTCATTTTATTTTCTAAAAAATGTTCTAAAAATTATTATGAAATTATACGTTTTCATGTTTTCTATGTATTTTTAGGTAATAATGGTATACTGTAAATTTTTAAAATGTGTTAAATTTAATAAAATATTATTTGCTTAAATATGTGAAAATATTTAATCACTTAAAATAATGTATATACAACTAAAATATAATATTATATTTATTTTAAAAAGATCCATGTTTTTCTAAAAAGATATTTTTACATTTTCATTGTACTTCTTACTAGTGGTTTGTCCGCGCTACGCGCGGAGCGGTTGTTTATTTTGTTTATATATATTTGTTTTTTTGTACATTTTTACTATGGAAATTAGTATTTATGCTTAATTCTTCATGAAATCTGAAGCCAACATTTTGCTATCCATGCTGATGATGAGTTCATTCTAAATATATTGTTTTAATTGTGCGATTTTTATTTTATAATTATGTTGTATGTATATTGTTTTAATTTTAATGTATACGAGATTCAGGGTCGAACGGAATGATTAGTGAGTAAAATGAAGATAGATATGTGTCTTGATTTTCAGTGTGGAATGGACTATATTTTTGTATTGTTGTAGTGTGTGTTTAGTTGATGTTGACATTTTTGTGTGATGGATGGTCGGTAAAAAGTTTTAGTTATACGTGGAATCGCTAAGCATATTTTATTATCAATGCTATAATGTCTATTAGGTGTAGTAGTGAAGATTTATTGGACTAAAACGGTGAATTGTATATTATAGCCTCAGCATTTGAAATTTAAATTTAGACATTTAATTATTTTACGTTTGAAATGTATACGTTTAAAATTACCTTGATTGTCAATAATATATGGTAGCTGGAAATCTATGACGGATTGTTGTGTGTTGGGCCTGTGGATGTAGATTTGGAATGTTTGCCGTTGATTTTCTCCTGGTTTTTGTTTTGGTGTGAGAAGTGATGAGAAAAACAGGTTCGTTATTCACGTTTGTGTTCTTTGTGGGAGCATAAGATGTTATAGATATGTTTTATAGATGGTGAGTATTTGGGGTTATTTAATCGAATTGACTGCATGTTATGTTCGGTTCTAAGGACCATTTATTCAGGGGTATTAAATATTTAGAGTTAATAGTTTGTTATGAATTTACTTTTTTTGTTTAGGTTGAGCTGTTACTTCTCATGAAGACTATGTATTATTATATTTAGTCTTTCTGTGGGATCTATTATATGCAGTGTGTATTTAATGAGATGTTCGTAATGTAAGGTCTATATATTGCATTGAAGCTTAATAATAATATAACTTTAACTTTGATTTATTAAGTATTCTTTTGCATGATTCTTATAATGAGTTTTTAATATTAAAACATTCCTAAATTCTTATTGTAGTGACAATTTAGATGGATTTTAAAGTGGCTTGACTTTGAAACATTCCTTATAAGCTTAATCTCGTGAATTAAAATGGGATTTGACCGAGATCGGTTACAGTACAGGAGTGACTGGTTTTGAATTAACTTTCCATTATTTTATTGAACAAAATAAGATAACTTCGATCCCACGCGAAGACAAAAACTCTCACGACTAGACACTTAAAAGATTTTTGGTAATTCTCGCCGCCATCTCTGTGTATAGACGGCTGTCTCCAGCCGGAATAATACAACTTCTAGATTTTAGTTGTTATAGTCATATACTGGGGACTAAGGATAAGTGTCGAATATATTTTAAAGAATCATGTAGTCCAGTTTTTTTTTTTTAAATGGGCCAAAATATTATTGTTTATAATAGTATAAACATAATCGTATAAATAATGAAAACAAATATTATTGTGTGTTATAAATATACAAAAAATCCAGCATTCCGCAAGTTAGAAACAAAAAGAGAAGAAGAAGCTGCAAGTTAAAAGCAAAATGAAAAGAAGTCATCTCTTTAATCGACACGTGTCGCAAAATGGAGATATGAGGGGTGAGGTGGCGCATTGTGGAGCATTTCTCTTCTACTTTATTATTATATAGAAGAGAAATGGGATTTTAAGGTGGATTTTTAGACGGCTGTCTCCAGCCGGAATAATACAACTTCTAGATTTTAGTTGTTATAGTCATATACTGGGGACTAAGGATAAGTGTCAAATATATTTTAAAGAATCATGTAGTCCAGTTTTGTTTTTTTAGATCGGCCGAAATATTATTGTTTATAATAGTATTGTTTATAATAGTATAAACATAATCGTATAAATAATGAAAACAAATATTATTGTGTGTTATTAATATACAAAAAATCCAGCATTCCGCAAGTTAGAAACAAAAAGAAAAAAAGAAGCTGCAAGTTAAAAGCAAAATGAAAAGAAGTCATCTCTTTAATCGACACGTGTCGCAAAATGGAGATATGAGGGGTGAGGTGGCGCATTGTGGAGCATTTCTCTTCTACTTTATTATTATAGAAAATAGTTTAGGTGATAGTGGTAAATTATAAATTTTGAAAAGAAATAATTATGTTTAGTGAAATTTTTTTCAGTTCCAGTCTTTTTAGTTTAATACTCGTTCGGATATTTTTATATATTAGATCGGGTTCAAGTTCAGTTTTTTTGGATGAGATTCGGATTTGGTCTCAGAGATCGAGTAAAATGTTCAGGTTTATTCTCGCACTTAAATTTTTTCTTTATTTTTTTGTCTCCATCGTAAAATGGCAAGTTAATGATTATAAATATTGAATCAGTGATTAATCATTTATTCACCATTTGTTTCGTTTAGTTCAGTTCATCAAGCTTATATACATGATTAGTGTTCCACTTCATGGAAGGTGACTCACACATTCTGAATGCGTGTGAATGTGAATTCAATACTCCTAAAAGATATCATAGCAAGGGCAATGAATTGGCTTAGTCACTTTTTGTTTTGTTTTTGTTATAAACCGTGTTTAAAACGCTACGTGGTTAGGAATGTCAAACAGGTCGTCCCGTCCCATTCCGTCCCGTCCTGCAGCGGGATCGTCGTCGAGCGGTTCAAAGCGGGCCCGGCCCGCGCGGGCTGCGGTCCCTGAAAGCTCTGTCCCAATCCCGTCCCGCCAAATGCACAATCCTTTATGGGCCAGCCCGCGGGACAAACATTAATGTAGTGCTGCAGGACGCTTCTCGATGCTGTAGGCCGCTCAGTACGCTTCTTGACACTGCAGGCCACTCCAGCCTGCTCCAGTAACATACCTAAGTGCATTATGGTGAACAAAATATGAGTAGACTTAAAAAAAAATTTGGAGCAATGTGGAGCCATCTTTATAGAGTTTCCACTACGACATTCTTAAGTTGCAATGTTTTGGTGAACAAAATATGAATTGTATAACGTTAGACTAAGACTATCAATTGATTAATTATCCATGTTTTAGTTACTTGATAAAGAAAAATGAGAGAAAGACACATATACAAAATAGCGTCAAAGCAAGTTTCTTAAACTCTCAGTCTCACACAAGTCTTTTTAAAATAACAAACTGTAAAATAAGAACCATAATAACAAACTCATTTCACGAGAGCAATACCAAACTGTAAAATAAGAACCATAATAAAACAAGTAACATGTAGAATAAGAACCAGCAACTTGTTATAATAAACGAGTACTTGAATTGAAACACAAAACCATCATAGAATATCAAACAGCAAGTCAGAGGATATCAAATAAAACCAAACACCAAATCAAAGCTGCTAATACTATAGGAAAGAGTTACAAAAGATGTGTAGTAAACATCTACTTCAACAAAAAGTAGAAAAGCAGAATAAATAAGAATACCTAAGTAGACTGATGACTGGTTGTAAGGCACCAGCGCGGATAACCTCTTTCTTGATGTCAAGGAGACGAGTGGACAAGATTTTCAATTGCCTCAATCTGATATTTCAATAGTATATTAGAAGGAAATATACAAAGCAAACCAATTCCAAAAAAAAAAAACAAAAGCAAGATAAAGAACCAACCGCTTCGCCATGCACAGATGGATCTTCTGACTGAAGCATCAATACAAGCGTGGGCAAAGCATTCAACTCAACAATCTACAAATATGCTTTCTACGTAAGAAACATGCCTCTCTAATATTAAGCTAAAACAAAAACAAACCATCATCATCAAAGCAAAACATACTTGGTTCTTGTTATCATTTCTAAATGGAAAAGTACGCAAGGCCCCTGCAGCAGCCCTCTGTACTTTAACATCGAAAAATCCAAAAGCTCATAAAGCTCAACAAGTAGTACAGACATGCAAAGCTCTTAAACTGTGAGTTGCTCGTGAAACAACAACGTGTCAATGAAACTAGAGAAAAGAACCAAATCACCATCATCAAATAATTTAAGTCCGAACCTAATCCCTTTGCTCCTGGATCTCAGGGATAACTAGAGTAGCATTAAGAAGCCGTGAAACAGCTACAACGTCAGGAATCTACAGAACATGACCAAAAAGTAAAAAAGCCATGAGAAGTGTCACAATTGATTGAAATGTCAAGAATCAAGATGATAAGAATCTTCATGTTCTTACCGAGTTTCTAATCTCATGGAAACAACCTTGTATTCTAACGAAAACAAAACCGTTTGTCCTTGCCGGAAAAGTACCGTTTGTCATGGAAACCACCTTGTATTCAACGATAATACATATCGCCGAGAAGTACCGAAGCTTAACGCCGAGATAGAAGTACCGGAGCTTATCGCCGTCGCCGGAGCTCCATTTCTTGTGGCGGCGACTCGTCTTCCTCTCACTCTCTCTCTCCTTTGTTTTCAGGTGGAGGACAAGAGAAGAAGGTGCGGGACATTAGGGTCAACCGCGGTTTCGTTTGGGCCGTCCCGCCTGAGAACCCACTCCCGCACAGTCCCTTCCCGCTAGGCCCGCAACATTGCGGGATCTCAAATCCTAGGCCCAATACCGCCCCGCCACAGGTTTTAACGGGCCTATCCCGCGGTCCAAGCCTTCGTTTGACATTCCTATACGTGGTACACAATACAGTTTAAAAGATTCACAAATAAGTTTCTTATGCTAATTTTCTCTCTACATATATGTAATACTAATAAGATATATGCATTACTATATATTTATTATACAAGGTTGATGTATAAAGAATATACTTATAAATAAAAGAAATAAAATAATATACTCTCTATATAGAATTTAGAATAATTATGGAAGGGAAGTTAGAATTAAGAATTATTTATGATGGTATTTTAATTAATTTTAAAACTAAAACTATGTATATCTAATCTATTAATGAAGAAATATATTTTTATCTACTATTCTCATTAATTTTTAGATCTACTTATCATCACGTCATATTTATGTTATATGGTCGGCAAATTCCTAAAACTAAACCAAAATTAATTTAATCAAACTAAACGAAATCTGTTTACAATAGATCATAATTACAGGGTTAAAAGTTGCAATGAATGCTCCACCAGTATCTCATCTCTTATATGCTTACGACGACAGTATGTTTTGTTGCAAAGGTAACGATGCTGAATTAAAACACCTGAAACATGTTCTAGAATTGTACAGCCTTACCTCAGGCCAAAGAATAGATTATCAGAAATCAAGCATCTACTTTGGCAAGAACATCCCAACAAAACGAAGAGAAGAAATCAAAACTAGTCTAGGTATAAATAAGCAAAGAAGAGAAGGAATCTATCTGTGTTTACCGGAATCTTTTGGAGGATCCAAGGTTTCACTACTCAGTTTTCTGAAAGAGAGAATGAGTGAAAGAGTTCAAAGATGGCAGACTAAATTTCTATCTCCAACAGGAAAGGAAGTGTTGTTAAAAGCAGTGGCAATGGTTCTACCGACATACACTATGTCATGCTTTCTTCTGCCCAAAATAGTATGTCGAAAGATAATATCCATAATGTCTGATTTTTGGTGGAGGAACAAGAAAGATTCAAAAGGCAATCACTCGAGAAGTTAGACTCAGCTAAGCAAAGCTAAAGCTATCAGAGGACTTGGTTTTCAAGACATTGAAGAATTCAACCTGGACCTCCTAGAGAAACAACTATGGAGAATGTTGTGATTTCCAGACTCACTCCTTGCAAGAATTTTCAAAAGCAGATATTTCTTGAAGTCGGATCCTTTAACTGCTGGACTTGGCTCATGGCCTTATTTGCGTGGAGAAACATTCATGCAGCTCAGAAGCTGGTAAAACAAGGAGCTAGGATGATCATTGGAAATGGTGACAAGGCTAAGGTCTGGCAGGATCAGTGGATTGGACAGAAACCTTCAAGCAAGGCTCTGGCTATGAGATGGAGCAGAGATGACAGTGATCATCAAATGAGATCAGATATGAGTCTCTGAGCTACTAACGGACTGAGGACAACATTAGAACAGCACAACTTTAGCAAGGACATTTCCATATGAGATTCAGAGGAAGATTAAGAAGATCTCTCCATGGGGACTGAGAAGTGAAGACACTTACATCTGGGACTACACAAAAACGGGTCGCTATATTGTTAAATCCGATTACTGGGTATAGATGAACGTTGTTAACACAGACCCAAGCAGATTGGAGCACTCACAACCTAGTCTAGACAGTCTATAAAAATTCATTTGGAAAGCGGAGACAAGCCCCAAAATCCACCACTTTTTAATCCACCACTTTTTATGGCGCTGCTTGAGTAACACCCTACCGGTAGCAGCAAATATGGCTCATCGTCATATCTCTAGGGAAGCTGGCTGCGACAGATCCTCTCAACATTCAGAATCAGTAAATTACATTATATTTCAATTGTCCATACGCAAGGTTAGTCTGGGCCCTATCACCAATACCCCGAAGGTATCAGTGGAAACTCCCTTTACTCCAACATTTATCATGTCTTTAATCTGAGAACGAGTATCCTAATGAAGATGTACAAGCTGATTTAGTTCCTTGGATATTGTGCATACTGTGGAAGAACATAAATGATTTTATCTATAATGCCAAAGATTATGATGCTGCAGTACAATATTAATAAAGCAAGGAAGGATGCGAGAAAATGGGGGACAAAAAAGAGGCTGAGAAAGTGGAGGTAGAAAGAACAGAGGTTAGAAAACACATCAAAACCAACAAGAATCATCACTGGAAGGCCCCTCCGGAACACTGGCTGAAGTATAACACTGATGGTTCATGGAAAACGAAGGAAGCCAAGTGTAGAAATGGTTTGGATTAGCAGAGATAGTGTTGGGGAATTTGGTGTGGGCAGGAGTTAAACAGATACAGAGATTGGCCTCAGTTATAGGCGTTGTGGTGGGTGGTAGAGACAACAAATTTTGGCTATAAGAATGTAATATTTGAATCTGATTCCTCTATATTAGTTAAAATGATTAATGAGGAGGAGGAAAAATGGCCGAGACTTCAGCTAATCCTATAATGCATTACCCTTTCTCTTGTACACAGAATCCAGACTTCGTAGTTACTTTTTACCTTCGCGAAAGAAACAAGGTTGCAGACAGGATAACAAAGGAGACTTCTACGTATATGTCTACTGTCCTAAGTTATATTATGTTGCACCATCTTGACTTTATTCAGTTGTAGAGGCTGATAAGTTTGTAAGTTAAATCAGTTTGTTTAAAAAGTAGTTTCATGTGTTAAAAAAATATAATAGATCATAATAACATAATTTAACGAAATGACACTTTCGTATTGCATAAATACAAGAAAATTCAAATCATAGTGATATCAATTAAGACATGTTATCAGGTCCCTTGCATTGTTATTTAAACTCAATCAAAAACTAAAATAATTAATTTCGAACCAAATCCAATATCATAAATAACATGATGGTTTCCATATTTTCTAAACCAAAAACCAAAGCCTATAATCGAACCAGAACCAGATTGAAAACTAAAAAATACAACCTGTGAACGAACTAAAATGTCTAAATATATTACAACCAGATTTTTTTTTTTCAAAAAAAAAATATATATATTACAACCTATGTGAAGGAAATGATGAGTATGTTTTTGTAGTTTGAACCCTTCGACATCATTTTGTTTTCTTACCAGGACGAGCTAACTCAACTGGTAACATTTCAGGCATTGTCTGAGAAGTCACGAGTTCGAGTCTCGGGCGGGGAGAAATGTACAGGATCCTAACAGGTACAGACAAAGGCTGGTTCCGGGTCTAGGGGATTAAGGCCGAAGGCTCGAACCCATCCTGGTTAATCAAAAAAAAAAAAAAAAACTTTCGACATCTTAAGCTACACAAATTATGCTTACAAATTATTACTATTACATAGGAAAAATTATTTATATTCATTGCGTGTTTTTCTTTTGTTCGGATGTCTTGTTATAAGTTCCTTCTCTTATATTCGCGAGTTAACTAAAAAGTCATAGTACTAGTAATTTGCAATGATCACAGGAGTAGACTATAAGTTAACTATAGTTCGACGAAATGAAAACATACACGGTTTCTTTCTTTTGATTTTAGACTTCTAATTACTTAGACAGAATAATTCGTTCTTCTTCTATTATAACCAATACCAAGCTTAAGCTTTGTAGTATTTTGACTAGAGTCTAGAAATCATAGTAATGAATCTTCTTTCCGTACGTAGCGCATGCAGGACCGGCTGTTGGTCTATCGGAACTACATATTCACTATGATAAGAATTTAAGATTAATACGTACATATTTTTAGCTTTTAAATTAATTAAAAATCTCGTTTGGGGCTCCTGCCCCTGTTACCCTTACGACCTGAGAATCCCTTTTTGTTCTTGACCAGCTCGAAATCCGGCTCGAACTTACTGAATTCACCCTCCTCTAGCTCCGAGTCAGAAGTTTCAACGTCGGAAGAGTCAGGCTGAATGTCAGAGTTTGATGTCTTTGAGCCCCCAGAGCCACTACGAGGACGTGAAAACTGAAGGTAAGAGGGAGTACCGCTAGTTTCGCCGGTAGCTTGATCTTTCTCTGTGCCTAGCTTCGAGTGCTGAATGATCTCAGTATGAGACTGATCCTGAGGCCGATCGGAAGCAACAGGCGCAGAGCTCTGAATTTCCGGGACCATCTTCTGTTCTACCACTCGCCATTGCTGCTTATCCTTAGACTTGCTCCGTCTAGTCTTCTTCCCCTTAGGTTCATTTTTGCTATTCTGAGGGCAGGAGTGCAGCAAGTGGTTTTTAGACTTGCAAAGAGAGCAGAACATAGATGCTTTCTGTGTAGATGGACAACGCTTTGCAGTGTGGCCAACCTCTTTGCACGTCTCACAGATAGGAGGCATCCAGGGGCTTGATACTAAGACTCTGCATATCTCTCCTGATTCAAATTGAACGTTCACCGCCTCCGGAAGAGGAACCCGAGGGTCAATGATAGTCCACACCTTAGCCACTTCCAAGTTAGTTTTATTTTTCGTCATGGGATGGAGGTATCGTGGGTCACCAACGAGGCCTGCTATACGCTCCAAGCCATCTTCATTGAAGAATTGGAAGGGGACCTTCCTGAGTTCCAGCCAGATAGGCGCAGATGTAAGTTCTGGCTTCACCGGTACAACCCCGGGCTCCCACCTATCCACAAACATAGTTTGCCCTTCAATCTGCCATAACCTCTGGTTGATAACTCTCGCTCTAGTAGCTGCGTTGGGTATTCTGAATAGAAACGCGAAGCCCTCCATCTTTGAAACAGAAATGTCGCGATAGCTTTTGCTCCATATCCCATTCACGATGTTATGCAGGGTCCCTTGGGAGGGGGGATCTGAGTAGAACTGACCAAGGACGAAAGGTTCCCAGGACTTCCTGTTCTTCTCGATAACTGCATTCGGGATTTTGATACAAGCTTCGCCTGACGGAAGGGTGAAAGCTTCTCCCTTCTTAGACAACCTCTTACCTAGTCCCTTTGCGTGATTACACCAGTCGTTCACTGGAGAAGTGGTTTGAACGGTAGACTGCTTCCCATCCACTGAAGCATTGTCAACCGCTGGAGTTTGGGCCGGCGCGACGGGCGCTACCGGAGATTTCTCTGAGACTTGTTCTTGAGTGGTGCCATTGGCCTGCTGAGCATTAGTCGGCGCAGTACCAGTTTGAGCTCCTGTAATCTGGCTGACAGGAATCTCCAGAGCAGATTGTGAGCTCAAAGCCGCAGCCTTGGCGTCAACATTTGCTGGCGACAGGGAGACAACGGTCTCCATGTTGATTTCGTTGTCCTTGGCTAACATCGAGGAGCTCTGTGGTGGGCCACCAGTGCTCTGCTTCCATGCATCAGTCGAGGCAATAACTTTTGTTGATGGAGGATCCGACGACGACGCGTCGATCACAACCATAGGGTCAGCTTGAAGGTCCAAGATTGGAACAGGAGTAGATCGAGTTTGCTGAGCATCCTTGTCGGCTGGAGAGTCGATTTGGGCTTCAAAAGCATCCTCAGAGTTATCACCTGGCAGATCCGGAACAGTAGCAGTCGATTGCGCCTTAGAAGAGGTTTGTTGGGCCATCTTCGCCGGCGATTTCGTCGGAGATTTCCTGGGGGATTTTTTCGGTTTCTTCTTCTTCATCGTGGCAGGCGGAGAGTCGGAGCATATGCTGAGATTCCGTCGCCTGATGAGCCGGCGGTGGGCGGCGGAGTGAAGCGTCACTGTAGCAGTAGATCTCCTTTTTCGTCGAGCAAGAGAGAGAAAATAGCCGTTTTCTATTTTCAGTGAGAGGTGTTTTGTCTCAAAGGAAATACTACCAGTGATTAAAATACCAGTAAATTAATTAAAAATCATTACTATAAATGATCCAACTTCAAATCTATAATTGTTTTAAATTCTATAAATATCAGAGCCGTCCCTGAATTTACTTACGCCTAAGCTCATGATTTATTCCGCTTTTTTCGTTTTGCAAATACTGAGTTTGGAGATCCAACTGGACGAGAATCGGTGTCTAACAAATTCATAGTGTATCATGGTGATATCAAACATTTAATTGAACTTTTGCTTTGTATAAGCTTACGTGAGCAATCCCTCTTTATACATACCATAAAACCGAACCCGTAAGAAGGAAAAACGAAGTCTACATCACTGAGATATCAAATCCAATAGGCTTTTAAATTCTTCAAATATAATATCAATTGCACACATCTATCATCTTGACCAAACTGACCATTTTCTCTTTGAATCCGGAGAGAGAGAGAAAAGAAGAATGAACCAAGTTGACAGTACCAAATATATTTTTTGATATTTTTTTTACATATTATTTGAACATACATGTTCCATTCATATGGCATAGGCACTGACTTATGCAGTTATGTGTGTCTGAAGAGTTGCTTATCTGTGATGTATATATTGCTTGTCTATATACAAATGGATTTTTTTCTGCGGATCCGAGAAGATCTTTAAATGCTTTTTAGGGATTCAAAGTACGTTATTTCTATAAGAAGCAAAAATGTGAGGCTTGTGTAACATCATGGACTGTGATTCCCTTTTTGTGAAATTCTCCATAAAAGACTTGTATGGATCAGTTAGGTCCATTTCCCTTTTCTGTTAGCTGAAATTTTATTATGCTCCAAAATATAAACTTTTATATCCGTTATGTGAATATCGTTGAATTCTATACAATATGAAAGATCAATCAATATAAAACTACTTCACAGATTTCTCGTTTGCCATTTTGCTTTTAGAAACGTTGTCTTTGACCCAGAACTTGTTCTAAACATACGCAACTGAAACGTTGTCTAAAGCCCCGAATTTTTAATATACGTAACTATAGTCCCCTAAATAGTTAAAGGCCAATAATTTGTTAAAATTCTTATTAAATTATCTATAACACTCAAATCTTCAGACTCGTCCTGCTTTGACCAAAAAAAAGCAAAGGTTGTTTTTTTTTTTTTTGGTGAACATGTTAAATAAAGCAAAGGTTGTTATGTACTGCTTGTTATGTGTTCGAAATAGAATTTGTGAAATTCCCATCTGACGTTTCCAAGAAAGCAATTTCGGAAACATAAAAGTGGTAGGTAATATAAATATAAAAAATTAAATATTTCATATAGCATATACTCCACAAGCATAAATATTTCATATTTCATATGATTATGTCTGTTAGATGGAATCGAGTTCTGTTAAATGATTAAGAAAATATTTTAAATGTTTTATTAACTTATAAGTATCTGAGCTTATGAAAGACCCAGACCAAACTTATAAGGAGATGTGAAACTCAGAGATGAACCCTATTTTCGGATATTTAAATGACGTCCAAAATATGGTTTAATGTCAGCGTGACCACACATTTTTAGTGTTATGGAGTTGATTCGAACTTATATAATTTAACTTCCCAAAGTTTGCCTGCCATAGACCATCCATGTGTGATTAAAGAAAAAAATTTGGGTCGACAATACATAAATTTCATAAATAATTTCTTTACTGCTAAGAGTTTTGCATATTTACAATTAAATGTGGTTAATATTTTGTTTTTTATGAGGATTGGATTCAAAGGGAGCAGAATCTGCCATTAAAAAAAAAACATTTTGTTTTTTATTTGTTGTGATTTTTTATCAAAAAGTTATTATTCATTAATTAATAAAAATAATCTAGATCAAATATACCAAAAAAAAACAATCTACATGATTTGAAGGGAGAGGAATAACATGAAGCATCTTAGAGCACCATTAATCCATGTGGTTAAGAGGGGTGTTTGTTGATTTTTTTTAATCAAAAAAAAAAAAGAGAAAAGGAAGAAGAGGAAGATGAAACAGCGCCTAGTTAAACATCGACCAACTGATGTTGTTTCAACTATTCGCGGGTCCCACTGACACATAGTGGTCCATTGACTCATTTTTTTAATTTTTTTTTCTTAAACAGAGAAAAAAAAATAAAAAAGTTTCCTAAGCACCTTCATTTAAGCGAGCTCTTTAAGCGATGAGCGTTGATGATGCTCTTAAGAAGACACAACAAGCATCTATTAAACTCAAAGTTGAAGAAAATCCAAAGAATATGCCCAAGAAAGTTAACCGACAAATCAAAAGAAGAGGCAAATAAACACCAATTTGAGAAGAGTGGAGCAATTTGAGATGATATCCAAAACTGTGATGTTTGAGAAGCTCGAACTTAACTTTTTCACCAAGAACTTGCTATTCTATTCCGGATGGTGAAGTCAATTAGGAAAAACAGGCGATCAACTGATTTAATGTTGGCAATGCAGATAACTTCCACATTGAAAAAAAAAAAAACTTAATTCGTACACTAAAACCAATAATTTTGAATTACAGATCTCAACTCAGAATATGATCCACTCTAATCAAATATTGTTTCTTGCCATTTTGAACTAAAGTGTTTAGACTAAACTAATTAAAAAAAATAACCACGAAAGGATCATATTTATATATGACATGGGCCATCTACCTAGTCTATATAATATACAATACACATTCTAATGTTGACGAGAAAATGTGTATAAACGTTCAATCTAATCGTCGTAAAAGAAACAACGTTCAATCTAATAAAACAAGTAGTAAATAATCAATGATGGATCGGCACAAGATGAAGTAATGCTTATACCATAGAAGTTTTATTCCTCAAAATCTTAAAGCGAGATTGATACACATCAGTTCATCATCAAATATAACTATATCATAAAACAGTATGCAGAATTGGAGACTGATCAGTCTCCTCCATGGGTTGCTCTAAACCATCCCCTGAACATAGCGAACCCCCTCTTTGGTTTCATCTTCTTTACCGAAGAAACCCTTTCCAAAACCTTCTCTTTCTCCTTCCTCTCCTCCTCAACGCTTGACATCACACGTGTAAGCAGAGGAGAGCTCGCGAACGTAACGAGTCTCCTCTTCTCGAACTCCTCCATCGTTACAGTCTCTTCTTCAACATATTTGGACGTTGTTTGGTGATGTTCCACGAACTTGAGTTCCTCGATCTCTGGATTCTCTAGGAGACTTGACCTTATCATGTTGAGTCGTTGAATCTCTTTCCTCTCATGTTCGAGTTCTTGTGTTAGGGTTTGAATCCGGTTGGAGAGGATGTTGTTTTGTTGTAGGATTCTTGTAAGAGTATGTTTTGTCTGCTCCAGCTCGAGTGTTAGGGATCGAAATCTGGGTTGAGGACACAGCGTTGAATTTATTTCCTTTGTCCGAATCTGTAATCAATAAATACATGTTTTACTAACCAGAAAATCAAAATAAATGATTATTTGGACATATATTAGTTACCTCTCTAAACCTAGTTGCATAGACCTCTCCAGCTAAAACCTTCTCTCCGAATAAAGCCACCGCTTCTTTCACCGATCCAAACGGTGGTCTCGTGTCTATCTCTGCACGACCACCTAAGACGCTTCTACAACCATTTTCCCTCTCCATTATTTCACGAGAATAACACACAATTAGTGAAAACATTTCTTTTAATTTTTGGGTTTATATAGTAATTTAGAGGGTGTTAGATTCTTGGCGTTCACTACACTTGAATTTAGGTTAATCGGAATTGAAATGATGTGATTTTTCTTTGGTTAGGTCTAATAGTCGTTAGCTAAATGTGACAGTCTTGATAACAACACTTCTCCTCTCGCTCCTAACCAATAATTTTAAATGTATTTGGGTCTTCAGAAATACACTGGGTTTAGTTTTAAGCCCCCTAAATAAAAATGATTGATACTATGTTGGTCGGAACAAACACGTAGGCGATCGAATGAAATGTGTCGGAGTTCTCGTACTCATATTGTTCAAAGGAGTCAAACTGAACTGAGAATCATCATCACCATCGTCCTTGGTTTGTAACAGGATCGGGTCCGGTCCTAAACGAACCCCGCCCGTTTACGGGTACTACTCGAACCCCCGCCCGATTGCTGACTCAAAAGAAAAATTAGGCAATTTAAAAAACAATAATTAAAATTCAAATTTAAAATAATGACTTAAGCTTTTATTATTTTGTATGAAAATTTAAAAACATGGTTTTCAAATATAGAAAAAAATATAAAACTAAATTTTAGTCAAAATATATTTATATCTATTTTTAACAAAAAAAATCAAATAAATTGTAAAAAAAGAAAAAAAAACTGGACCCTTGAGCCCAAGGCGGTTGCACTCTCCGCACTACTATCTAAGCCAGCCCTGCAGGTACGGGTCCTACTCGAAAGCCGATTGGTACTCGAAATTTCAAAAATAATTGTATATATTATGTATATGGGTATTTTGACTTATTCTTGGTATAGTAGATTTTTTTAAAAGTTTTATGTTTCAGGTATTCGATTATAGTTTTGGGTTTCTAGTACTATTTTAGATTTTCGGAAATAAAATATGGGTGTTTGTGTAAAGTCTTGAGTATTTTTAGTATTTGGTCAGATTTTAGGTAAATTTTCGCCTATTTTGGTATTTAAATATTTTTGAATATTTTTGGTTTTCTGTTATTTTGAGTTTTTGAGTATTTTTGATTTTTTTTGCTCTAATTCGGGTACTTTAGATCCAGTTCCGATTTTAAATACCCGAATTGATCGAACCTGAAAGTATTCGAAAATTATAGGTTTTTAATAGGTTTTCAAAATCAGCACCTGGACCATCCGGACCCAAAGAACTGATTCTGATCCGAACCGGAAAAACTAAAGTACCTATTAGATCCAAATTTGTTAGACAAAAAGTATCCGGACTCAATATGAACCAACAAAAACTCGATCTGAGGATTCCAATGTCCATACTTAAATTATACTCCCTCCATTTTTATATATGAGTAGTTTGAGTTAAAAGTGTTAGTATCAAGAAAGTTTATTATTTTTGAAAATAGCATTTAATATATAAATTCAACTAATAATAAAATATGTGTTATTGCATTGGTCAAACAATCTATCTTACTAAAACAAAAACATTGTGTTAGATCTAACTTTTATTTTGTAAGTTTTTAAATTAAATACACATTTTTACTTTATTGTTAAATCTACTTTAAATCACTAATATTCTTTTCTTTATACTACTATTCATATTTCCAAACAATATACTCCTCTTTATACTATTATCCATGTTTTCAAACAACACTATAATTAATTTTGTGTCCAAACAATATATAATATTAGATCTCATCATTTTTAATAAAATTCTAAAAAATTTCTTTCAAATTATTTAGAAAACTAAACAATTGAAAAATTGAAATAATTTATAAGTAAATAAATAAATAGAACTTATTTTTACAGATTGAAATACTACAAAAGCATTTCAATCAATAATAAATCAATTAAATTAACAGATTAATTTATTTATGTTTCCTAAATAATGGTTATATCATTTATTTAATTAAGTAAAATAATAATTTAATAATAGCTATTACATAATATATATATATATATAATTTATACATTGTACAATAAATATAATAACAAAAATAATTATGCAAAATGTTCGAAATATATGTTATCCAAAGAAAAATGCTTAACACTAACTGTTAACAACAAATTTAAACCGATTATAATTTAAACAAATTATTAAAAATATAAATTACACAAAATAGTTATAATAAAATTAATTAAGCTATATACAAAGGAGTAATATGGTCAAGACATATATATTTCTTAATTATTTTATATCTATCATTTTCTCTATCAAAAGTTTGTAAAAACGTCATAATTTCACAAAATTGCAAAACAATAAAATTTAAAATTTGGATTAAACGGTGACAAATTATGAAACCAAAATTTAAATAAAATTGGATTGCATATTGGTCATCCATCGGTTCAATCAAGTAGTCTCGGGGTTTTGTTATTTTTTAAAATATGGATTTTTTTAAGAACCTAAACTGAATCATCGGATTAACCAGTTTGACCGTGAGTTCGGGTAGGATTTAAATCACTAATTTAAATGAAAAAAAATTTACATATACAAAATTCTTACAAATAACAAATAATTGTCAAGTTATTAATGAATTTTTTCATCATAAGAAATTTGTTCTTGCAAAACGCGGATCAAAATCTAGTATCTAATTAATACAAAAGTTGCTTTGGATTATCTGAACTTGTGAAACAAATTTTAAACTACCCTTTTTGTCAGCACAAATTTCATTCATTTTATCCCAATGGGCATTGATACATATGATATCAAACGATTACAAATGGAGGCCCAAATAGTTTTAATATTCGCCCAATTAAAAGTAGTCCAGAAGGTTCAACTTCATGTTTTGGTTTACGAGCTTCAGTAAATGCGTTATTGCTACGCGTCCTTCACTGCTGTAGAGTTTCATCATCTAAAGCCACATGTCTTTCATGTGAAGTATGGAAATCTCGGCCACCCACCGCTGAATCACCATCGTCGCTTCTATGACTCCTCTTATCCAATACTCAGCCTCTCTGGAGTAAAGCAAATCATCACTTTGCTCGTACAGGATTGTGAATCGTCAATATCATAACTGATTCCTTTTGTAAATTGTCGTCGGAATAAACTTTGAGATCTTGAACTAATCACCGGTATATTAAGCATGGTTCGTAGACAGATATAGAGAGCAAGGAATGTGTCGAGACGCCTTCTCAGACCTCAAGTATGCTTTTGTTGCTTCTATGCACCACCATTCAAATAAACACCTTGATCTTTGGCCTTTAGGAAACCAAAATTTAATCTGAAAAGTGAAGACATACTCCCTTATAAACAAAGATTAAGCATAAAGTGAAGATCCAAAACCCCAAAGATTCCAAACTTTTTCTTTAAACAAGACGAAATTATAAGCCCCAGCATAGGATGGAAAAAAAAACAGAGATTCCAATCAAAACAAGATTGGACTTGATTGAATCAACTCCTAACTAGAGATAAAAGACGAGTCTGGAGAAAAGCTCTGTTATGGAGTTGAACGCACTTCAAAAGCATCTATGCAAAACAGAGAATCGCTTAGCGAAAGGTGAGATCGATCCAAGGATCGAATATTTTTTACATCAAAAAACAAAAGAAAACAAAAGGTCGGTGGTGACCGGCCTTTCGACTAAAAATACTACATAATGAAACAGAGGGAGTATTTATTATTAATGTTTTTGAATTAGTTTAAGTGGTGTTTCACCGTCCACTGATAAAGAAATCAATCATATTAAATATAAATATGTTATATTTTCTAGTTAAGCTATATCACTTTTTCTTCCAAAATAAATATCATAATGAATCTGTTGTGAACAGCTACCGTTAGAGTAGAAGAAGAATAGAGGACAAAACATACTGAGGCAAATACCCGTTGTTTCTTATTATTGATGTGATAATAACTTACAAACCCTTAGACCCATATTTATACAGCCTCAAAAAACCCAATTTCCTTTTCCCAATAGAAATAGTAATTCAAAAAACCCGACTACGTCCGACCCACGAGTGCTGGGCATTTTACTGGTGCATCACAGATTTAAGACACACAGATGCAACAGAATCAAAATTAATTTAAAATTGTTTTTTTGGCACAAATTTCATTAAATCAAGATTAAGGCGTTTTAATGGTTACATCTGGAGGTATGCTCGACGGTAAGATAAACAACAAAAACAGTAAAGCAGTAATAGAAGTGTTACAAGGAGAAACTAACTCGAAGTAGAGAGATCCGTGGATAATCTTCACTTGAATTCTTGAAACCACATCTCAGAAGAGCTAAATAGTCTGAAAACATTGAAATACCCTAGTGAAAAGGATTGGAAGAGGGTGGGAAGCCGATATAGGCTAAGTAACCCGTCAAACGAAAGAGACCAGCTCTACAACCGTCTATGCAGGGCCGGCTGAAAGGGAGGGTCAATCGGTGCACAGCTCCAGGGCGCAGAAGACAAGGGCCCCATTAAAAATTTTATTCTTTTAGTTTTTATAGTGTCGATAGATTTTTAGGGTTTGTAGTTCTTTTCTTCTTTTTTTGTTTATTTGCTTTTTACAAAACTTTTCAACTTCCTTCTCTCAATCTGAAAAAAAAATTACATCTAATACTTGAGTTGGATCACGATAGTCTCTGGTAAGATTTGGTTTTTAGATTATTGATCTATGGACTATGATCTGTGATCTATCATATATTTTTGTGTTAACACGATTCTCCTTTTAAAAAAGTCTGAGAAAAATCCACTTTAGTTCATAATTCAAAATTTATATGTTGTCTCCATATGTTCTTCTAGTATTCTTAACATCAAACGTAAATTTTCAGGTTTTTTTCTAATTACAGGGTCTCATTCTTTTGGAAATTCATATTATAACTTACGAGGTGACATTTCTCTATTTATCTGATATTTAGCTTAAATCATGGCTGGGAATTCAGGATAACAGAAAAAAAAAAGGTAGCAGAATTGTTTATAAAATTTCAGAAAGGTTATATGGATAAATTTGTGGTAAGAAAAAATGCTAATGAAAATCATGAACCTTCTAGTAATGATAATAATACTGAATCCAATGATCATTTGAGTGAGCATGATAATGTGTTAGATAAAGGTTTTAATGTTCATGAACAAAAAAAGCTCATCATTAATATTTATGATCTTAAGTATTGGAATAACCTTGACAATAAAATGAAGGATATGTTAGTTGAAAAAGGTTAAATAGAGAAATGAATCTTGTGTTCCCCCCCCCCCCCCCCCCCCCGAGATAAGAGCTCTAGACATTTTTCAATGCTTATTATTCTAGGAAATTGAGTAATGGGAAAATTAATGATAGAAATTGGCTGGTTTATTCAAAACATGAGGACAAATATTACTGTTTTTATTGCAAGTAGCTTAAATATGGTGTTTGCATAAGTTCATTAGCTAATGATGGTTTAAGAGACTGGAAGAATCTTAATGATAGGCTTAAACATCATGAAAGAAGTGTAGATCATATGACCAACATGAAAATTTGTAATGAACTGAAAGTTAGATTGAAAAAAGATTTAACTATTGATAAATAATTACAAAAAGAAATCTCAAAGGAAAAAGAGCGTTGGAAGCTTGTTTTAACTAGTAATTGCTGTTGTGAAGTTTTTTGCTAAAAGAAATTTGGCATTTAGAGGAAAAATGAAAAACTTTATCAAGATAGCAATGGTAATTTCTTACGCTCTATTGAGATGATTGCAGAATTTGACTTGGTAATTCAAGATCATATTAGACGCATTCAAATTCAAAAAATCCATCATCATTATCTTGGTCATAATATTCAGAATGAGTTTATCTCTCTTTTAGCTCACAATGTTTAACTTTCTATTGTAAAAGTCATTAGAGAGGCAAAATATTTTTATGTCCTTGATTGTACACCGGATGTGAGCCACCAAGCGCAAATGACTCTAATACTATGATGTGTGAATTTTTTAAATAAAAAAGTAAGTGGATAAGAGTATTTCTTAGATTTTTTCGAAGTAGATGACACATCTGATTTAGGATTTTTTGAAAAATTGTGAGATGCTTTAAAGTCTCTTGCTCTTGATGTTGGCAATGTGAGAGGTCAAAGTTATGATAATGGTTCCATATGAAAGAAAACATCAAGGTGTTCAGAAAAGATTTATTTATATAAATCCAAAAGCATTGGATATGTCATATGCTTGTCATGGTCTATATTTTGTGGTTAGTGATATGAATTAGTGTGTAAAAGATATTTCATTCTTTGGAATTTTGCAGCACATATATGCCTTGTTTTCTGGTTTTACAAAGAGATGAAAGATTTTACTTGAACATGTTCCTTTTTTACAGTGAAATCTTTCTGCAATACTCGTTGGAAGAGTCGAATCAAAAGTGTTAAAGCAGTCAGATTTCAGACTCCAAAAGTAAGGTCAGCTTTATTGAAATTATATGAATCATGTGATGATGCTATGACAAAAAGTGATGCTGAAAGCTTAATCATGTCATTTGTTAATCTCGAATTTTTACTTGGCATGGTCATTTGGTATGATATTTTGTTTGCTATTAATTCAGTGAGTAAGAACCTACAAGTTAAATCTGTGTGCATTGATAATGCTTTGAAACAATTAGAAGGTGTAGTTCTGTTTTTGGAGAAGTATAGACATGAAGAATTTTCCTATAGTTTGAGTATAGCTCAAAATATTGCAAATGATATGGATGTTGATCATGTATTTCCAAATAAGCGCCGTATCTATAGGAAAAAAACAATTTGATGAAACTCAGTTAAGTGAAGAAGTACTAACGGGTGAAGATGATTTTAGAGTTAATTACTTTTTAGTTGTGGTGGACATGGCAATAACTTCAGTCAAGGACATGTATGATCAAATGATGAAATTAAAAGTGTTTTTGGGTTATTATTTGATTTGAGAAAACTAAAAGCATTAGTTGAAAGTGAATTACGAGAACATTGTACTAATTTTCACAAAACTTTTTCTCATGGTAGTTCTTCAGATGTTGATTTGAATGATTTTTATTCTGAGTTGAGAATTTAGCAAACAATTCTACCTGATGTGCCTATGAAAATTGGTGAAGTTCTTGAGTTTGTTGAAAGTGTGGGTTGTTATCAAAATATTTCTATTGCTTACCGCATTCTATTGACTATTCATGTGACTGTAGCTTCAGCAGAAAAAAGTTTTTCAAAATAAAATTACTGAAATATTATTTATGGTCTTCAATATTCAAGAAATGTTGAATTGTTTCGGCTATTTTATGCATTTAGAAAGACATCTTAGAAGACATTGATTTTGAAACTATTATTCATGATTTTTAAATCGAGTAAAGCTCCGAAAAATCGTTTCTTATGATTTTTTGTTTTTGTTTTAGATGAATAATGTTTTTCTTTGCTTTTCAGGTTCAGAAACACATGTCCAAGTATGAATTCATTGGTAGAAACAAGTGGTTGCCAGAAGAAAGATGCAAAATTTTATTTTATTTGTGTATTGCTTTTCCTTAACATTGTATTTTAGTATTTTTGTTGCAGTAACAATTTTACAGTAGCATATTTTTTTATACTGTCTGAGGGTTTATTTCAGAACTTTCCCCCAGGATCTATCAAATGTTTAAGCCGGCCGTGCGTCTATTTGGTCCCAGTAGATTAGGTGATTTTCAAGAGGTCCGGATAGTAAGAAGATCGGTAAGCGAAATGATAAGGCGGTGGAAACTCTTTTCATCTCTAATTTCATTGGTGAATTTAACACTGAGTCTAGCATAATGGCTGGCAAAGTCGGAAGGTGTTTTCAAATGGAGCTGTGAAATTGAGGTTTTAAATGCCTACAATTGAGACTATGTTAATCTCGAATAAGACAGAAATTAAGAAAGACCTAAAACATCTGAGTTGATAAATGAAGATTAGTAAAATTTTAGGACCCTAAAACCTCTCAAAATAGAACTGTGGTCCAAGAGATGTAACCAAGCCCAAGCCCATGAATTGCCCAAGAGACTGCAAATTAGGATTTTGTTGAGTAGTAGCTCGTTGACGCTGTTATTTGAAGACATATCAGTCTCTCCGCGTCCGATGGGACTAGTAGATCCTGTTGACGGGTGTCCCTTGTAAACTTTTGGCTGAAGACGTAAGAGAAGTCCCGGTGGGCGGAGCATTGGCTTTGCCGAAGATATCAATAGATTTTCTCTGTAAAGGTTGTTTCTGTAGAGTTTTTGGGGAGCCGGTGATGTCATGAAGACGGGGTACACGACGGAACCAATACCAGCAAGGCAGAAAACTTGTGAGAGACAGCGGTTGGAGATGGGGATGGTGGACAGATATAGACTGCAACTTGAAAGAGTTGCGATGCAGTACGATGGAGTTTCGTCGTAGGTGAAAGTGGCGAGAAGTGGTGGAGATGCTTCAAATCTGAGGATCCCAAGTTCGGGATGAGAATATCTGGTGGTTATGCTTCCACAGGGAGGAGCACTGTCGAAGATTAGAAGGAGGCGTATATATCTGGTGTAGAAGCTTCGAGAGGGACCAAAGGACTCGAGCCGTATAAGACAGTTAGGAAACAAAACCAGAAACTGGAGACGACGAGCAGACGGAAACAAAACATTACGAAACGAAGACATAGAGAAGGATCCGACGCCGGCGACCAAGGAATTTACTAGCGTCGAGAAAAATAACTTATACCTTTATCTCGAAAATCAGGTGTAGGATAAAAATCATAGTTTTGAATTAGTTTTTTCTCTAAAATGTTATTTATTCTATTTCTCCGTACCTTTCTGAATACAAAATACAATATTTGAAAATGGGTTTATTTGTGAAATAATTAAAAAAAAAAAGAAATTTAGTTTTATAGAGTGGATAGAGAGAGATAGGAAGAGAAAAAAAAAAAGAAGGGTATAAGTTTAGTCAGTCGTGAATTTGGGTTACTGAATGCAATTTCCATTTAAAAATTCTCTTCAGAAATTAAACCAAATTAACGTTCCTGGACCGAAAATTTTCATAATCAAACCGGTGATGCTAAACCGACCAGGCTGACCCTAATTGATTTCAAACTGACCGTTGTTTTACTAGAGAACTCACTCACCAGAGAGAGAGAGAGAGAAGGCAATGGAGGAAGCTACACTAATGGCGGATTTGCAGAGCTTTCTACGAGATCGCTGCTTAACCGTGTCCAATCTCCCAGAAAAAGGCCGCTCTCTATTCACCTCCACACACTTTCGTCCAGGTTCATCTCTCTTAGGGTTTCGTACGATAATAATTGTTTGATTCGGCCGCTGAGTTTTTAGGTTTTTTCTTCTTTCTTCAGGAGAAGTGATTCTAAGACAAGAGCCTTATGTTTCTGTTCCGAACAATAACTCGTCTGAATCAAGATGTGATGGATGTTTCAAGAACAATGGCTTGAAGAAATGTTCTGGTTGTCAAGTGGTTTGGTACTGTGGGAGCTCATGCCAGGTATAATGATTGGTGATTGATTCGTTATTGTAACTGGTTTGTTTGTTTAATTTTGATTATGTTCAGAAGTCAGAGTGGAAGTTGCATCGCCATGAATGCAAAGCTCTCTGTAGGCTTGAGAAGGAGAAACGTCTGTTAGTGACTCCTACAATACGTCTGATGGTGAAGCTTTACCTCAAGAGGAACCTACAAAATGAAAAGGTTTATCATTTGATGCATTCACCTTTTAGTTCTTTAATTGACTATGTTGAAATGTTTTGAAGACGATGTCTATTTTATATCGGCTGCCTTAGTGTGATTGTGATGTTGTAAATGTATTCTAAGTTCCTTACTGTGTTTGTCTGATCCAGGTCATACCTACCACGACAACAGACAATTACAGTTTGGTGGAGGCTTTGGTGTCCCGTATCCTCCTCTCTGTTTGGGTTTTAGTTTTGTGGAGCTGATGATCTTCTTTTACCTAGAATTGCTTGTTCTTTTTGTCTTCTTTAACTTTTATTTGGTAGATATGTCTGAGCTTGATGAGAAGCAGTTGATGTTGTACGCGCAGATGGCTAATCTTGTGAACTTGATACTTCAGTTTCCTAGTCTTGATCTTAAAGAGATTGCCGAGAACTTTTCAAAGGTTCGTCTTCAGTCCCTTTTGTCTCTTCTCCGGGTATTATATAGATAGGCTGGTGATGATATGATTTTGCATCTGAAAAGATACACTACTATTGAAGGTCAAAATAGATCGGTCACTTTGTTTTATCTGTTACAATGGGATAATTTCTTGAGCCACTTTCATTTGTACTGAACACAGTTCTCGTGCAATGCTCATAGCATTTGTGATAGCGAATTGAGACCTCAGGGGATAGGACTGTTTCCCTTGGTTTCCATCATTAATCACAGGTAATTTGCTTCATTGAAATCTGTTTTGTTTGTGTTTTTTTTGTTAATCATTTTTTATCTCCTGTCTAACCCTTTTCCTCTGCAGCTGCTCTCCCAATGCGGTATTAGTGTTCGAAGAAAAGATGGCGGTTGTTCGAGCAATGGAGAACATATCAAAGGATTCAGAGGTAGTTTCATCTTGAGTCTTTCGTAAATGCTACTTGCACACTGACATATACCTGTTAGATCCTTTGTCTTTGATCAGGTAACTATCAGTTATATTGAAACCGCTGGAAGCACTCTAACTCGGCAGAAGTCTCTGAAAGAACAATACCTCTTCCACTGTCAGTGCGCCAGATGTAGTAACATTGTAAGCATTTTTACTAATTTTTCCACTTATTAATGATGATTTTTTGACAATTATGTGAAAACATTTGTCATACCTAAGGGAAAACCTCATGATATCGAAGAGAGTGCCATGTTGGAAGGCTATCGGTGTGCCAATGAGAAGTGTAATGGCTTCTTACTCCGTGATCCTGGTATGTAACGACTTCTCTACATAGTTTATGTTTCCAAGAACATTATTGATCCCTCTTATCTCTTTTTTGTTTGGCTTGCAGATGATAAAGGTTTTGTTTGCCAGAAATGCATGCTTCTTAGGAGCAAGGAAGAGGTTAAAAAGTTGGCGGGTGATCTGAAAACAGTTTCAGAGAAGGCTCCTGCATCTCCTTCCGCAGAAAGTATATGTTGCCTGCTTTGCTTCCTCAATGTTTGCATTTATATGTCCGAACAAACTTAACTGATCTTGGTTACATTAACTTGTATTGCAAGTTGTCTGAGAGAATCTTTGACCATTTTCAGATAAACAAGACGCTATTGCGCTGTATAAGACAATGGAGAAACTACAAGAGAAGCTTTACCATTCTTTCTCCATCTCTTTAATGAGAACCCGTGAAAAACTTCTCAAGGTGCGTTTCTTTTGGAAAGAAGGTTTTGGACATTTGAAAGTTGTACATAATTTTAAGAAAACGATACAAATGTGGTGTCTCAAAGCTTACTATTACGCATTCCTTTGCAGATGCTGATGGAAGTAGAAAGCTGGAGAGAAGCTTTGGATTACTGCAAACTTATAGTCCCTGTTTACCAAAGTAAGTAGACTTCTAGTAGTGTAGGATTTATATTTTGAACAGAACTTAGAAGCTCTTTATGAAGGTTGTTCTATGTGGGGTTTTTAAGACTTACTGTAAATTAATTATCTATAACAGAAACAAGTACGTATCTTGACTAGATGTTAGGGAAGCTGGCAAAGAAGTAACATAGTGATATAATAGTTGTAAAGTCAATCAAATGTGTTGGTGGTTATATGTAACTTGTGCTTACTTTGTTCATATAATTGCAGGAGTATATCCAGAAACACATCCTTTGATTGGCCTGCAGTTCTATACCCAGGGAAAATTAGAATGGTACAAAAAACTTCTTTAATTCTTTCTCTCATTTACTGTATTTACAGATTAATATCAGGACATTTTAACGCTAAAATCCATAGGACCAGATAAGCTTTTCCAAACACTATCAAAAAAGCCATTCCTCTACATGTTTCACAGCTGCTTTACTTACTTATAGTGCTTAAGACTTTCTACTGTTTACTAGTATAGGTTATAGCCTAAATGCAACACTTCATATTTACCAAGAGAGCTTGGCTTAGTGGTATAGGAGGAACTTGGTTATAAAGCCATGTAATAACTTTGCGACGGTTACTATGTTGACGAAAAGGCATAATTGTTATATTTGCAGGTTGCTGGGGCAAACCGAAGAGGCGGTGAGTTCACTGATTAAGGCATATGACATTCTGCGGATAAGCCACGGAACAAGTACACCATTCATGAAAGATCTCTCAGAAAAGTTGGATGAAGCTCGTGCAGAGGCTTCTTATAAGTTGCTTGCATTGAAAGATGGCAACTAGCAAGTTCTTGATCTCATTCTTCTCCTCATGAATCACTTTCTTGAATAGAGCTGGAAAACTGGTAAAAGTTTGTATTTGATCAAAACCTATCATAGGAAAAGGGTTAAGAGAATGAAAACATATTTTGCATATTCCCATAACATAGGGAAATGAATTTTATTCCACTTTCACATCAGCATTCTACAACTTATCAGTTAGTAAAATAGAAAAAGATCACAGCATCGTAAATGCAAAATTAAGTTTCAAGACAAAATTCATAGAAAAAGGGGTCTTTCTAGCTGTTTGTGATAAAAGAGCTGGTTATATTGATTACGCTTTCGTTATCATAAAGGTTTACATTAACCAGACCAACCAGAATATACCACTGTTCTAAAACGCGGTCGAGTAGCCGCAAACGCGGCCGCGAAAACGCTACTCGGAGATCCAGTGTTTCGATTTGGGCAAAGTTACGCACTATTAATCCGATTAAACACCGATTAATTTTATAACTTTTATAAAGCTAGGCCTATCTTATTGGGCCATGACTTTGTTCAGATCCGAATAATTTATTAGAAGGGGACATCTTGCTTATTTATAGTGTTGGTGTACGACCATTACTTCCCCATGTACCCGATGTGGGATGTTTTATAAATTACTTGTCTTTCATTTAATAAACTGAGTGGTTTTTTTCTTTTTTTCATGTTTTTTTTTGCTTAACAATTTTGTAATTTAGTGTTGGCCTGTTGGGCTTTCGATGGATTATATGTTAATGTAACAATTTGTATCTTTTTTTGTTTAAAAAGGAAATAGCAAATGACCTTTAAAAAAAAATTAACTGCTTGGAATTTTGCTACTGAAACTTTTTTTATAAGAAATCTGAGTTATTTTTATATTTTGTATTGTTAGACTTGGACTGTTAATAGATATTTTACAAATTTATAATTTTAGTACCAAGGATACTTTAGACATGAATTATATATAATACTAGGTGATTTTCCCGTGCTCATGCACGGATATAAATATTTGTAAAGTGAATATACTACAATAATTGATTGATATTTAGTTTTAGTTTTAAAGTAGTTTGTAATTTATATGTAAAATTTATATCAATAATACTACATTAATTTAGTTTAGACATGATTTTAGATATGTTATCTTCTATCAGTTTAATTGTTTTTATGGTCGATTTAGTTATCATTTGGATATATTGGATTACATATATTTTTATAAATTCAACTACAATATTTTTATTCAAAATATATTTAAATTTTGATTAATTTTCTTATTTGCATTTAAATTGGTTGTTGTCTTAGATATCTAAATATATTTTAGTAAAACTATGTATAACTTAAGATATATTATTCTTAGAATGAAATAAAAAAAAAATAAACTAAAGTGTCTGATTCCTACTTACATAAATTAATATAACAATAATATTCTGAAATCTCATGCATATATATAAATTCTACAAAATAACTAAATTGTGACAGTTGATTAATATTTTATTTTCACTTGTTAATATGTTTTGAGTTATCCTATCATTTATATTTATAAAATAAATAAAATATTATTATAAAGTTATATATTCTTATTGTATTTAAATCTATGATTTTAGATATAAGTTGGATTAATCAAATCACTCATGTTGTGAGTATACTAAGTTAAACATTTTTTTTTCAAATGAAAAACTGAAGTATAATTATTTTTTTATATAACTAAGTCAAATTTTATTTTATTTATCGTTTAATTAAATGTGTATGTATTTTGGTAATATTTATCAAATTATATGTTAATTTTTAAACAAATATTAGAAGATAAAGTGATGAACAATATTAAGTTATAAATATAAGTAATTAATAAATAAAAATATTTTATAAATTTTAAATAATTTTATGCTTTGGATATGTTGAATGGTAAACTGAAATTTATTTAAATTAAAAAAATATTTTAAATAATCTTGTAAATGAAAACTCAGATTTTCTAGGGTATTTTTATTATGGTTATATTAAGTTCCACAAACATAAAACATAAAATTAAAAAGGAAAATAAATGCTAAGATTTTTTTAATTATGATAAAATATAATACCTAACTCGTTTAAAAAATTAGTGTTATTCTATTCTTTGATCAAAAAATATTTTATAATTATTTGATCAAAATGTGTTTATTGTTGAAATTTATTTTGTATTTTATTATCTCTTAAAAATAAGCAGTAAAACTATTTGTGATTACTTTTAAGAAATTATATTATATCAATTTATGTTACTTAATTATTTTATATAATCACTTTGAAAAATATATATTTTGTATTATTCAAAAAAATTTGTCAAAACAAATACAATTTTCTTTTTTTCTAATATCAAGATTATTTATATGTGTGAAATTCATTATTATGAAGTCAAATTATATGAAAATATAGTTTTCCAGCAAAGAAAGAATAGATATAAATAATTTATTTTTTTACTTCAAAAGTAAATTTATGTTTTTTTTAAATGGAATAACTCTATTTTGTGAACTTTCCTTTTTAATGAAATCATATTATATGTACATATATTTTCGTTTCTAAATTCAGTTTTTAAAATTTTTAGACTTTTCCTTTTTGTAATATATTATATTTTGAAAATTTTAAAAATCAAACTAAATTAGATGTAATATTTTTATTGGATATCTCAAAAATTAACTCTCTTAAGAATTAAAATCAAGATTATCTTGTGAACTTTCCTTTTTATGAATTACATTATATATAAAATGTATTTTCGTTTTTTTTAATTTTTAATTTTCTTAGATATATAGGTTATTTTTAAAATAAAAAATAAAAAGAAAACCTAAATAAAAAAGGAAAAATAAAATAAAACAGGCATATAATAATGATAATTAGATATATATTTGATTCATTAAGGGTATCATTGTAATCAACCAACGTGAGAGTTAATGTGAGCGCGACACATAGGAAACTGACTTCTCAAATAATATTATAGAGATGTATTATACATTTAAATAAAATATTATACATGTAAAATTACTAAAGAATTATAGATTTGAATTGTTAATAGATATTTAAATTTTTTTTAATTTCAATACCAAGTATATTTTATATATAAAGAAGTATTATACATAAAAATTTTGTATTATACTTATAATTATGGTATTATACATATAAAAGTATAAAAAAATTCCTCCCCGCGTACTCCCCGAGTTTTCTCCGCTTTTCTAAAAAATCGCTAGGCCTTGGTGTGCCGCACGCGTAGCGCCTAGCGAGTTTCCGAACAAAGGAATATACCAAACTAAGACTTTGATCATTTTGACTTCTCCTGCAACACTGACCTCATCTAGACGACTAGACCATAATTCAGCAATTAGTTCGATGATTCTCATTTTCCCTATAGTTTCACACAAAAATCCTTTAATATATTACATGAGAAGTCATTTTATTGACTTCTGTTGACGTGTCACTCATACATGCAATCTGAGAAAAATTCTTATAATTTCATTGGTCGATGATTTATAATTTTTATTTATTTTAATCAAATCTAAAAAGAGAAATCATAGAATCAATAAATGTTAGTTGTCAAACTATTTATATAGTTTTATGCATAATCATTTATAATATCAAATTGTATCAAATATAGAACTTCTATATAATACTTCATTATTCTATTTTTCAGTAATAGTCTATTCATCTTTTCCACAATACATCTCTTTGACTTGATTTTACAAAGAAATTCCTTCATAACTTTTCATAAAAAGAATAAAATATGTATTCAAAGTATTCTTAGATTTTCATTAAAAAAAACAATATGATTTAGTCTATATGATTTAAATTGAAGATGTTATTAAAATATATTCTATTTTGTACATTAATTTTTGGGAATTTGCACTCGATGACTACAAATATAAACTAATTAGTTATATAGAAATACACTGTACAACTTTTGATAATCACCAAGATGCCTCTACACTACTATCTATATCCGACAAAAGATATGATCTATCTATTATGAGAGTGAATGGAGATAAAGTGCAGGACGTAATTCATTGCGGAATTGGAATAACGCTTTTGTTTTACCAATCAACATTATTTACTTAATACATGCGTTTTTCTAAGAACAAAAAGTTAAAAAAACAAAACACTGTGGCGTATCAAAATTTACGAACAAACTCATTGTCCCGCACCTAATATTATCATGCAGCAGATATGGTGCGGTTTTTAACTTGGGTGCGTTTTTCATTAGTTATTTATTAGTTATCAAATAAATAATAGAATATTTGTATTGCCAACACAAAGATTATACTCTGTACCCATTCCTTTTTTTTGTTTTTATTTTTAGAATATGTGCTGACCATTGTGCCTCTACTGATGAGCGTAATCTTTTTTGGTATTTCTTAGGCAGATCAAATTTCTCTTCTCGTATCGACAGTATATGATTCGCCCAAAACTACATACCTACTGCCACATTACCATTGCGAGGATTATATCCTACCCTAATCATTATGAAACTCCCTGTAGCTTCCATCCTATAAAACGTTTTTTATTTCCTACACAACATCAGAGTATTTTTGACATTTTACCTATGCTGATACCAAGTTGCGGCCCACAAAAAATCTACCCTAGGTATTTCAGTAATATATCGATTCTTTTTGTATTTTGGTCCAATTCACTCTAAATAATATTTATTTAGTTATCTTAGTCATGGTCTAATATTTAAACTAGATGTGTGTTCCATAATTACATGTTACTACTATTTAATGTAAATATTTACCTTTTTAATTATTATTTTCATAATTTAATATTTAAAATAAATAAAACAAATTGATCTTCCTCTATTTAAGTCTGAACACATTATATGGAACTGAAAAATGAACTGTATCAAACCAAAATAACCAAAATCGAACAAAATTTCATAATATCTAGACGGATCTGAACCAAAACCGAACCGATGACGGAATGATTACCTAAGTTAGATGTAGACATTCAGGTTTTCGGGTCAGATTCAGATCGGTTTCTGTCAGGTCCATCGAAAATACATGTAACTTTTGGATATATTTTTGGTTCAGTTATGTTCGTGTATTTATGCTAGAAATGATCTGAAGTATCCGAACTGGATTTGAAAACCCAAAAAATACCTGAAACCCCAAAAAATACCTGAAAACCTAAAAATATTCGAAAACCCGAAAACCTAAAAAACATTTGAATACCACTAAATAGACAATTTCAAATTTTAATTGTATTAATTATATTGATATATCTATTTACATTATTTAAATTGTACTTAATTGTTCAATTCCGCAAACTATAGATTTTCACCAATCAAATACAATTCCGCACCGCTAATTTTATCAAAACCGCACTTGTCCCGCAAAACGCACGAACCGCAGTTGAACTGTCCCGCACTTAAATTCTGCACCGCTTATTTTGCCAAATCTGTGGTCACCATTCGGACCTTATGTATCTACACTACTATCTTCCTCTCTCTCCAGCTTAATGTTTTTAGCTAATCTAAAAAAAATTTGAAATTTTTACTCTTCCTCCGATCGTGACATTTTCCAAAATTTTTCTTTATATATTTTAATAATTCAATTTGATCACATGATATATTTCACCATTACATTTTATTTTATGGAAGATGTATTTAGTGATTATTATGCATTCAATCTGGATTAACTATGTATTATTCGATAATTAAACTTTATATATGTTTTAGTGTATTTTATCTGAATAACTCCCAACGTTTCGGGTTTTATTTGGAGTTAACCATAATTGAAATCTTTGATTAACAAATGATATCACTGGATAATTTACGTATGATCCGGAATAACTATCTAGTATCCGGTTACAAACCATGCTTAAGTATTAATCCATATATTCTTATAACTTAATTTGACTTATGATATATTAAATCGTTGTACCTTAATTTTTAGAAGATGTATTTAGTAACTATTATACATATCGTCGGATTAGCCAATTGAATTTGGTTTAACATTGTCATAGCTTGATAGAATTTGCTATCAAGTAAGGGAATTAACTATAATGTTGTATAAAGTATTATAAAATCAAATTTCAATTCTACCATACCAAAGCATATACGTCATTTTACTCCTGCCACATTCCTGACATGATATATTACCAAATATTTATTTATATCTTGCTACAGGCTATTACGTAGCTTCCTCGTTCGGCGCTTGGGTTATATCGTCAGATCATAACCAATAAATAACCAGTTCTGCAATTACTTTCAAATTATATATAGTTTCCCAATTACCATCCAATATTTGTATATTCACCTAAATGAGCCTTAATTTTTTCACAAAATGACAGAAAATGAAAATTTCATTATCACAAACCTAAGTTATTTTCAACGTGGAAAGTTAAACTCATTTATATTTAAAGCTATGATTTCTAAAAATCTGTTTCAAAAGATGGAACTCAACTTTGTTGATATTCTTATATGGCAGAGAGACAAAAATTAAGTTATGTGAATGAAAC
Source organism: Raphanus sativus (assembly GCF_000801105.2). Lineage (NCBI taxonomy): Eukaryota > Viridiplantae > Streptophyta > Magnoliopsida > Brassicales > Brassicaceae > Raphanus > Raphanus sativus. The sequence goes on from NC_079516.1 coordinate 25,415,445, forward strand.
ATGTCAAAGAAAATTCCAAATAGAAAAACCATGTAACATTTTCTTTTTGTTTGGCGTTAATAAATATAATGTGACGAAAAATTAATCTAATGCTTTGTGATAATGTTAACTTAGTTGTGTCACCACAGGGATTTATTATTAATCAGCATGATGCAGATATTAGCAAAAAGTAAAAAAAAAAGAATGAGACGATAAAATCTAAATAATGATATATTTTTGTCTTCTATAATCTTTATAGGTGTGATCTAATGCTGCATAACTTTAGTCCCCATCTCTTGACTCTCTTTGTTTCTAAATGCAACACTCTCTCGACTCTATAGTTTACAAAAAAAATGGAGGAATATTTACCGACTGTGTTGAAGTGTGCAAAGTGAACACCGTTGCTTTGGAGTGCGACCAAAGCACTATCGCTAAGCGTCTTTTGTTTCTCAGATACAACGGCCGTAATATATATGTCCCTTTGATGTAGCGGATTTCCAAATATCTATCTACATCATTTTTTCAGATTGGAGAAGATTCGTCCTCGAATCTTGTTCGTAATCTTTGAATCCAAAACTTTTCCAAGAAAAACTCTTCGTCGAATCTTCAATAGCACGTTTTGCACGATTTTTGCATGGATATGTTTATAACATGATTCTTCACAGATCCATTTTTGCACAAAGTTTGCACTCAACAGATTATTAAGATACTGCACAAAATCTTCATCAATACAATTTCGCCCTATTTTTTGCATGGATCACTGTCTTTTTAAATTCATTGAGATCACCAGTGATCTACCGAAAACAAGGAACAAAGAGAAAACTCTTAACTTTTATTAATCAATCAAAAACTGATAATTTGAATACAACCTTAAACCAAGATGTTGTATATAACAACATCATAAAACCCTAAAATAATAAAGATAATTATCTAAATAACTAACTAATAAAATAAATAATAAATATTTAGAAATATCCCAAATATTTATCTACATCACCTTTGTAGCCAGCGTCTCTCAGCTTTTTTCTGATTTCAGCTGGTACATCCTCCACATTCTTCATTCTCCTTGGAACAGGGCAATTCTCAGCATCCCAAATAACGATTACTTGATCCGAAGAGAAAAGAGAAACGTCAACGTCAACCACCGTCATATTCCTCTTGTCGCCCTTATTCCCCATCTTCTTCTCTTTTTTACCAGCGGCAGTTGTAGTTGCAGATATTTTGAGGATTTGTTTTTCTTGTCTTATGAAGAAGAAGAAGAAGAAAAGCTTGGAGAATGAAGGTGAATGTGTATTATTTACTTTTATGGTATCGATACTCAAGTCTTTATTTACTTTTATGATTGAGAGACCAACTCTATTAAACTCTGTAATTATCCTCCTATATATATTAAGGCTTCGAATGGGTGACGCAAATCAAACTAAAATGCAGATCAAGCAGAACACACAGAACAAATGCAGATCAAACAAAATTAATAAATTATTGTATTTAAATAAATGCTGAATTTTTAATGAAAATAAATATCTAAACAAAATAAAAACTTGTTATATATAAGTAATAAATACCATGATGAAAAATAACAGTACATATCATCATTTTAATAAATATGGTAAATTTAAGATTATATAAAAATTCATCACAGTTACAAAAATTATAAAGAGTATTCTTTTTTCCTATTATTTGTTTTTTTATTAGAGATTCAAGAATGGTTTGGTTAATTGAAAATTTTAATTTGATTCCAATATGATTATTTTGGGTTAGATAGCAAAGTTGGGAAACGTGGTTCCAAATTTGGTTGGTAATTTCAAATAATATGAATAAAAACGTCTGATAATTCAGTTTTCAAGTTAAATAGTGGGTAGTTTGAGGTTGTTTGGAAACAAATTTGGGTAATTCAAATAATTCTAAATTGTTGGTAATTCAAGTTTTGGGTGATTCGGTTTATAAATAAAAAATTTATGATATAATTGATATTTTAATTATAAAATTTGTAATTGTATTTTAAATTTTGGGTGTCATTTTGTTTCGGTTCGGTTCTATGGATATTGGGTCCATATAATTATCAATGAAGATATTATAGAATATATATATACATATATATATATATATATGTAATATAATATTTTCATTATACATATATATATATATATATATATATATATATATATTTATGCAATTTTGTTTTCCTAAAAATGTTACATAAAATGAATAAGACAAAAATACTATAATCATAAAACTTATAATCCCAATCTTTTTAAAAATACTTTAATTTTGAATTATTTTAATGGATGTAAAAACAACCTAAATATATAAATACTAATTAAACATAACATAAATATCATTTTATATATTTTATAAAATTTATAAAATTTCATTTATAAATTATCGTATAAAAAATAAAAGAAAATGGAACATTAAACCTTATGTTGTAGAGGAATTTTAGTTTGAAAAGAAATGAAGGGAAATAATCAAAGTATTTGTAAAAAACTTTAAGAAAAAAAGATAAGCTATTATTCATTGGGCCTCTCCCTCCCACCCATGCCTTTTTTTTAGCAGATGCAGGACATCAATTTTAAAGAGCAAACGAGATCGGCATGCAGGATAACTTTTATTTTTTCATGTTTTTGGGTTCTGCATTTGTAAACATAAATGGACAAAAAATGCAGTTCTATCTGCATATTGAATGGCCTGCAATTAGACTGCATTTGTTCTGTGCACACATTCATACTCTAAATGAGAAGTCACTTTATTGACCTCTGCTGACGTGTCACTCATACCTGAGAAAAATCCTTATAATTTCATTAGTCGATGATTTATAATTTTTATTTATTTTAATCAAATTTAAAAAAGGAAATCATAGAATTAGTTAATGTTAGTTGTCAAACTATTTACATAGTTTTATGCATAATCATTAATAACTAGGTGATTTTCCCGTGCTCATGCACGGGTATAAATATCTATAAAATAAATATATACTATAATAATTGACTGCTATTTTTAAATTTTAATTAATTTATAATTTATGCATAATTTGTATTAATAATGTTATATTACTTTAATTAGAAATATGATTTTAAATATGTTACATCTAGTTGGTTTTGTTATTCTTACAGTCGATTTAGTTATCATTTGGATATATTATATTGCATCTATTTCTACGAATTAAAGTATAGTATCTTTTATTCTAAATTTAATAAAATTTTGATTAATTTTCTTATTTGCATTTAGGTTGGCTGTTGTCTTAGATATTTAAATATATTTTAGGAAGGTTATGTATAACTTAAGATATATTATGTTTAGAATGAAATAAAAAAATAAACTAAAGTGTTTGAATCAAAATTATGTAAATAAATATAAAGATAATATTTTGAAGTCTCATGCATATATATAAATTTTAAAAAAGACCTAAATTGTTACAGTTAGTTAATATTTTATTTTCATATGTTAATGTGTTTTGAGTCATCCTATAGTTTATATTTATAAAATAAATTGTTATTATTATAAAATTATATTTTTTTATTATAGTTAAATCTATGATTTTAGATATAAGTTGGATTTGTCGAGTCACTCATGTCGGGAGTATATTAAGTTACATATATTCTTTCAAATTCAAGCTGAAGTATAATCATTTTTATTATAATTAAGTCAAGTCAGATTAATTTTAGTTATCGTTTAAATGTACATGTATTTTCATAATATATACCAAATTAATTTTTGTTTTTTTAAATATGTTATAAAAAGATGCTCATGAACACATCAATATTTACAATAACAAAAGTATTTTTATAAATTCTAACTAATTGTATGCCTTTTGATATGGTTATATTAAGTTGCACAAACATAAAAACATAAAATTTAATATCTCTTAAAAATAAGTAGTAAAATTAAACATATATCAGTTTATGTTACTTAATTATTTTATATAATCATCTAAAAGTTGATAGATATGTAAAAATATTCTATATTACTTTGAAAAATATAAAGAAAGTATTTTATTAGTATATATTATGTCATTCAAAAAATATTGTTAAATAGAATATTACTATTTGGTGAACTTTCCTTTTTAATGAAATCATATTATTTATACATATGTTTTTGTTTTAAAATTCGCTTTATAACCTTTATAAATATTTCCTTTTATTATATTTGGAAAATCTTACAAAAGAAATTTAAATAAAAAATAAATAATAGTATTTGAATATAATATTTTTAATTTATTAAGGGTATCAATGTAATCAACCGCCGTGACAGTTAACGTGAGCGCGACACATAGGAAACTGACTTCTCAAATAATATTATAAAGATATCAAATGGTATCAAATATGGAAATTATATATAATACTTCATCATTCCATTTTTCATTAATAGTCTATTTATAAATTATATGAAGTATGTTGTTAAAAAGTTGTTACTAAAACTAATATGCTAGCTTTATTTTTCTATTATAAACAATCATAAAAACTTTATTTTTCTATATAAGTCATAATATACATATATAAAACATATAATTTTGATAAAAATATTATAATAACTATTGATGCATCATATAACAAGTTTATTAATTATTTAAAATATTTTAAAATCATTTGTGATGATTAATATATATATTAAACTTAAAGTCATTTATATTGATTCATTAGTAATGATTTATACCAGATATATAATAGTATATAATTATATAAATATTTGGTAATCATTTTAAGGTTTTAAATCATCAATAATGATTATTATATCATTAATAAGAGCTAACAAATCAATATATAAAAATCTATACAAAATGTTATAAATATTTATAAAACCATTTATAAAGAAGAATTTTTCATTATTTATAGGAGTTTAGAAAATGTTTATGATGGTTAATAGGTTTTAAATCATCAAAGAAGTTTTAAAATATTTGTAAAATTATGTATGGAGTTTACAAAATATTTATAAAATCTTTATAAAATTATACAAAGTTAAGATTTTAAATTATTGATCATTGATAACAAATTATTTTCTTGAGTTATAAAACCATTTATTATGATTTATCAAACTATTTATAAGGATTCTAAATCTTCTGAGAAATAATTCATAAAGTTTAAAATTTGTAAATATTTTATGCATTATTTATAATTGTATAGTTTCCTTTCTAAGAGGTTTTAAATGTTATCAAATCAGAATCAATCGCAAAATATTATTTTTTTAGAAGTTCACCATTTCCAAAAACTTTTTCAAAATCTCAAAAAAAAAATGTTTTGATTTTGTCTAAAAGAAAGTAACCAGAAAATTACATAAATCACAAAAAATCCAAAGAATATTATGAATAAAAGTATATTTCTAAATTTATGAATCTTTTTTTATTCTTAACTTTTTATTAAATCAACAGAATTCACGTATATATTGTTTTGTTTTTTCTTAATAATTTTGTGTGTATTTATACTTTAGTTTCAAGTGTGAGTCTATTTGTCACATTAGTTGATGTTTTGGATTTTAAGAATTTTTATGGACAAAAATTTGATCTGTAAACCAATTAAATTATATATATATATATGCTCTAACAATAATGTTATAAAAATTTAATGAAATATTGATTTGTAAAAGATGTAAAAAAATTAATTAAATACTACATAAATTCTATTTAAAATTTTTGAAGTATTAATAAATTAAATATATTTAAAATTAGTTACAAAAAATTTTCGGTTAAAACTATTAAAATATATTATCGAAGATCGAAAATATAAAATTTTATATTATATCAAAATTTGTGCCGGTAAATTTGCGAACATTGTTAAATGGATACTAATTTTTAATCAAAAAATGGATACTAATTTAATTCTCTTTTTAGACAAACTGATTCCAACAGGATTGACATTCCCTTCTCTCTATCATTACACACGATATGTCTGGCAAAGCTGTTTCAATGGCGACTTCATTTTCTATTCATTAACGCCACACATAACATCCTCATCGCGTAGGATCCAGAAACCGAAACCATGGGTCTCTGTTTCTCCTCCGCCAAAGTCTCCGGCCGCCAACACCGCAGCCCCCGGAGTCCCAACCCACCACATCATCCCCTCACCGTCGCTAAACCCAGACCGCCACAATCCCCATGTTCATTCCTAGCCGTCACGATCCAAAAAGACCACAAGACCCAACCGCGACGAAACGCCGCGACGACGCCGAATAAGAAAACGCCGCCCCATACGCAAACGCGACAGACGCCAACGCACGGGAAGGCGAGAGAGAAGGTGAAGAGACACGGAGAAAAGATCCCGTACGGAAAGCGCGTGGATTTCGGGTACGCTAAAGATTTCGATAACCGTTACACCATCGGGAAGTTGCTCGGACATGGCCAGTTCGGTTATACATATGTTGCTACCGATAAAAGAACCGGAGATCGTGTCGCCGTCAAGAAAATCGATAAAGCCAAGGTAACGTTTATTAGTCGATATTGGATTCTTTCTTGCTTTCCTTGAGCTTAACGCTAGGGTTTTGATTTGGAGGGCAGATGACACTGCCGATAGCTGTGGAAGATGTTAGGAGAGAGGTGAAGATACTTCAAGCTTTAACTGGTCATGAAAACGTTGTTCGGTTCTACAATGCCTTCGAGGACAAGAACTCTGTTTATATAGCCATGGAGTAAGTAAAAAAGCCTTTTATAGAACGTGTTTCTTTCTTGCGCCACAAGAAATAAGAAAGGATAAATCATTAAGTTTTTTTGTGTTACAATTTAGAACCATAATTTAGAACCAATTGAAGATAAGTGGATTGACTCAAATCTTTTTCTTTAAACTTTCAATGTGGTATCTCAAAATGTTTTTTCTGAGATGATGACTTTTATCGATCTCTAACCGAAACCTACTTTAGAAATAATAGTAAACTTTTTGGCCACTCTACTTGGGTCAACAAACGAGACTTCCTCTGTTGCTAATTAGTTTACTCATTGTGTATATTGTTATTTAGGTTATGTGAAGGTGGTGAATTGCTGGATCGGATATTAGCCAAGTAAGGCCTTTCTCTGACTGTTACATTTTAGTTTGTTGATGAACGGTCGAGTCTTAAATACTTTTTGTTGCTATTATTTATCAGGAAAGATAGTCATTATACCGAAAGAGACGCCGCCGTGGTAGTGAGACAGATGCTAAAAGTTGCAGCTGAATGTCATTTACGTGGTTTGGTTCATAGAGATATGAAACCAGAGGTTAGTATATTCATTTCTTCATCATCGCGTTTTTAAATGTGTAGTTTGGTTTTTTTTTATTCACTACTTTTTTATTTTAAAACAAATCAGAATTTTCTTTTCAAATCAACTGAAGAAGACTCGGCTCTAAAAGCTACAGATTTCGGTTTATCAGACTTCATAAAACCAGGTGATTCCAAACTTTGTCTTCATATATTCTTCTTTGACGACCTAACCTTTATATTAGCAATAATCTTGATACGTACAATGTTATAGGCAAGAAGTTTCATGATATAGTAGGGAGCGCGTATTACGTAGCACCTGAAGTATTGAAACGAAGGTCAGGACCCGAATCAGATGTGTGGAGTATCGGTGTTATCAGTTACATTCTTCTCTGCGGGAGACGACCTTTCTGGGATAAGACTGAAGATGGTATCTTCAAAGAGGTTTGTGTAGTATTCCTCAACGAGAAAAAATGATAAATATTCCCTTTTTTTTTTCTTAATCTTGAACAGAAGATTTTTTGGTATGTTTAGGTATTGAAGAACAAACCTGACTTCAGAAGAAAACCGTGGCCAACCATTAGCAACAGCGCCAAAGATTTCGTTAAGAAGTTGTTAGTAAAAGACCCAAGAGCTAGATTAACAGCTGCACAGGCATTATGTAAGCATATTTTCCTTTATTTTTTTGTTATGATTCTTCTGATCTTCTCATGAGAATTGTGGTTTCAGCGCATCCATGGGTTAGAGAAGGAGGGGATGCAACTGAGATTCCCATAGACATATCTGTTCTCAGCAATATGCGTCAGTTTGTGAAATTTAGCCGCCTCAAGCAATTCGCCTTAAGGGTATTAATTAACAAGTGACATTGTATTTATTTGATGTTTGACGTGTGTTTTTTATATGACATGAGTTGTTTTCTTTGGTTCTAGGCTCTTGCAACGACGCTTGATGAAGAGGAGTTGGCTGATCTTAGAGACCAGTTTGGTGCGATGGATGCCGATAAGAATGGAGCCATTAGCCTTGACGAGATGCGGCAGGTAAAAATGAACACAAAGCTATATAAAATCCTCATGCAGTTCCATCATATACTATACTTGACAATGACAATAATTCATGTTTCTTTTAGGCCCTTGCGAAAGATCATCCTTGGAAGCTTAAAGATGCACGCGTCGCTGAGATTCTTCAAGCGGTATGTATGAAAATTTAAGTTAGATGATGATGATGAGGTTCTAAAGTTAAGCTAGAAGTTGTTTTTGATACTTGCATGCAGATTGATAGCAACACAGATGGATTTGTGGATTTCGAGGAGTTTGTTGCTGCTGCGTTACACGTAAATCAACTAGAGGAGCATGATTCTGAGAAATGGCAACAGAGATCAAGAGCAGCATTTGAGAAGTTCGATATAGACGGAGATGGATTTATAACAGCCGAAGAACTCCGAATGGTTACATTTCACTTACTTTTATGCTTCTTATATGAGTAATTTAGCATCACATTGTTTAAAGGGTTTTATTATTTGATTTGCAGCATACTGGCTTGAAAGGGTCCATTGAGCCACTACTTGAAGAAGCAGACATTGACCATGATGGTAAAATCAGCCTCAATGAGTTTCGTAGACTTTTGAAAACTGCGAGTATCAAATCAAGAAATGTTAGAAACCCTCCTGGTTATCTTGTTTCTCGAAAAGCCTGAAAGAAGTTTACAGTATCGGAGAGAATATACAAAATCAAGATCAAGAAAGTTCTTGAATCTTTTTATCTCTCTTGTGTAGAAAAAGATGAGGACCGCATGTTTTAATGTGTTGTTGTCACATATGAAATTTTATAACCACTGATAAAAAATGGATAATCATATAACCAATGAGAGCAATAATGTAAAGGTGAATTTATTTGTGTGAATAGGCACCGTATGATCTATAAGAGTGTGAAAATACAAGCTTGTGTATCAGTTTACCAGGTATTTTACATGTATTTTTTAAGATTTAAATAGATATATTATTAATTTTATATTTATTTTAAAAATATTATGATGTAAAATATTTTTGGATAATATAATATAAAATCATGAATACCAAACTAATGTATTTTTTTAATTTATGAATAATTATATATTAACAAATGTAACATAATTATTTACTAAGAATAATAAAGACTTTCAACGTTCTAAATTTAAAAGTGAGAAAGAAAAATTATTTCGCAGTAAAAAGTTAAATAATTTTGAATCTTTTACCAATTCTTCAGAAATTATCACAATGAGTGATTTTTATTGTTCTAAAAAATTTATCGTAAAAAGGTCAATGATACATTCTATCTTATGTGATATATATATTAAAATAGAGTCGCTTTATTATTACTAAACCAAATATAACAGAAATATATATGTAATACTTAATTTATAGTGTATAAGTTTGGCTATGATATTGTCTTTATAACCTTTTAACTATTTTCAAGATAATGATAATTTATTAATTAAATCACTAAAGTTATTTATTACTATTAATAATCAAGCATAAAATATGACTAAACTTATAACTATGGAGAACATGACAAAAATCAAATTCACTTCTCAAATAATTTTTTTTTGCTAAATTATAAATATCATATAATGAAAGAAGTACAAAAAAAGATCATAAGTTTGGACCATCTTGGCAAAAAAGAAATAAAAAACAAGATGGGCCACCATTAACATCTACAAGAAACTATCATCTTAACCATAAAGACATCAAGGATCGGAATTTCTTCCTTCCCCTTCTGGCCGAGATATCGCATCACCCATGTCGTTTAAAGTTGAAGTTGAAGTATAAATATCTGATATCGTATCACTTCTCAAATAGTAGTATAAATATCGCATCACCCATGTCGTTTAAAGTTGAAGTATATATCTATATTAATAAAAGAGAAATACCAATAAAATATATCTCTTATTTTTACAACTTATTCAGACTAAAATGTCACCGAAACTATAAATAATCATTTCTTTTAGTTATCACCGGTTTTGGTTTGATACATTATGGTCGATCTGGTCAGTGTAAATCTTTATGATATAGTAGGCTAATCAATAGAACCGGTTCATTAACCAAATGGTGATAGTCTAGTGACGGTCTCGTGAGATTTAGTATATATCCATATCAGTCATGAATTTGATTTTCTCTTGAAATTAAATTATCACTATTTATCCCATCTGAATTTACATGTTGGAGCGTAACAATGATTGGTCTATCCCCTGCTATTAATCAAAAGGTATTTCAAGCTTGAAACAGGCAGTGTGGTACATTTTGGATTACTCAACTATGTAGTACTAAGTGTGTTTTTTTCGAGGCAAACCGTTGATAGGATATTTTAGAAAAAAAAAAGTAAAAAAAAAAGAACCTGTTCATTATCACAAACAGTTTGCTTGAAAATAGACAATCACAGCACAGGCCCATTATATAAGTTAAACAAGATCAGGCCTGATATTAATGCCACGTTGTAACAACCACCGATAGGGAAGGAAGCTGACGTGGCCAATTGACGGTCAAATCGAAATCTAGCAATTGGATTTAGGGATCACTTTCCTCTCCGCACGAACGGTTACGAGTTTTCTCCTTCTCTGTGATCTGATGGCGCAAGACGATCAATCGACGGGGAGATCTACCGGAACAGTTAACTGGTTCAGCGATGCCAAAGGCTACGGTTTCATCGCTCCCGATGGTGGCGGAGAAGAGCTTTTCGTTCATCAGTCTTCGATCGTCTCCGATGGTTTCCGAACCTTGACTGTTGATGAGCCGGTTGAGTACGCGATCGCGATCGGAAACGACGGAAAGACCAAAGCCGTCGATGTCACTGCACCTGGCGGCGGATCTCTCAACAAGAAGGAGATGAGCTCCCGCGGAAACGGCGGTAGTTGTTTCAGTTGCGGCGAGGTTGGCCATATGGCGAAGGATTGCGCCGGTGGAAAAAGATTCGGAGGCGGAGGGCGCAGATCCGGTGGTGAAGGATCTTGCTACGTGTGCGGTAATGTAGGACACTTCGCTAGAGATTGTAGGCAGAACGCCGGTGGAAACAGTGGCGGCGGCGGAGGCGGAGTCGAGTGTTACAGTTGCGGAGAGGTTGGTCATATGGCCAAGGATTGTCGCGGTGGTTCCGGTGGGAACAGATACGGTGGCGGTGGATCTGGCGGTGGGGAATGCTACACATGTGGTGGTGTGGGGCATTTCGCCAGGGATTGCAGGCAAAACACTGGTGGAAACGTCGGAGGTGGCGGCGGGGGTGGAAACACTTGCTATACCTGTGGCGGAGTTGGACACATGGCGAGAGTTTGCACAAGCAAGAGACCGTTTGGTACTAGTGGTGGTGGTGGTGGTGCTTGCTACGAGTGTGGAGGCATTGGTCATTTGGCTCGTGACTGTGATTGTAGAGGAAGCGGAAGAGGAGGTGGCGGAGGTAGCGGCACGTGTTTCAGATGCGGCGAGGAAGGTCACTTTGCAAGGGACTGCTCTTCGCTTGCTTAACAAAGAAAAAGAAGAGTAATGTTCATAATCTTTCTTTGTTTTCTATTGGTTTTCTGATGTTTACTATTCAAATGGTGACTACAATGTGATAGCTAGGGTTTGCTTCGGTTGATGTTTTGGAATGTTTCTTGGGAGTTTATGATCACTCTATATTACTTTCTCGTATATGACAGGTTCTTTAATACCCTATTGACTGTTTTTGTTGATGCCAATAACCCATAAGTGTGTGAACTTGAATGATAGTGTGATTGCATAAGTTGAAGTTTCTTTGTCGTTCTTTACAATTGGTGTCATGTAATGTGATAGTCACACTCCCGTATGCAAAGATTGAAACGTGCTATTAACTTGTTATTCATATCCACCATCTCACTAAACATCAGTCCCGATGCTTTCTCGATTCCTTTTTGTTTCGTTTGATTGCTTGTTCTTGGGAAGTTCCTTTGCTTCGAAAAGGTTGCCATATTCCTATTGACTTGATGTTTCCATATTTTTCGATGAAATGAATATTAGTAAAAGAGATTACAGATTACATTAAGCAACTATCTAGAATAAGTACTGTATCAGCTGTATAAGCTTTCATTGTTTCTTCTGGGCTTTGAATCCATGTCCTTAACCTCAGACTAACGTTAGAAAATATGGCGGTTTATCGAAAAGGAAAAGAGCTTTCTAACGAGTTGATAATTACTCAGGCGAGTGAACTCAACCATGCAATTTGTGTAAAACCGAATACCGTACGTTATACAAAACACTCAGGTTGCAAATTGCAATGCAAGGCACTTGTAACTTATAAAGAACCAACCGAGTTGATATCTTTTTAACGTAGCTTTAGTTTTAAACTTTTAATTAGGCCTGGTCAAAAAAGAATAAAACGGAAACAAAATCGAACCGAAATACCTAATCTACCCAACTGAAATCAAACCTAAACCTTCAAATATCCAAATGATTATTATATTTCTACATAAATGATTATTATATTTCTACATTCGAAATAACCGAAAAAACGGATAGTCAAATATATTATATTATTAGTTATATATACATATAACATTACTAATATAAATTTACAATTTAAAATCTGTTAAAATATATATGAAAATATTAAAAAACCAAAATTATTATAAAATATCCAAACTATCCAAAAATATCCAAAATAAGCGAGTAATTTTGTCTTAAACATTCTAAATAATCTTAAATATCAAAATTTTTAATCATAAATCATCTTAATTATTTGATATTTTATTTTAAGAATAGATATGTATATATTTAAACTATAATCATAGATATTTTTATCTATTTAATTTGGATAAAATATATATTAAATTATTTTGTATAAAATTAATAAAATTTGATATAAAAGCTGTATAATTATCAAAAAGTACAAATAAACATTATTTTTAGAATATTTATATATATAAAAGAAGTTAATAATAATACGGTTAAACATTGGGTTTAATTGAACATATAATTAAGAAAAAATAATAAATTTTGTTTGCATTTTAAATTATACTTAAGAATAGATATGTATATATTTAAAATTATAATCTAGATAGATTTTTTATCTATTTTTGGATAAAATGTATTAAATTAATTTGTATAAAATGAATTAAAAATCATATAAAAGCTGAATAATTATCAAAAAGTACAATGAACAGTATTTTTAGAATCTTCACATATATAAAAGAAGTTAATAATATTACGGTTAAACATTTTTTTTTTAAAACTGTAAAAAAATTTGAAAAACGTTTTTAGTAATAAAACTGTATAATTATAAATAATATTATGAAAATTTTAAAATATTTTTATATTATTTTTATCATATTTGAATAGATTTACTTTAATGATGATGTATAATTTATTTTTATATTATTAAATGTTTACGAAAAATATAAATATGTTACGTCACATTTAGTCTTAAGCCAAATCATCATTTTAATATGCAATGTAACATTTATTTATTTAAGATTTTTTTTTACAAAGTCAAGATGATTAGGAAGATGTCATATGTCAAAATCATTTGCTTATAGTTGGGTATATGGGCTTATTAAATTAACGGGCCAAAAAATGTTTTAGTGTGGAGCCCAGTCAAAATCACGGCCGACTCCAACCCTAATTAATATATATGAAACTTAAGAACCACAACAACTCTCACCGATTCAATTAACCCCTGCTCTCAAAGATGGGTTACGCTAAAGTCTCTTCATTTCTCTTTGTGATCATCTTTCTCACTAATGGCGGTTCCTCCACCACTTTCACCGTCGTTAACCAATGTAACTACACTGTTTGGCCGGGACTTCTCTCCGGCGCCGGAACCGCTCCCTTATCCACTACCGGTTTCTCCTTAAACTCATCCGAGTCACGGGTCATCCCCATACCCGCCTCCTGGTCCGGCCGCATATGGGGTCGCACGCTCTGCAATCAAGACCCCACCACCGGTAAATTTACTTGCGTCACGGGCGACTGTGGCTCATCCAAAATCGAATGCTCAGGCGCCGGAGGCAAACCTCCGGCTACACTAGCAGAGTTCACACTCAACGGCGCAAGTAATCTTGATTTCTTCGACATCAGCCTCGTCGACGGTTACAACGTCCCCATGATGATCGTTCCTCACGGTGGAGCCGCCGGAGTTGGTAAATGCATGGCCGCGGGTTGTGCGGCGGATCTCAACGTAGTTTGTCCAGCTCAGCTGAAACTAACGGTGGAAGACGCGGCTGGAGAGGCTGTGGCGTGCAAGAGCGCTTGCGAAGCGTTTGGAACGCCGGAGTATTGCTGTAGCGGAGCGTTTGGAACGCCGGACACGTGTAAGGCGAGTGAGTACGCTGGTTTCTTCAAAAAAGCTTGCCCGACGGCTTATAGCTACGCTTATGACGATGGGACAAGCACCTTTACTTGCTCCGGCGCTGATTACGTCATCACTTTTTGTCCTTGACGTTATAGATTCTGTTATATTTGTTTCCCTTTTGCTAGGATTTAGCATCTTTATTGCCAAAATTTATAAAAACAAATATCTAGATAATAATAGTATCTAAATATATTATTAACCATTCCAAATAATAAGTGTTTTATGGTATTTTATGGAGTTATCGATAAGTTCTAAAATTTTCTTATTCTATATTTTGCTCTATAAAATTTTTAATGGTTAGATATTTTATGAGAATATCCAATCAAAATGCTTTAAAGGAGAATTATTATATGTGAGATACTCATTAAATCCATTTAATATATATAGATCTCTTATAAATATGACATTAACTCCGTTTGAAACTTTTATGTTGAACTTTGTCTTTAACTCATTGATACTCTTAGAATATATCAGCTTATATTTCAAATTATTTTTTTGAGATAATTTTTATAATTTTAACTTGTAATCAGTTAAATAATGAATCTTATAAAATAATGGGGGAATTTCATAAATACCATTTTGATGGTATCACAATTCAACTATACCACTAATGAAATTACCTTTTCAAAATTACCACATTCATTACTGTGTAAAAGACAAAACTGACCTTATTTTATTTTCAATCCATCATCGCCTTCTTCTCTCCCGTCGTGATCCTTCTTCTCTCTCCGTCGTGATCCTTCTTTTCTCTCCGTCGAGATCCATAGTCTATCTCTCCGTCGGATCCATCGTCTCTCTCTCCGAGATCCATCGTCTCTATTTCCGTTGGATCCATCGTCTTTCTCTCCGTCGAGATCCATCTCTCTCTCCGTCGAGAATCATCGTCAAAACCTCTTGCATCAGATCATCTTTGATCACTCACAGGTTTGAAGAGATTCTAGAATCCGTTTTTTTTTCATTGGAATCTATCTCGGTTTAAGGATTACGATTTGTTGAAACATTGAGATTCATAATGTTCATCAATCTGAAAAGGGTAAATAGTTGATTAGAGATGAGTGTGCAATGTGATTGTGTGTTTTGAGATTTTAGGAATTGGGTTTACGAGTTAATTAAAGACTCTGGGTATTGAGACTTTAGTACCAAAATCATTTATAAGGATTTATAAACCCTGTGGTGGTTTGAACCAACAGTGAAATGAAGTGAGAGTTCTATTCACCTTTCTCTGGTTTTGTACTTTAAATCTCTGTGGATTATCTATCACATTAGAGCTCTACACGAAATCTTCGTTTTTTGCAATTTTTCTAGAGTTTTCTTGTGGAATCTACAAGTGGGAACACAGGGATTGGTCTTGCTTTCATTGCTGCGTCGAAAGGATATAAATGCCTGCCTCCATGAGTCTGGAAAGAAGGGTTCTTTTGAGGGCGTTTGGAGCCGAGCTTGTGTTAACTGAACCTGCTAAAGGCATGACTGGAGCTATTCAGAAGGCTGAAGAGATCTTGAAGAACACTCCCAACTCCTACATGCTCCAACAGTTTGACAACCCACCCAATCCCAAGGTCTGTGATGACTTTTTTTCCCACATTTTTTTCTCTCTAGCTGTAACATATTTTAGTGAGTATCAACCTTTGAGTACTGCATATTTTTTTTCTGTAATTAGAGTCATGTTATTGGAACCGTACATGGAGAGTTTGAGTGAGAGAATAGGAGTTATAAGTGTATTGCTCAGAAAAAGATTTGGTCTCGGTTCAGTGGCCGTAAGGAAGAAGGTCGTGGCTCGATGGTGGTTCAAGCGCTGAGTGCAGCCACAGCAAGTGGTTGCTCAGCTTTGATAACTATGCCGGTAGACACAATCAAGACGAGGCTTCAGGTTTTAGACACGGAGGAGAACGGGAGGAGACGAGCAATGACAGTGATGCCGACGGTGAAGAGCTTGATGAAGGAAGGAGGTGGGTTCGGGGCTTGTTACAGAGGGCTAGGACCAAGGTGGGTCTCAATGTCAATGTCTGCAACAACCATGATCACAACCTATGCGTTCTTGAAGCGTCTGTCCACAAAGAAGCAGAGATGATATAAAGTTATATAAACCATTTATAGTCTTAAGTTTCTCTGTTTCTTGTGTTGAAATGAAGAAACACAATGGCAAAAAAAAATGTTTATACTCTCTAATAAACAAACATAAAACAGAGCCAAGGAACAAGGAGGCTAACTAGCGCCTAAGATAACAACCAAATCACATGAAGTCTCAACTTAATCTATATTATCTTGCATGTTAGAAATCTCTTATAAGGGTTTATAAAACCATTTATAAGAACTTATAAATCATTTATAAAATTTTATAAATATATTTATAAAAGTTTTAATCTGTATATAAGGGTTTATAAAAATATTATCAGAGTTTAATATTCTTCATAGCACAATTAATAAGACTTTATAAGAGTTTATAAAATCAGTCTATAAGGCTTTCTAAATAAATTATTAAAGTATAATTCATTTATAAAAGTTTATAAAATCAGTCTGTAAGGCTTTGTAAGGATTACAAATAATTTATAAATGTTTACAAATCATTTTTAAAGATTTAGAAATCATTTATAAACCTTTATCAATATTTAATATATATTTCTATAAATGATTTATAAACCTTTATATATTTATAATGGTTTATAAAATAATTAATAAGACTTTATAAGAGTTTATAAAAAGTTTATATAAGATTTTTAAGGGTTTCTAAAAGGTTTTAATGGGTTTTGAAGAGTTTATATATGGTTTATAAAAAAATTATAAAGGTTTCTAAAACCGTATAAATATTTATATAACTATTTATAAAGGTTTATAAAACCATTTATGAACCATTTATAATTTTATAAGAGCTTATAAAACCTTGTATCAAATTATTTAAAAGGATTTATAAAACTATTTGCAAGAACTTATAAGCTATTTATAAGAGTTTATACATTTATTTATAAGTGTTTATAAACTAATTTATAAATATATTTATAAGCTTCTCATGTAACTCAGAGTTCTGAAACCACTCAGTAGTAAGATGAACACCAAGGCAGTAAAGACTCTTGGGCACTTCCTCAGAAGCAATCTGAGCATACTTAGCACTCTTCTCAGTAACAGAACTCATATGCCCTTCAAAAAGAGCAAGACTATGAATTAAGAGGACTATACACGACTCTCATCAAAATATTAGAGATAATTCCTTGTTCTCAACTAAAAGCTGTTATTACTAACATAATCTGAGAACATCAATGCTTCTCCATATTTCACTCTTCTATAAAAGAAACGATTGAACCAAACTCACATATACATCCAACTAATCTCTTCAACTATGGAACTCTTAAGAGAGATATACAATTGTTTTAGTATAAGAGATACAAACTCTGCAACTCTTATAAAGTGTTATAAATATGTAATTATTTGATCGCACAAGCCAACTCTGTAACTATTATAAAGTGTTACAAATATGCAATTCTTTGTATTTCTATCTGCAACATAAAATCATGAATCTAATAAAATTGTACAATTATTTATAAATGTTTATAAAATATTTCTAAAGTCTCTAAACCATTTATAAAAGTTTATAAATTATTTGTAAAAGTGTCTTAACCATTTATAAGGGTTTATAAAACAATTAATAAAGTCTAAAATCATGAAAAACTGTTTATAAAAGCAACATTGCAACATTGTCCTGAAAAAATCACGAAACTAATAAGCTTGGAATCAGTTGTCACAATACACAGTAACTTAAGTACTAATACATCAAAATAAATAATCAAACTCAAACGACCGGTCCCTCTCCAACAATTTCTTAGCCAATTTGGCGTGCAGCCTTCTTTTCAGCAACCAACAAACCTGAATGATCAAAGGTTAGGAGTGTAGACACTTGCTCCTTCTCTGTTCTCGTCTCAACTGTGAGATTCCCTAAGGCACATAGAGAGCTAAGAGATTCTCCTCTGAAACCAAACGTAGTCAAGTCTACTTATACTTACGGGTTGTAGACTTGTAAAGGTGCTCATCCCAAATACTGTTATAATATTATCTTTAAGTGAACCGTTCCCTTGTGTGCTCAGCACAACAGACGTTGAGTTTTATCAGTTGTGTTAGAGCAGACAAACCGCACTCCTTTCGCAATAAGTGCATATGCATGCACAAAGGAAGATTATTGAAGAAGTCATTAGTCATCGCTGAAACAGAGTCAGTAAGAAAAAGTAAGAGCACCTGACTATAGTTAAGAAACTAAGCTTCAAACATACATAGTAAAATCTACTTCCCAAAATCATGAAAATTTGTGTACTAAAAGAATCATGCAATTAAAATAGAGTAATCATCTATTTGGAACACAATACGATTCCAACAGGGAGGGTAGATATCAAACTGAAGAAATTCAGTAATAGTACATCAAAAGTAGCTTACTTTAAGGAGAATGATCACTCAAGTCTCATCATGTAACCAAGAAAAACTATATCAAGTCTAATCCAAAAAAAAAGTGTTAACCCATATATCAAAGTAATCAATATAGAAACTCACATTCAATAAAGATACAAGCTTTCCATACTCTTTGCATATATTGCGTTTAAACTCTTTGCTTTGAACATGTAAATTAGAGAAAAACTTCCTCACAGTGACAGTGGCACAAATCAGGCGTGCAGTCTTCTTCTCAGCAACCAACAAACCGGAATGATCAAAGGTCAAGAGCGTAGCAACTTTCTCCTCCTTTCTCCTCGTCTCCACCGTGAGATTCCCCAAGGCACATAGGGAGCTTAGAGCTTCTCTGAAACCAAACGTGTTTAAACTTTGAAGATCTGCCAAATCCTCTAAATGTGCTAAATCAGTGACGGTTCGTCGTCGGAGATTGTTTACCTTGAAATTGGACGGGGAAATGCCGCAGCCGTTGTCGATGACTTGGAAGTAGTCTTCGCCGTGGTCGCGGAGGTTGATTTCGATGCTGGTGGCTCCAGCGTCGAGGCTGTTCTCCCTGAGCTCCTTGACGGCGGAGGAGAGGTCTAGGATGACTTGTCCGGAGAAGATTCTGTGAACGGCGGCTCTGTTGATGGGTTTGATCAACGGAGACGAATCTCCTTGCATTTACATAACCTCGAAACAATATCGATCAAACACTCTTCAAAATCGTCTCACAGTAATCTGGGAAGAACGTAAGCTTGGCTGATGGATTGAGAAGGTGACGGTTCTCACCGGAGTGGTCCAATCACGCCGGAAATTTTGAGCGGACACGGTGAAGAAAGATCTAGGAGAATAGAGAATAGAGAATAGGTTTATTAGTTAGGGGTATAATGGTATTTTGATCATTAAAAATTTGGTGGTATAGTTGATTAGTGTAAACTTAAAAAATGGTATCATGAAAGTGGTATTTTTAGCAATTTCCCATAAGTAATTATATATTTAAAAATGAAAGAATTAAATTAAACATCAATCTGAAAATGTATAGTAAAATAAATAATTAGTAAATATACAATATAAAAATAGAAACATTATATTAAACATTTATCGTGATATTCGAATATGTAAATATACAATATAAGAAAAATAAATAAATAATAAGTAAATATACATTATAAAAAATAGAAATATTAAATTAAACATCTAAAATATTATTATCATTTAATATAAAGAAAATAAAAAATTAGAATAAGTAAATATATAAAATATAAGAAATATAAAAAGTAAATTAAACATCTAAAATAATATTATCATTTAATATAAAAAAATAAAAAATTAGAATAAGTAAATATATAATATAAGAAATATAAAAATAAATTAAACATCTAAAATAATATTGTTATTTAATATAAAGAAAATAGAAAATTAGAATAAGTAAATATATAATATAAGAAATATAAAAAGTAAATTATTAAATACACAATATAAAAAATAGGAACATTATATTAAACATTTATCATGATATTAGAATATGTAAATATACAATATAATAAAAATAAATAAATAATAAGTATATATACATTATAAGAGATAGAAATATTAAATTAAACATCTAAAATAATATTATCATTTAATATAAAGAAAATAGAAAATTAGAATTAGTGAATGTACAATAAAAGAAATATAAAAGTAAATTAACCATCTATCTGAAAAATCTATAGTAAATTAAATAATAAGTAAATATATAATAGACATATAAAAAATTATAATATTACATTAAACATCTATTATAATATTAGAATAAGTAATATAAAATATAGGAAAAATAAATAATAAGTAAATATACAATTTAAGAAATCTAAAATATTACATTAAACTTCTATCTCAAAAGTATATGATAAAAATAAATAATAAATAAATATACAATAAAAGAAATATAAATATTACATTAAACATTGGAACATTACATAATTTGATATAAAAGCAAAACAATTTTCTTGTTCTATATTTTGCTTTATAATTTTTTTAATCATTATATATTTTATGAGAATATCCAATAAAAATGATTTAAAGGAGAATTATTATACGTGAGGTTTAAAAATGATTTAAAGCAAAATTATTATACGTGAGTTACTCATTAATCCATTTAATATATTTAGATCTATTATCAATATGACATTTAACTCCGTTTGAAACGTTTATGTCGAACTTTTATCTTAAACTCATTGATACTCTTAGAATATAAAGCTTATATGTTAAATTACTTTTAATACAATTTTATAATATTAATTTGTAATCAGTTAAATAATGAATCTTATACAAAAATTAAAAGTAAAAAATTACAATAACTAAATATATAATATAAGAAAAAATAACTAAATATACAATTAAGAAATGAAAAAACTAAATTAAACATATATCTGAAAGTAAATATGCAATATAAAAAATAAAATATTACATTAAACATTTATCATGATATAATAATAAGTAAATATACAATGTAAAAAATAAAAAGTAGATATACGATATAAAAAATATTAAAACTAAATTAAACATCTACCTGAAAATTTATAATAAAATAAATAATAAGTAAATATACAATGTGCATATAAAAATTAAAATATTACATTAAATATCTATTATAATATTAGAATAAATAAATATAAAATATAATAAAAATAAATATTAAGTAAATATCCAATATAAGAAATAAAAAATTCATTAAACATTTATCTGAAAATGTATAATAAAATAAATAATAAGTAAATATACAATACAAGAAATAGAAATATTAGATTAAACATCTAAAGAAATATTTTCATTTAATACAAAAAAATAGAATAATTAAATATATAATATAAGAAATATAAACAATAAGTAAATATACAATATCAGAAATAGAAAAATAAAATTAAACATCTATCTTAAAAATTTATAGTAAAATAAATAATAAATAAATATATAATATAAAAATAAAAAATATTACATTAAAAATTTATCGTAATATTAGAATAAAAATAAAGAATAAATAAACATACCATATATGAAATATAAAATTACATTATATATATATATCTAAAAATGTATAGCAAAATAAATAATAAGTAAATATGTAATATAAAAAAATATTACATTAAATGTCTATGATAATATTGTCATTAGATATAAAATCAAAACAATTAAAATAAGTAAAATAAATAATAAGTAAATTTTCTTATATAATAAAGTAAGCTTGTATGGCTTTTTAGAGAGCCACCTCAGCATCAGAGCATGGGGGCATTTTTTGCCGCGTGCCAACTTTTCAATCTGACAAAAACATGGTTCTTTTTTTTTTGTCTGTAATTTTTTTTTTAATTAAAGCACGACTTTTTATTTATCTCCCAATACGGGCATCACTACAATAAGCTTATACAAGAAATCAAGCAAAATCGGTACAACCACAAGATTTGGTAAATTAGACTCATCGGATACACAACCAAGTTGTTGGGCGCAACTTCGGATCCTTCCATCTTCTTCACCTTATCCGGGTTACTCCGGGGGAAGTTTTCACTTCCACTCTCCTTCTTGCACAATTTATTGTAGTCTCTGAAGCTCACAAGAGG
This sequence comes from Raphanus sativus, assembly GCF_000801105.2. Lineage (NCBI taxonomy): Eukaryota > Viridiplantae > Streptophyta > Magnoliopsida > Brassicales > Brassicaceae > Raphanus > Raphanus sativus. Next base: position 25,437,916 of record NC_079516.1, read on the forward strand.
AACGAGGGTCCAGAATCCATACCTGACTTCCAAGACCAAGCACAAATGTGCATTCCTCCACAAACAAGAACGATGGGTTGAGTTGAGGCAGCATCCAAAGCATGAGGGAAATGGGTACCTGCAATAAGATGAAGGGATTCAACCTGCCAAACAAGCCGCAAGGACAAAACATGGTTCTTTCTTCGCGAAAAAAGGTTTAGCGTTTATTAGTTGTTCACAAGTTTTGACCGTTTAATTCATGTGGCCTAGAACTAACTAATCTTAGCCCACCAAAAGAGTCCATATGAACTTCCATCTGCTTCCTCGGCTAGGAAACTCTTGCTTCCACAACCTATGGGATACCACCTTTGTAATGCTTCTTCTCTACATTCACACCTCCCCCCATATAACATTAAATTCACATACCCTGTTAATGTGTGATTCCTATCCTTTCATCCTATAAATAGGTATTTACACAACTAACTCCTTGCAATTGCAATCAGATTCGCTGAGAAGATATGTGTTCGTCCAATACGGTGAAGCCACCAGGGTTCGAGCCCCGGTCACTGGAAAATTAACATTTCGGCATTGCCATGGACAGAAGACCGACACGTGACAACACGTGACTAGTCTGGATCACTTATATGGGGCCAAGATACCTATGTTTAATTCAAAATAAAATATCTGTTCGTCAAGAGGGCGTGGTGGCTGGCTATGGACAACAGCTCTACGGTTGTCAATCGGGTTATCCTCAGAATGTACGATCATTTTTTATCAATCTTACCACTAAATTTGATTGAATTTTATCCTCACTTCATTGCATGTCAATTCATTGCGGACTGATGAATTACTCATTGTTCAAGATAATTCTTGGCTGATTTGGTTATATTAATATGTAGCTTGGAACTGCTTATCCTGGAAGTACAGTCAGTGGGGCAGAAGGGGTATCTCAGATTCCTTTGACCTCTCGCCAGCCATCCATCATTATTTGCAGGAAAGTCTCTTGTAGATCTCATTTATCCACAGCCACTCATTACAGAAAGCATGGGTCGGTCTATGGAGCAACTTCTCTTAACAGCTCTCAGCCTTTAAGCACACAAGGCGTAGGGCGTTGCAAAGTGAAACAACTGCTCGATATGCTGCTTCACAGTGTGACACTATTCTCCACATCCAAGTACACAAACTTAATCTACGTTGTTTTCTCTTGGAAGTTTATAACTGTGAATGCTTAACTCATTCCTTCTCTGTTCTTTTAACAGGAAAAAAACAGCTTTGTTCAGGACATCCTTTAAGTGCTTAAACCGGGAGGTAAAGTACTCCATCTCCTGAGTTTTCTGAGTACATAAAACAGAGAGATATGATCTCGATGATGTTCAAGCACAAGGCAGGTTTGTTTATTTTGACAAAGATATGTTTTTAGTGTGTCCAAACCCTTTCTCTTACTCTTAGCACAAATATGAATTGAGTAGATGCTAAAATACGCAGGCTTTAACGATGTTATCGCAGAGAACCGTTACTGAACAGGTAAATGAATCTAATATAAACGATTTGGAAACCGAAAGTTATTAGTTTTTAACCAAGTTTGTTTTGGTATTTTGGTTGATATAGTTTAGAAACTCCTGAGACTTGAAATAGAGAATGTGGAGAAAGAAAAGGAAGATTTCATCTCCGACTTCTCCAAAGTCAGTACCTTTCTGTTTCAAAAAATCATCTGGTTAGCAACATCCAAAGCTGTATCTATTGATTTACTGTTTTGAGTATCTAAATCTTATAAAATAAATAGATAATTGGCATGTATGCCCATAGATGGAGTCTATATAAGCTATTTACCCATGGTAAATTCAACAATTTTTTCTTCCTGTTTTACTCCTACTTCACACTGCCTCCTACACGCACAACTCTTTGATTTGTGTCAGATTTTCCAGCAGACTTTGTTTCCTGCTATCTATTTCTCTTTCATTGTCGTAGATTCCATCTCTCTTCTCTCTTGTTTTTCGTTCTAATTTTTCTTTTTTTCTTATATTTCTAATTCATAACTATGTTTCTTCTGATGGTAAATTTTGCAATCAATTGTAATCTCTGATTCAGATAAATGATAATATTTTTCATAGAATCACGAGTGATTTCAAATTCATAACGTAATTATTATCGGATAACTATATAATTTGATGTTATATGGTGTTAGTATCTAAATAATCATACAATACTCGTTAACTACAAAGTTAACCGACAACACAAGTTTTTTTTCAGCTAACAATGCGCATCCCTAAACTTTATAGTTATACAATGTCTAAAATATGCATCGTCAACTACAAGGTTAGCCGTTAATAATTATTGGATATCTTATTATATAAAGCTTGGTTCTTCAAAGTTACTAATTGACATGATCGCGACAAGTGTTATTAAAAATTTTAAGATTGCGACATGTTTTAATCTAAATTATAATTAAAAATATATATTAAGATAATAATAAAAACAAATTTTGTTAAAAAATAATTGTAAGTATATCTAATAGTAATTTTCCATTTTAAAATCCGAAACAAAACATAGTTGCAAATAATTATTTGATAGTAATTTTCCTTTTAATATTTTTAAAGAGGTTAAAATTTATAATGATATAAAATATATATACTAAGATAACAAAAAATGAATTTTGAAATAAATTAATTTTAAAATTGATTTAATAGTAAAAAGGAAATTTTTAAAAAATACTTAATAATATTCTAAAATTACTTAATAGGAAATTTGGTTCTTCAAAGTTGTTATTTAACATGATTGTGACACATGACAGTTATATATTTAAAATTGTGATATGTGCTAAACTACTTTATAATTTAAAATAAATATATAAGATAATAAAAACGATTTTTGGTGAAATTAATTATATAGTAAATTTCCATTTTAAAAATCTTAAACAAAATATTATTTAATAGTAGTTTCTTTTTTAATAATGCGACATGTTTTAGAATATATCATGATTAAAACAATATATACTAAGAAAATAAAAAAAAAAGAATTCTGAAATTATTTAATAGTAAAAAGGAAAATTTAAAAATTACTTAATAATATTCTTTTAGAAATATTATTTGATAGTAATTTTTCTTTTAATATTTTGAAGTTGTGTTAGAATATCTCATGATTAAAAATATATATACTAATAAAATTAAAAGAAATTGAAGAAATATTTTTCGTAAATTTAATAGTAAAATTTAATTTTAAAAATATTTAGTAGTAAAATTTAATTTTAAAAATATTTAATTGTAAAATTTAATTTTAAAAATTATTTAATAGTAATATTTTTAAAAAATTTCCTTTTTACAAATCTTAAAGAAGAGAAGTTTGTAAAATAACTTATTTAATACTAATTTTCCTTTTCCAAAATCCAAAAAAAGATAATTGTAAAAGATTATTTGATATTAGTTTTCTTTATAAAATTTTTACATTTGTTAAAATATCTTATGATCAATAAAATATATTGGAAGATAATAAAAACAAATTTATGTTTTAAAAAGTAATTTTTTGCAGGATTGAGCAAGAAAAATATCTGATGAGTTTTATTGCATGTTCTTTCACATCTTCGCGTGTCATCTTTTTTTTGTCACATGAGGAAATAACCATATATCTTTTTTTTTGTCACATGAGGAAATAACTAGATATTCTTATCTTCACATTAATGATGTTGAACTTTTTCTAAAAAGAATATAATTGTCATGCTGTTATACATTAGTTATTATTATAATTATACTTAGCCGTTTGTACATATAGATATAGTGGTGAACATGAATCGGATATCCGGATTTTTGGAGATATTTTGATCCGATCCATTTTGTTATAATAATCAATTATTTGATCTAATTTGATCTGTAGCCACACGGATATTCAGTGCTCCATATATTCAGATAATTTTAGATTTTCGACCAGATATCCGATTCTGCAAAAATAAATTAAAATTAGTAAATAAATAAAAAATTCCAAAAATAAGATAAAATAATAATAAAATTTTATTACAAAAATTTTAAAATTCTAATAAATAACTTAATAAATTTATTAAAAAGTACTATAAAACTTATATACAATATAATTTATATATATATGTCTTTACATACATGTATATGTATTCATATAACGGATCAGATCAGATATTCATTCTTAATAATATTAGTATTTTGTGATTTGCTTCGTTTCTTACAGATATTGCCTATAAGTATTTTCTTTGCTTCGTAGAGTTACATATATTTGGAATTTCGGTTCAAATCGAAACAGATAAAATCAAAATTTACGGATATTTTGTCCAGCTGTTATGCTATTGTGACTAAGTTAATGTGACTATTATGCTTATATGTGATTATGATTATGTGTGTTTATTCTTATCAACATATAAAAATTGGTTATGTTGTTGTAGATCATGCTACTATGAAATTTAAATCAAAGAGAACGATTTTCCAATGGATTGTTGTAGGTCATGCTATTAAGGAATTTAAATCAAAAAGGAAGACTTTCCAATAAAATAATGTTATGAATAACTCGCCTATACAACATGAATATTGAAGCCGAAATCCTAACCGGAAGTTATGTGGAAAAACAGATTTGTATTCTTAGAATAAGTCTCATACCGACGTATGCAAGATGACCTTTCAAAATAAAAAGAATTCAATTTTCTATAAGAGTGTTCTATGAAATGACTATCAACCAAAGTTAAGGTCAAAGATTAAAAAGTTGGTCTATTTGTCAAGTCCAGTCTTACAATTATATGTCACACTATCAAGAGTCACTACAACTGGAGAACTTCGAATTTTTAAAACATAGCGACAATAGTGTTTTACAAAATATTGTATATAGAAAAAGATGTTAAAGTCACACCATGAATGTTAAAGTAAATAAATTTGATGTTTTATCTAGAAATATATTCGATATTTAGCTGACTATCGATAAAACATATTGACTGGTGTTATGTAATATTAATATTTTTAATTGTTTCGTTTTTAGTTTGTCTTAAACAATATAAACAATATAGAGAGTTCACAGTTCTATATATTTCAATTAACTATAGCTAATATTATTTTGAAAAATAACAAAAAGTGAAGTATTTATTAAAAAATGAAAATATAAATGTACTATTTAAAACACCATTATTATTGAAATAGAATATTAATAAAAAATTATGTAAGAAAACATATTATTATTATTAAAATGTCACTAATATAGACTGAAAATTCAAGAACTAGCGTGAGAAAAATATTTACAATCTTTTTATGTGTTCCTGAACTAAAACATCAAATAAAACCCGTGCAACGCACGGATCCATATCTAGTGTAACATAAAAGGTAGCTTATCGTTACTTCTAAGTTATATTGTTAACTGTATTGTTAAAGAATCTGTCAACTACAAAGTTAACCGAGAAAACAAATTAGTTTCAACTAACATAATGTATACCGCTAATTTTTATAGTTATAGAGTGGCTAAGATATGCAATACTCGTCAACTATAAATTTAACCGTTAATAATTATTATACATGTAACATACCATATGCAACACTCATCAACTACAAAGATTTCCTAGATTTTTATTATTATTTATGTTATATACCATATATTCTGACAGCTAAACCAAGAAACAATTGTAGTCTAGTGGTTATTGTGTAAATGTATAACAGCAACCAGGGTTGGGTTCTACCCCAAGTCGGGTTATTTTTTTTTGTCGGGTTTTCTTGTTTTTTAATGAAGGATAAGAATGTTATTTCTCATTCATCTTCCTCAATCTACTGCAACCCTAAATCAGCCGTACATATTTTTTTCAGCTTATTTTTCAATTTTCTTGATGATTTTGAGTCATTTAATCATGTTTCTTTGTTAAGGATAACAAAATAAGATAGATTCATGATAAATTTGTCGATTTTAAACTTGAAAAACCCAGATTTTTTTTGTGATTCGATTTTACCCGATGAATTTTGTGGAGGAGAAGTCACATAGCCTCTGAGCTTTTAAATATTATAGGCATCTGCGGTCCTGACACACCTTTTCGCTTTCTCTGCCGCGTCAGTGTACGATGCCAGACATTTGGTCAGGAAGGAAGGGTATTTATCTTCTCCGGTACCAAATGGCATGACAAAACTAGTTTATGTTCCATTTTGCACCAAATCTCTGATGCGGATCCTTGTTATGTATAGTTAGACAAATGTCCCTAAAATAAATGCAGGAAGACTGTGAGGACATTGTTGGATGATGGAAGGCCAGCTGTAGAGAAATGCTTCGGGTGTGCAGAAGTGGAAACTTTTCTTTTTTTTTTGTCATCTGGTAGATTAATATTGATTTTGAACATCAAACTTACACAAAGCCGGCTAGGAACACATTCCCACCGGAGCCAAGAGCCGGCAAGGACCTAGATCCCTCCAGAGTTAAGTTCAAACAAAACAACAAATTCCTAACTATAAACAACAGATGATTAGCTTTAGTACATGTAAAGCCAAAGACAGACAGAGCTCGGAAGTAAAATACTCAACCTCGACCTCAACAACAAGCCAAACTCTGTTCAAGCCTACAGGGCGATGGCTCAATAGCAATTAAAACCAACTTGAAAGGAGACCAAATGAAGCACACGTTGCGAACATCACCAAAACATAGAATGAATCCAGAGAAGTTAAAAACCTTAACCGTTGCTGTAACACCCTTCAATTCCAACTAAAACTCGCCATTGGACCTTGATTGGGCTCTCCACGCGCCTCATATGTAGCGCCACATACTCATCACCACACCACAGCCAAGCCTAGAAAAGCTTCTGGAAGTCCCTTTATTAAAACAGCCGGTAGTCGGAAATTAACTACTCTAAATCCACGAAACAGATAACAACATGGTGGCAATCTACAATCCAAGAGAGCAAAAGCTCCCCAGTCCCAACCATAAACATCGCCTTTAATCCTTTCAAAACACCAGATGAGCTCACCGTAGGTCAATGCTCTGTCCCTCAAGACTCACCCGCACGGTCAAAGCAAACCGGAAGCCAAAATTGAAAAATAGCTTCGACGAAACCGAAAGCCGACTACTGCCTCCAACCACCGTTCCCTACCTCATCGAGAAGCCAGAAGAAGAAGACCCACCGCAGCGACTGAAACATCCTACCATCGGAGTTCATTCGAGTGTGAATCCCTACTCCAGAATCGCGCACATATCGGGAGGAGAGCGCAAGGTCGTGGCAGCAGCAAAACGGAGACTTCATTTCAACATCTTCGAAAATGGCAACCAAACAGGAGCTAAGTAGACACGAAGAGGGCTAACTTCACCGGCGCCGGAACCCTACCAACTCGTCCACAACCACCGCACAGAAGCCACCGCGACCCCAGCCCACCGCTACTCCAACCCAGCTTGAGCAAACGAAGATCTGAACCACAATCCAACCAAATCTTCTTGCTAAAACTAGATCTGAAGCCAAAACATTGAAGACATCAAAAGAGAAAATCCACAAGACTATAAGCAGAGATGAACGGGATTGCTCCCGACGGCGGCGAGATAACGCCAAACCGCCGGAGCAGAAAGAAAACACGACGACGGCGGCTCTTTGCGACTAGGGTTTGCTCGAGAGAAAAGGGTGTTTTATTGTTTTCAATGAAGTGGAAACTTTTCATATCCAACAAAATTTATAACTCTTTTATTTTTAAATCTGTGTTTGCTTCTTCAATAATAAAAATATTATTTCCGTTTGGCAATGATATTATGTGGACTTGGACTTTAACACCAATTACCCCTTTGACTCACAAAAAATGCTCAGATCTCCCACCAATAAAATATAATTTCTTTTCTATTTAAATTTAAATACGAAAATGCTCTAAATACATGTCTAACCCTTTAAAAATCTGATAATTACATGACCCAACCACAAAAACCCGACCCACCCAGACTCAATTGGGTACAACCCAATTACTAAACTAAAACGCCGCGTTTCTCTCTTCTCTCTCCCTCAGACATTTCGATTTCGGATTTCTCATTCCCCCTCAGACAAAAGAGCGATGTCCTCCCCTCGTCGTCCTCATCGATCCGATCCCCTTCTGTTCTCCTTCTGAAACCCTAGCCTTCGTCGAGTCCCCTTTGTTCGTTCATCCTTGGTCCTCTATCGAAATCGATAACCCATCAATCTTAATTCTCTCTTTTTCTTTGTCTCTGTCTCATCATCTCGGTTCCCATCATCTCTCTTTGTCTTTGTCTCTAAAACTGCTTCGTTTCTTCTTCCTTCTCCACCAAATCGAGTCTCCATTTTCTTTCTTCTGGTAAGTGATTAATTTCCCTTTGATTAATCTCCAACTTTGTTAGTAGAATTGAAAAATAAATTTGGGGATAATTTGTAAGTTGTAGAAGAAATGAAAGTAGTGTCTTAGTAAGCGAGATTGTGGTTTGAAATTTGGAAAAAAATGGTGAAATACTACAATTGATTTGGATAAGTTAGAACTGAAACATAGAAAAAGTTGCGATTTTTGTGTAGAGTTGGTGATTTATTGACTCTCAGATAAATGTAAACTGAAAGAGATTTTGTGATTTATTGAGTGAATATGTTTTGTTGTTGTGACTGGGTTTTGATAAAAATAGCTATTTTTGAGAATTTTTTCTTACTGGATTTTTGAGTAAATGAATATTGTTGGAGATTATGCAAAGTAATAACTCTGGGTTGTGACTAAATGTGTGTTGTTGTTGTTGTTTTTCGTGGATGTTAACAGGAAATAGCTAATGGCAGGTAGAGGAGGAAAAACGAAAAGTGGGAGAAGCTCAAGAGCTCAAAAATCCGATGGTCCTGCTGTTGAGGTGCTATCAGAAGAAAACACTAGTGATGATCTGCCTGAACACCCCTCTAAGGTACAGTATTCTTTTGGTTTTAGTAATAAATTGTGATTGCTTGGTTAGGTTTAATTAGGAGTTTAACGCCAAATGTTGTTAATAATTAAATGTCAATGTTGTGTATCAGAGAGGCCAGAAAAGGAGTCGTCCAGCTACTAGAGGTGGAGTCTCTAGTAGAACTAGAGCTAGAAAAGCGGTGTCTTATGGGAATGAACCCGTAGGAGATGATGCAGTCGAAGAAGAGAGTCCTCGAGTCCAGAAAGAGAGTGCACCAATGAGAGATACGAATGTAGCTTCGTTCTCACTTGATACTGAAAGCGAAGACATGTCTGCTGCTGTGTCCTCTAAGGTAATTTGTGCAATTATTTTACTAGTCTTATTAGAGTAAAAAATGACTAATACATTATATATTTTGACTGCAGGAAAGCCAACCATCGCAGCCTCTTGAATTGTACTTCAAGAGCACAGAGTACCCGAAGACTTGCAAGATTCAGTCGAAGTGTAAATTGAAGGACACAGTCGACCTGATTAAGGGGTTAAAAGAAGAAGTCGCCTGGTTCACAAGCCATCCACAGTTTTGTCATTTCTTCCACATGCCTGATGAAGAATTCCGGAAGCTCCAAGGAATGTGGATGTTACTCCTGCGCACCATTAAAATTGAAGGAGAAGATGCTGCATGGTTTGGGGTGAATGGTGTGCCCATCCGATATTCTATGAGGGAGCATGCCCTCATCTCTGGCTTGGACTGCCATGAGTATCCGAGGAGGTATTTGGAGCTCGGCAGTACTAAGTTTGTGGAGTATTACTTTGGTAAGAAGAGGATCACCATATTAAATGTGGAGCAGAAGCTGCGGTCTATGAAGCAACCATGTATTGATAGATTGAAGATGGCTGTCTTGTTCTTCCTTGGTCGGGTTATCAGAGGAGGGAAGGATTCCGGACCATTAGACCCGTTCATCTTGAGGATAGTGGAAAATTTAGATGACTGCATAGACTTTCCATGGGGTCGTCTAACATTTGAGGAAGCAATAAAGGAGTTGAAGCATGTGATGAAGCGTCTGGATGGTGAAGTGACCACTGCAACCAGCTTTAATGGATTCATAATTCCGTTAGAGGTAAAGCATACAATTTATTTAATTTTTTTGTTATTCATAACCGCAATATGACACAGTAACACTTCATTTATGTAAGTTTTGGCTTTTAAGTGTATTCCTAAGCTAGGGAAAAAATTCAGAATCTCTTTACCTGGCGCCAGTGGAGATTGTCCTAGGATGTGCAAGAGCCGGTTTATTCATACTAGCATGAAGGGTTATCCTTTGGAAGATATATATGATGCGTTTGGAAACACAAAGGTATACCCTTATATCATATATAGTAGAAAATAGCAGAATATTGAAACTGAAATTTCTGAATGTTTTTTTTTTGTTTTCAGACTATTCACAGTGTGTTGGTTCCAACTGTGGATGAGCAAACTTTGCTAGCTCGTATCATTGATCCGGAGCCAGAGTATCACCGTGAGGGCAGCAAAAGTGATAGGTGGAATCACTGGCTTAATGTGAAGCAGAAGAAGATTTGGTGGAAAGAGTTGTATGAGTCAGATATTGCTGCACGAGTGTTTACAAAGAAGAAGGACAAAGAAAAAGTGATGATTGAAGCAGGTTCTTCTTCTAATGTTGGCATGGAGTCGATCTTGAAAGGTTTGGAAGAGAGGATGGTGAAAGTCATGGAAGAAGGATTTTCTGGAATTAATTTGACAGTAGATACAAAGCTGGAGGCTATGTATTGGACGTTGGATGAACTTGAGAAGTCCCAACGAGTTCTGAAAGCCAAGTATAAGAAGATAGAAAAGAGGCTGGCTTCTATAGAAGAAGAAAAGGGTCATGAGGATGTGGAGTTTAGACAGTGAAATGATTTTGATTTTGATTATGGTAGAGATCAGAATGAGCAGGGTCAGGAGGACAAGAAGGACAAGGAAAACAGTGAGAAGAGTGAGGAAAAGAAGAAGAAGAACAAGAAGAAGAAGAACAAGAAGGAGGACAAGGAAAACAGTGAGAAGGGTGAGGAAAAGAAGAAGAAGAACAAGAGAAAGAGGAGCAAGAAGAAGAAGGAGTAATCCAAATAACACTTAGTAAAACAAGTAATTCTTAGTAATACAAATAACACATAGTAAAACCAGTAACTCCTAGTAATACAAATAACACATAGTAAAACCCGTAGAGTCTAGTAAGTCAAGTAACACATAGCAATACCACATAATAAAACAAATTTCAACAATCAAACACCTGAACCTGAACCACTTCCACATTCAAAATACGCTCCCATACCTCCTCCCCTGGCTCTGCCTGTACCTGTGCCTGTGCCTCTTCCACTTCCTCTGCCTCTTTTTTCTCTTCCACGAGCTTCTCCTGCTGATGGATACCTTGTTTCTTGCGGTTTTCCTTTCTTGACTTCAAATTCTGGAGGAAGTACTTTCTTTGCTTTAACTTCTTCTGGTATAACCCAATCAGACATATGAGGAACGGGGTATATTGTCCTGTGATAAGCCAAAGCCCATTGCTCCACCAAATAGTACTGAGAACAATACTCAGAGAGATGGAGTTCCCTTCCCGCTTTTTTTGTCATGAACGTGGCAGCAGCTACTGCATGAACACATGGATATTTGTCTTTATCAAATTGCTCACAAGTGCACGTTTTCATAGCCATGTCCACAGTATAACGCTTCCCATCACTACCATGCACACTGTACTCGAGATGGAAGCTGTTTAACTCGTCAACCGTAAGAACCCCTGCATCAATACATCTTTTAGACATTTCTTCCTCCACAATAGGCACAAGCTTTAAAGCGGGAGGTTGTTCAGCTGCCTCCTTCCTGTGCTTGTTAAACCATTCAGCTATTTTTCCAATGATAAAATCAAACATTGGAAGTAAAGTCAACTTTCTTGCGTCTTTAATAACACCGTTAAAAGATTCTGCTGAATTGGTGGTGTCAACATTGTACCTAACTCCTTCAAAGTAACACCTTGCCCATTTCTTTTGTTCACAACTTTTTTTAAGATACTCCGCTGCACTAGGATACCTCATGCAAAAAGTGTCATAAAGGGCCAAGAACTCTGCCTCTGTATAAGCGTGTGCGCACTCCATAAACTTAAATGCACACGTGTCTTTGTTGTTACGGACGTAGCCTTTAACATTCTGAGACAAATGCCATATACAATACCCATGAGCCGCCTGATGGAACACTAGACGCACTGCCTTGATCAACCCTTTGTTTCTGTCCGAAAGAAACACCAATCCAGGGACATCAGATATCACTGATTTCAACTGTTCCATAAACCATAGCCAACTCTCATATTTCTCACCATCTGCAACACCAAACGCAATTGGGTAGTGGTGATGATTGGGATCTTGAGCAGTTGCAATAAATAACACTCCACCATAAACAGTCTTCAGGTGTGTTGCATCCACAACGAGAACTTTTCTCATCGCGCGGAATCCTTCTATGCTAGCTCCCAAAGCCCAAAACAGATACTTAAATTTTTTGCCCTCATCCACAACCACACGAGTTATTGTGTCAGGATTCACCTGCTCCAGCACGTGCATATAACAATATAATAAAGAATAACTCTCTTCAGGAGTTCCGCGCACTTTATTAGCAGCTAGTCTTTTTCCTCTATATGCTGTTGTATATGACACTTGCACAGCAACCCTGCGATGAACCAAGTCCATCAAAGCTTTGGGACGTGGTGTGTCAAAACTGCCGGGATAATCTTGGGCCAAAACAGATGCAACAATTTTTTGTGTGCCTCTCCTTCTATTAGGCAGTGTTCTTGTGGTAACAACAGAACATCTATGCTGCTTAATGTAAGTTCTAACAGTCCAACGATCTGAATTCGTTAACTTTGCAACACGCACACGCCACTTGCAGCCTTCTTTTTCTCCTCGGCATTTTATCACATATCTCTTACTATCCGACTTAATTACCTCATACTCAAAACACTTCAGATGTGAAGCCTTCTGAATATGAGTTTGCGCTTCCTCCTTGGTTCTAAATTCTTGACCTATAACCAAATCCATACCATCATCACGCTCCTTATAGACAACTTGTGAGACTTCAACTGATGGTCCTGCTTCTCTTTCGGTGACATTCTCATGCATCTCAGTGTTTTCGTATAAAGTGAGCATACCACCAGTACCTTCATTATCAGTTGCACCCATCTCAGTACCATCCTCATCAACAGCCTCTGTATCAATCGTCTCTGTATCAGTAGCCTCTGTATCAATAGCTTCTGTATCAATAGCCTCTCTATCAGTAACCTCTCTATCAGTAACCTCTCTATCAGTAGCTTCTCTTTCAGTAGTCTCTCTATCCGATAGACCGCCATAGAAATCAGTGTGATCATCTGTTTGGCTGAGCTCCACATGTAGAACACTTCTACAATTCTCTTGATTTACTTGCATTAGATAAGCAAAAACTTCTTCATCATCACAGATATATGATGGCTTATTCGAATACATTACCATTGGAAAGTAACTAATCTTCACTATCATCTTATATTCATCCACCTTTATCTTCCTGCAAATACGCTCAACCAAAACAGAGTATGTGACCTCCTCCACTGGTTTCTTCAAGACAATAGTGTGAATTTCATCTTTCCCTTCACCATCTCCCGAAATCCATTTCGTATCAGCCCCATCCTTCATATAATATCCTCCATAATCAAAACAAATGATTGTGCAATGCGGATTTTGCATTTTCCTGAAATAAAAAAATTAGAATTACAATTAGAATTATTAAAGAAGCTTAAATTTAATTCCCACACTGTAAAGTGCTCTCTTACTAATACTAATTTGTTTCAATACAATACATAGTAAAACTCGTAATAATACCAGAAATACTAGTTATATTTTGTAAACATAGTAATACTGAGTAATATCAGTAATACCCAGAATTTATCTTTGCAGTCACTAATCACGTTTTTAGTCAAATTTTGTTTGGATTTTTCTTTACCCATGATATATAATTCATATTAGTTAAATTACTGCCAAAAAAATCATCAAAAACAGATAAAAATATACCAGAAACCTATAGACACAGTTTTCAAAATCCATTTTAATCTACTCAAATTTGCATCCAATCTTCTTTTTTACACTAGCCGAGATCAATGCACTTCTTTCTAATAGTATTCCACCAAACATTTCATCAAAAACGAACATAAAATATACCTAAAATCTATAAATACAGTTTTAAAAAAAAAAAATAATCTCTCAAAACTTTCATCAATTCTTAGTTTTTTTACAATACTCTTCATATATACAACATTTAAATGTTATTCAACAAAAAAAATCATCAAAAACGGATAAGAAATACCTGGTTTTGAAGCTTCAAAATCGTCAATGGAGGGTGAGGGAGAAGAGAGTTTCACGATGGGAAGAAGAGGAAGGTGAGAAACTTGAAGACATGTGGGTCCAGTCATTTCTGATTGGTTAAGGTTGTCTTTTGGACCCACATGGTTGTTGATTATTTATGTGAAGAATAAATGAGAAAAATGGTATTTGTGATGTGGAAGAAATATGTTAAAGAAATGAAGGATAGTTTGGTATTTGTGATCAAAATGGGATCCACAAAGGGGGTAGAAGAATAGAGAAGGGATAGAAAGGTTGTTTTATTTCCCATGAGGGCATTTGGTGTTAGTTTACTGTGGACTTGTGTATTGTTTTTAATTTCGCTTTTACCTTCACTATTTTCGGTTTGATATGTAAACTGATTTTCGTTTGGTTCAATCTTTGTTTCCCATCACTGCGTTAAATTTGAATGATCATATTGGATGTCTTTTTGTTTAGATTTTGTAGCAATGTGTTAAATTTGAATGATCACTAGATTTTGACCCGCGCTTCGAAAGCGCGGGTATTATTTTTTACTTTTATAAAATATATTATTTGTTTGTAATTACTGAATTTATTTATTTTAATAAATTTTTTTTATAATAAATTCGACACATAGAGTGTCTCTGGTAAACTATGTATTTCTCTAGTTTTGTTTTATTCGCTTTTTAATCAACATATTTATTTGGCTTGTTGTTATAATAAATGATTATAGACTTTGATCTCTGCACTTCTGCGGATGTATATTTTTAAAAATATGATGATATTTGTTTTTCATGTAATTATTAGAGTTTGGCAAAATGAATTCGAGGAACAGAACTGATAACAATCCATAAATATAGTACCAAACCTAAACATAAATTGATTAAATATTCGAATTATTCAAAATTTTGTTAGTTAGAGAACCGAATCGGATCTGAACCGAAGTATTCATGTACCTGAATTTATCTAAAAGTAGATTTATATACTTATATATTAATTATTTTATATTTAACGTATATAAAACATCAAGAATGATACTTTTAAATTGGTTTAAAATACTTGAAAATATATATAGATAGTCAAAAACAAATATCTGAAATAGTTAAAGTATACTCAAATCACCAAAATACTTAAAATAATTATTGATTTCGTATCCAAAATTTTAAATCAAACCAATTGATATGTTAAGCTTAGGTATTCTGACATATGTTATTTAAATTTATAGGTAATATATTACTTTATTTATAGATTTTGAGAAATTTAAAATATATAGTGATTTAAAACTTTAAAAATAATTTAAATAGGTTATCCAAACCCAAACCAAACCCGCAAAGATCCGAATCAAACTCAAACAAAAATTTAGAAACATCCTAATAGGACTGAAATCTTTGACCTCGAAAACCTGAAACACAAACCGATCAGAACCAAGCCCGTATGGATGTCTGAAAACCCATCCTTAGTCATTATTATATATCGTATAATTTCATCATATAATTAATCGTATTTTATATGTATCATCATATAAGTAATCATATAATTAATAGTATTTAATACGTATTATCATATAAATAATTACATATATTATATTTTAAAAACTTAATATGAAATATAAAAACCATAATTTGAGTTGGTATTTCAAATTGGGCTTGTATTGTATTTTTCTTATATATATTGAAAAAAATTCTTTTATAATGGACTTAATAACTTAAGCCGATTACTTTTTCTGTTTAATATTACTATATTTGTTTCCAAACAAAATTAATTTTTTTAAAAAGACTACAATCCATGTTTCCAAACACACCAAATTTTTTTAATACTCTTATCCAAGTATCCAAACACACCGAAATTGTACTTCAGCTTTAATAAGATAGATTATATACTTATATATTAATTATTTTATATTTAACGTATATAAAACATTAAGAATGATACTTTTAAATTGGTTTAAAATACTTGAAAATATATATAGATAGTCAAAAAACAAATATCTGAAATAGTTAAAATATACTCAAATCACCAAAATACTTAAAATAATTATTGATTTCGTATCCAAATTTTTAAATCAAACCAATTGATATGTTAAGCTTAGGTATTCTGACATATGTTATTTAAATTTATAGGTAATATATTACTTTATTTATAGATTTTGAGAAATTTAAAATATATAGTGATTTAAAACTTTAAAAAAAATTAAATAGGTTATCCAAACCCAAACCAAACCCGCAAAGATCCGAATCAAACTCAAACAAAAATTTAGAAACATCCTAATAGGACTGAAATCTTTGACCTCGAAAACCTGAAACACAAACCGATCAGAACCAAGCCCGTATGGATGTCTGAAAACCCATCCTTAGTCATTATTATATATCGTATAATTTCATCATATAATTAATCGTATTTTATATGTATCATCATATAAGTAATCATATAATTAATAGTATTTAATACGTATTATCATATAAATAATTACATATATTATATTTTAAAAATTTAATATGAAATATAAAAACCATAATTTGAGTTGGTATTTCAGATTGGGCTTGTATTGTATTTTTCTTATATATATTGAAAACATTATTTTATAATGGACTTAATAACTTAAGCCCATTACTTTTTCTGTTTAATATTACTATCTTTGTTTCCAAACAAAATTATTTTTTTTTAAAAAAGACTACAATCCATGTTTCCAAACACACCAATTTTTTTTAATACTCTTATCCAAGTATCCAAACACACCGAAATTGTACTTCAGCTTTAATAAGATAGATTACTTGATATAGATTGTGATGGATCCATGCCTAAGTCTGATTCTATCTCCATGCATGTAGAATTAGACCACATTTAAAAGAAGAAATTTACTTTATAGGTCACTTTTATACTTATTAATATCAAAGTAAGTAACTTTCTTCTACAAAGACACTTTCCTTAACAATATAGCTGATTCTTAACTAATTTAGTTCCAAACAAAAATCATAGTTTCCTAACTAAACAACACAAGTGGCAGGATTTATTCTCAGCCATTGATTGTATATGCCATTTCAACGGTCTGGATTCACAGTCACAAATCTTGACAAGATAGATATCTATCTTCAATTACCACCCTTGGATCAATTCTTTTCCTTTTCACATTAATGTTCCAGATTAAAAAAAATTTATTTATCATCCTCTTTTCTTTTCTATTTCATCATCTTCTTCTTAGCTGACATTTTTTTTCCAAATTCCAGAAAAACGACAAACCGCTGCCATAACAGAGATGAGGACATAGATGACGGCGGTGATGGGGACGAGGATGAAGACATTGAAGATGCATGAGGTATGATTCTGATATAGTCTGTTTGTTTCTGTTTTTCAAAATTGATTCAGTGTTTAATCTATTAGATGTAACTAAATTCCAGATCTTGATTATTAGCTTCGTAGATGTCTGAATCTTTGCTTAAAATAAGTTTTTTTTTGAAAAAAATTGAAAAAAAAAATTGTATGTTTTGCTTCTGTACTTGAAAATATCATGTATTAAACAAAAATTGTGTCTTTTGTTTATGAGTAAAACTTTCTTATATAGTTTTATTTTTAACTTGAAAAGAATTAACTATATTCTCTATTAATGTCTTTGTGGATTTGTCAATTAATTAGATTTAAGAAGGGTTAGAACGTGGCTTTTGTGGTCTTTGTTGTAAAAGGGTTATCAGAAAATGTTACTTATCATAGTTGTTATTTTGATTATTTTGTATGGTTGCTTAAAAAAAAGAGAGGATGAAGAGGACACAAGTGATTTGGTGTAGAAGAATTGATGAAACAAAAGAGAGGAATTGGTGAAGAAGAGCAAGAGAGCGATAGATGTGAGAAACTTCTAAAGAGGTAGTTTTCAAGGAACTGTCAAAAACACAGCTCAAACATAAACAAAAATATATCTTTATAGTTTTTAGATTTGGAGTCACGAGATCTGAATCACTGGCTGAAATTCATGTAAGTATTATGGAGTAAGAAGTAGTAGCTTAATTTCTTGAATAATATATTCACCACTTTTCAATTTATGTGTTTGAGTATGTTTTCGTTTGTTTTTCATGTTTTGAGATGTAATGTGGTTGAGGATGACTTTTATATTTCTAGAAACCTTTTTTGTAATCAAAATGTCTACCTCAAATGATGTACATATGTACATATTATATAAAGCCGGTGTACATATGTATATCATATAAAGCTGGTGTACACATGGATATAAGTTGGTGTTCACAACACACATGTACAACATAGACATATATCATAAAAATAGTGTACACATAGATATCATATAAAGTTGGTATACACATGGATATCATATGTGTACACAACACACTTGTACAACATAGACATCATAAAAATGTTGTACACATAGATATCTTATAAAAGGAGCATCTGGTCATCGGTGGAAAAACTCAACAGAGACATGTCCATTCAACGGCGACGGCGAAACTGGTGCGACACTTCAAGGTTCATCCTCAACCCAAATTCTAAAAACTCTTCTGTTTATGAATCACAACCCAATGAATCTAATTACATAAATGATCATACCTAAATCCACTTGTACAACTACAATACTTCTGGAATTAACAAAAGGAACCTAAAAATATATGAAATCAATCAGATTGTAACATGAACATATAAAGGTACAAAAAAGTTCATGTCTTTCTTCACATCAATCTTCCTTTCATATACGCCCGAGAAAAGAATCCTTTGTAACCGATTTCTACCGCGTTTCTCAGGAGAAGAAGGGAAGTTTTGGCGGTGAGAGCTCAGGTCGTAGCGACGAATTGCAGAGTATATACCGAGGCGGAGCTGGAAGAGTTGCGGCGGAGAAGGAAGAGATGATGCGAGAGAAGCTTGAACCTGGTTTGCTTGTGTTCCGGTGACGACACCCGAAGAGTATCCGATCTGACCTTCAAGATAGACATTTACGTCTTGTCATCATTGTCACCTTCGCTGTCCAAACCCCAGAATTTTTGTCGTCGGTCGTTGTTCTTCTTCGCCTCCTACTCATTTTTTTTTCCTTTTTTTCTCAAAAAAATAAACATGAAACGAAACTGTTTGGAAAAGAAGGCAAGTGGGATAATACTTTACCAATTATAAAATCGAGTTCGGGTTCTGTATTATTGGGTCCACCACTCAATCAATTATTTCAAAATTCAAATTCACAACCACAAAATAATTGTAACTAAAAAGAAAGTACTCAGTTACGTTTTTTCAGAAGCAACTTATGTCATTATGCATAAAAAGTACCTTTGTATAACAAAGTGACTTATAATGATACACAAAGTCAAAAAGTAACATGTGATGCAAATCTCTCATTTAAAAGTATTGTAGGTTTCTATATATCGTTGCGCAAAAAAAAAGGTTTCTATATATCTTTATAAATAAAATTAATCGAACTGTAAATTCTGAAAAATAAAATAAAATTCATGTTACAGCTTACGAATAGAACATTACTGACACATAATGAATGCATCATCAAGAATTTGCTAAGAACTTGAAACCTCACCATAATATTAATTTTTTGATTAATTATTCCACATATTCTCATCTTCTATTATTTAAATTAAATCTATTTTTTGACATCAATTAAATCTATTTAAAACCCAAATTAATAGTTTTTTCTTCAGTTCAGCCATTTTTGACATCTATATTTCTGTCAAGAAATAACAGTTAGTGAAAATAGATAGACACATATAGTTAAAACTAAAATTAAAAAAGTTTGGAAAAATGTAACTAGATAAAAATAGTAAAATAGTATACTTGAGTTCAGTGAAAAATTTA
This sequence comes from Raphanus sativus, assembly GCF_000801105.2. Taxonomy (NCBI): domain Eukaryota; kingdom Viridiplantae; phylum Streptophyta; class Magnoliopsida; order Brassicales; family Brassicaceae; genus Raphanus; species Raphanus sativus. Next base: position 25,457,866 of record NC_079516.1, read on the forward strand.
GTCAACAAATAATAATTTGTGAAAATGCATAAAATAACTGAAAATATATAAGTTTTAAAAAATTGATAAGGAAAACTCAGAAGAAGAAAAAATGAGAAACTTTTGTTATGATATATATTCCACGTTTCATCAAACTGAGCTACAAAAAAATAGTTATCACATATTTTTCCATAGCTTTGAGAAATTATTAAGAAACAAAATGATGGAAGCACAATAAAAAATTTATGCATAGTTAAAACATATACTAAGAAAATATTTAGAAAAATTAACATAATAAATAAAACATAAAATTAGTGATAATACATAATATACCCCCCCCATATACTTATGTTTGAATAATAAATAGGGAACATTTATAAAATAAAATATATATAAATCCATTTACGATATTGTTTTTTCAAGTTACATTAAACAAATGCGAACAATTTTGTTTTTGAAAATAGTGTATCTGTGGATTTGTCTCCAATTAAGGTCACAGAACCCAAGTTGAAAAACTATTATAACAATCATGCAAATCCACAACCAATAGTTAATATTCCATTGACTAAAATTGTATGGGATATTTGCAAAATTGACTCAAAACTCATAGTTAAACACAAAACTAATCTATGAGTTTTTATTGGAAATTTCATTTGCTCTGTATACCCCACAAGTTCATATTATTCACAAAAATACCATTATTTTTTTTTCTTTCAAAAATGGTTTTTTTTTTACTTTCTCAATTTCATCATCTTCAAGTATTTACAAGATTGTCATTGCCATCAATACACAACCGCATTGAACAACCAATTTGAAGTTCTCATTGCACCTAAAATTTAATTAAACTCCTTCTTTCTCATTTCTTATGAACTAAAAACAATATCTCTTCCACTTTTTCTTTATATTCATCCAAAAAAACTAAGATTTTGATTCTAATTTTTTTTATGGTTCACAAAGCCATTCAAGCTTACAATTCTTGGTGGGTCACTTTTGTTTGAGCTTTTGGGTGTTTGGAGAAGATTTATGTGTGTTAAAGAAGTTATCTTACCGTTTGAAATTATGAAATCATTTTTTTTTCTGATCTGTTCGTCAGACGACTTCCACGAAGTCTTCTGGCAGTATACGACTTACACGGAAGTCTTCTGGTTAATGCATATGTCATTTTTGCAATTCACTTTTCAATGTGTTTTCTAGAGACGACTTATCTGGAAGTCGTCCAACTTTCTTTGTAAATAAAAAATCTCGAAAATACCTGAGACTACTTCCTCGTAAGTCGTCTAGAGTAAGAAGGTTAATTTTGCATTTGACCAAATTTTGTCAGAAATTTGAATTTTCCTGAATGACTAAATTTGACTAAGTTTTTCAGCACAAACATGTAAAAAATATGTTTTGTTTTGACTAGTTACTATTATAGATAGCAGATTCTTGAGGACTTAAAGAACAATCACTATAAAACAAAGTATAACGAGTGGTGTCACACATATCAAAGAAAGATATGTTTATCTTCTCAAGACGACTTCCAATGAAAGTGTTCTATCTTTGAACTTATGTAATGTTTTATCTTTTGTGAATTTGACTAAGCTTTCTTGAGATTCTTCTCCCTTAGTTGTGATAAATTTGATTATTTTTTTGTGTTATTGTGTTTTGCTATTGAAGTTGTATCAATAACTTCAATTATGTCAAGTAATTTTGGCAAAATAATATTGTGGAAAATGAATATATTTACCAATTATTTTTTCATTAATACATCTTCAAATTTACAAAAAAAAATCACAAATAAGGAGTACACATACAAATCAGAAAACAAACCATAAACAAAACTATCATAGATCATTCCCCTAGACAAGTTTAGACTCCACTTGATATGGAAAAAGACTCTATCAGAAGACTTCTTGAAAGTCTTCTAGCGCATTATATTGTAGAAGACTTCTGAGAAGACTTCTGGGAAGTTTTCCAGATCTGCTTGCATATCGAAATCCAGATTTGAAAAACCTACATAACAAAAAATGTTCAAATGACTTAAAAACATAGAAAATGAATGGACGATTAGATAGATATACTTTTATAGAACACACAACGTACATATCCAAGTGGAAGATGAGAACCATCTGGTTAAAAATCTGCATCAAAAATGAGAAAGACATGAGAAAAAATGAAAAATTCATATAAAGGTAAATTATTTTTAAAAATTTTAAATACATATATACTTTAAATTTCTCAAAATCTGAAAGTAAAAATAATATATTACATATATATTTAGATAATTTTTGTCAAAATACCTAAACTAAAAAAAAAATTAGTCTGGCTTGATTATTTGGATAGATAATCAATAGATATTTTAAATAATTTTGGTGTTTTGAGTATTATTTAGCTATTTTAGACGTCTACATTTGACTATTAAAGTATTTTGGAGAACTTCAAACTATCTTATACATTTTAAATATTCTTTTATATATTAAATCTAAAAATAATTAATATATTTGAGAATATAAATCTGATTCGGATATATTCATGTACTTGAAACACTTCTGTTAGGGTAGGGTTCGTTTTCGGTTCTCTTGACACAAAAATTTGAATCCGGTCGAGATATTTAACCAATTTCGGTTCGGATTTAGTTTTGGTTCGGTTCTTCAGATACATATTTTTTCCCAGCCCTAATGGTGATTATTATTTTGTTTAGAAAAATGATTTAAGAATTTATATTACATATTGTTAATAAAAAAACTTCTTCTTAAAATATGAAAAAATTTACAACTCGTATTTCAGCTAAAAATTCTTTAGTTTTTAATTATTAGCCATTTTAACTCTTTTTTTCGTTGACTAAGATATTTAAAAAATCAACTGTTATATTCGGGTAACGGCGGTTATACCTAATAATACACCATTTTTTCACGAAACAAGACCAAGAATTGCATATACCTAACTTAAACTTCTTAATATTAAAAATTAATCAGTATTTTACTTCAAATATACTTAAAATATTAAAATTTAATCAATATTTTACTAAAAATATACAATACAAAGCCTAATTTCTGACACAGAATTAAACATTTGTTTTTATATTACACAATTTGTTTGTAAATATAATAATATACAATTAATTATATGATGACACATATAATATAAATAATGGTGACATAAAAATAAATATCAGCATATAAAAAAAGTAAAAACCAACATACACATGGGCACGCATATCAAGTTCTAGTATATATTTATAAAGAAATAAACCATGACTTCCAATTTATAAAAAATAATATATTTAAAACCATGTATGTATGCAGTAATGATACTAAACCCAAAGTTGCTTGCTGACCCTGCCATCATAGAAACGTTTGGGAAATGTTTCCTCGCCATCCCCCATAATGTTCCCGAGACAGGAACGTTTCTGATACATGAGACTACAGTGAGCTCACATCAAATCATAGAAACACTCACTTTAGAGTTGAGTAACCCGAAAATGTTTCTTGTGGAAGTTGGCAAAAGTAAAAAATTTAACAACTGAGAACCTGTAGATGTTATTCATGGGATTTGAAGGTCAAAAGACAAAAATCCTATAAAAATAGAGATTGCTAAATTCTGTAAACTAATATCAAATAAAAATATGAAAATGACCCAAAGTTGAAAACTAATCCTCTTTCTGTATTGTTCCAATTATGTTGAAATGAGGATTAATTAGTCTCAGGATACCGTTATAACTCATCACGAGTCAAAATCGGTCAAGTGAGAATCAAGTTCTCGCCATACAGCTCATATGGTAAGCTGGGACAGTTCATTCGGCTCGCCATACGGCGAGCTGAATCAGCCTTGTCCAACTCGCCGTATGGAGAGTACGACCACATCATATCAATATCATGCACTTTTATTTCATCTTCATAGCTCTCTCCTTCGAACCATGACTGCACTGTCTCTTGTTTCGTCTAGATAGGAGTTATTATTGAAACTTTACGATAAAAACTTCAAAAACTGTTTTTTTATAAGTTTGAATCGATCGTATAAAACAGCAATGTTTAACTTAAACATCACAGCTGCTTCAACTATACGATTGATTTAAACTCTTTCATAAAACTGGCGTCGTACTGAAGGTGTTTCTCAAAGAAATCGTAAAAAACGCTCAAAGTTGTAAAACGGCCCAAAGAAGTCTAAAACACAGCCAAAAACTCATTTGTGATTTTAGACGAGAATGAGCCAAAAACTACTATGATGGTTTATATTTTACTTGCAGGAGAAGATAAATGTCAAGGTTCGAGGGGTAATCATGAAGACCAAAGAAAAATGGAATATTTCTGTGAAACGATAAACTCGACCCATGGGCGGAAAAGGTAGAAGCAAACCGACCTAAAGAGGAGTATATAAGGGATGGTAAGGCGATAGGCACAAAGAGTTTTTTCACACAGAGAAAACTTAGCACTTAAAGCAATAGGCAATATTTACGTTTTTGTTAACGAACTGTGACTCAGTTAAGTTTAAGCACACTTAGGTTGCTAAAACTAGGAAACTCGCCGACAGCTCTTGTAAGATCCAAACCCGGCCTACTAGACCGCGGTCGATGCCTCACGTCGCTCGGTCCTTATCCTGACCGAACCTCTCAATTTTTCGTGCTTTATCTATACTTTCGCCTAAGGGTGAAGTCTATCTTAGACCTTAGCTTAAGACTACCTTAGTCATTACCTAGCTTAGATCCTTTCAACTTATGCACAGCGTAATATTATCTATCAACCATTGGTCTAAAACCAATCTAACATTTGTCATGGTCGAATCACCTTAGCCATAGTCAGTATACACAACTACTACCAGCTCCGAGATTGATCATGAACCTAATCCAAGTCATACAATCTGAGGTTCCATTCCCCTAATCCATTATATCTAGATCTATACAACATTGCTAGATCATACATTTGCCATCCACGGAGCTTGTTAGCTCATTGCCTCAGCTATTCCCAGCTTGTTAAACTAGCTCGTCCAGCTCAGCTGAGCTGAACCACTTCACTTCAGCTTCCATACACTCTCGTCCAGCTGATCGAGCTGCGAGGCAGCTTCGCCCAGCTCCCCGTCTACTCGTCCATCTCTCATGTGTCTGAATAAACCCTTCCCTTGGTTACTTAATCATTCAACCAGCCATTCCCATAGACCAAGTACCTTTGGGAAGTTTTCAGCTACAAAAACGACCTCAAGCAAACATGCTTCAAAAACTAATTAAAATTCATGAAAATTAATGATAATTCCAAACTAAGAGAATGGTCCAATCAGATTTCCCAGAACCGGCCTCGATCATACTGATCTCGGCCATGAACAGCCAAACCGGCCATAAGAGACCACCTCTAAATCAATCAGATAAAACTAATCTTACACCATAATAAATCATGATAAATACCCATTAAGGGATTTCCATAATCAGATCTGAACAATTCCTTCAGGAACTATCATATCTCAAATTACCAGCCCAACCAAGGCCATGGAGAGATTTCTCTGAACCGGCCACTCCATGGTTCAGTACCTCCATGTCTGAACAACAGAGAATATGATTAATAATGCCCACCATATCCTGAGTCAATCAACCAACCACCCCACATGACTCAGAACTGATGAGTCTTCACACCTCCTAACCGGCCATGGAACTATGTCCCACTGAACCTGATTAGTGTTGCTCTTACCACCGGTGCATCCTTTGATCAATCAGATCAGACACCTTGATCCATCATCCATGGATCAGATTGTCCATCCTTGCCCATGATCAGATCACACACGGCCTTCCTTGTATAAACACACCAGCACAATACTTGTAGTCCATACCAGCAAGTACTAGCCTTACTCATCTCCTTTGCTTGCTGTTGGATTCAAACGAATTGGACCTTACCATCTCATCTCCTTTGCTTGCTGTTGGATTCAAACGAATTGGACCTTACACTCCACATGGTTCCTCTGATGCTAGGACCCCATGTATCTCATCAGTGGGTCGGATCCATGGTTCACACCATGATCAAACCCAACACCAAACCATGATCCATAATGGATCACTATCCAATGAACATCATCTAACCATCATCCCACATGGATGAGTTAGATCAGTTATGATCCGCCCCTTCTTCCAGGGTCTTGGATTCCTAAGACACATCAAAATATAAATTCCTCAAGGGGCGTTCCATGCTTGGCCTTGATCGCATCCCAAGAAACACAACATAGACATAAACATAACATAACCAGAAGTAATCAACACATGTTACCTCATACTTGATCTTGCTAGATCTTGTGCTTCCCTGATCAGGTCCGGCCTTGTGCCTCTTGAACTTATCTTAATCAGGTCTTATCACATACCTCCAGTATTGATAAGATCCATTCATGGGTCGCACCCATCATTCCTTCCATGGAACTTCCATGAAAACAGTTTCTACACTGCATCTGCCTTTAAGGATGTTCATGCCATTGGGAGTGAAGTCCGACCTTCTCCATTCTCTTCTGACCATTTGCATGTGTCCCTAAGACACAGAGGAATCCTAGGGTGTGTTCATCCATGATCAAACAACACCCAAGGGTCGTCCATCACTTCTCACTTCAGTGCCCATGAAACTGCCTTTCTACACACATCTGCCTTCAAGGCTGTCTCAATCATTGGAAGTGCATTCCGGCCCTCCATCTTCTCTCCTGGCTATTTGAGTGTGTAGTAAAGATGTAGAGGAAGTCATGGGCGTGGCAAACCATAATCAAAACACACCAGAGGGTCGTTCTCAATTCCTCTCTTGATTGCCATCAAAACTGCCTCTTTGCTGCCTTCATCCCACTCTTGGGGTTGGATGTTTCCATCCGACTTTCTCTCTGTTTTCTCTGTTTTTTTTGTGTTTCAGGAAAAAGAAAGGATCCCTGGCGTGCCTGAAAAGGCACGGACTTGCCTTGTATATATAGAAGAATGGACGGTTACCTTTCTAAAGGTTGCATCCTTTCGGTCTCATTTCTGGCCATTGATTTCATCAATGGTCCAGATCACACCCATTCGCCTATGGCAGTTGGCTGACGTCCTGTACTTGTCAATCAGCTCATGGACATGTCTAAAGCTAGCCCAAACCGAATGTCAAGCTCTTGGCCCCATCCTAAGAGCCCACCAGCCAACCAGTTCACATGTCTCATCCACATGGCCCGGTCCTGGCCCGGACCTGGAACTGCCCAAGACTTGAACACTCAGTCTAGCTGAGTTGAGCTGATCCCCAGCAGACCCAGCTGAGTGAGCTAGTTCATCCAGATCAGGGAGCTGACACACTCTTCAGTGAGCTACACTGAGCTGCACTACACTTCTCCTAGCTGGTCGAGCTTGCTTACCGCATCGCCCAGCTACCATATCACTTTTGCAGCTTGATATCTTCATCTAAATCAATATGTCTATGTACCTTGATCCATTCCTTGACCTTGACTAAGCTTTTCCATGATCTATCCTGATCATCTAGCTCATCCCACCTTGTTCATGATCTATTCTCATGATCTGAACCAAGGCAGCTTGTTTCCATCGAAACATATAAACCCTAGGTCAAGTTCCAGGAATGGGGACATGACAGCTCTTGTGGCCGAGGCTCTCACCTTCTGTAAACGCTTAAACGCATATTCAAAATAACATTTCTTTTGATCTTTTTTCATATTCTAGATTTATTATTATCTACTTTTCATATTACTGATTGTTTGACGTGTGGTTTAACAGAAATCCGGGACTTTTGGGAAAGTTAGGTTTTATTATCTTTTCTTATTTATCAGAAATCGACGATGTGAATTTCGGTTCCGACAAATATAAAATAGATAAAACCAATAAAGAAACCAATGGAGTTCCAAGAGGGCTATTAAGGAGTTCCTCTCTTTACTCCCACCCTAGAACTATGAATACAAGAAAGGGTAGAAAGCGTAACTGTCAACAATGGTTTAGAAAACATCTAAATAGGGTTTGAAGTCGGCCAGGAATATTCTGATAGTTTGTGGTGGCTTCTACGCTTAAGTCGGTCTTGAAATATATTCCGCTCGTGTTCTAAAATCACCGTCAATCGATACCAAGGCTGTGTCATCAATTGACGTTCCTTTATCTCTTCGACAGCTTCTTCTCGTGACAAACTGACCACTTTTCAGGAAAACGGACAAAACTTATGCTATAGGATGCTGATTGACCTCAAATCGGTGACATTGGAAAGCTAAATCAAAGATATATTGTTTTTGAAAATATGGACTCAATCTAACGGTGTGAAAATCTCTATCTATAGTTAAAATAACGTATATGTGCAGTTCTTCACTTCTAAAGCCTCCAAAGTCACCGAAGTTCTCCAGAACATACATGAACTTAAAAACACTCTAAAACATACTTCAAAAACATATAATATACTCTAAAACAATCATATAACATGGTTTAAAAGAGGTAAAATGCATGGTATATCAGAGTGGACTAAACCGAAACTGTAGCATACGGAAGTCGGCAGAAGTAAAAAAATTTAACAACAGAGAATCTGTAGATTTTATCATTGGGTTTTGAAGGTCAAAAGAAAAAAATCATGTAAAATAGACACTGATTTTTATATTTTCAGCATAAAAGTTCTGTAAACTAATATCAAATAAAAATATGAAAATGACCCAAAGTTTAAAACTAATCCCCTTTCTGTATTATTCTTATTATCCTGAAATGAGGTTTAGTTAGTCTCAGTATACCGTTATAACTCATAATGATTCAATCTAAAATGTTACTTTTTGCAACATTTTATCTGTCTCTTAATTAATTAACGTTCCTAAACTAAAAATCTCACCAATACGTTAATTAAGAAAGAAAAGTAAAATTCATATATTATTTACAGAACTCATCGACTATGCGTTACAATACATTAATACTTCTGTATATATAACTTATTCAACAATTACAAACAACATTATGTTAGCTCAAACAATCTCTTATACCACAAAAATGGATATTCTAAAACGATACCTATCATTTTTCATATTTATTATCTTCGTAACTACAGATCTATCACATGCAGAGCCGGCCTTTGGGCCAAGCCAATAAAGCCCATGCTTCCAGCCGCCAGTTTTAGAAACAAATTCCGGCCACATATTTACAAAATACTGCCTTAGTCTAGTGGTTTGAGATGCAGTAATTAAACTAAATTTGGGCAACCCGAGTTCCAAACTTCCTTAGTACATATTTTTTTTCTCTTTTTTGTTTTGATAAGTGGCCACATTTTCTTTTTTGCTTCTAGCCTTCTTAAACCTAGGACCGGCTCTGATCACATGCCGTAGAAAGAACGGTAAAAATCATCAACGGTCTTGGTAGTAAAGTGCAGTTTCGTTGTAAATCAAAGGACATTGATTTAGGTGTTCAGAGTTTCCCACCCGGTGGGACATGGTCATTTCATTTTGAACGTAATTTCTTCGGACGGTCATTGTTTTACTGTTACTTTGATTTGCCAGAAGGAAGACGTTGGTTCAACATATATGAAGAGCCCCGGGATACTTCTTTTCCTCTTTGGTGGCAGAGGGATTGTGTGTGGAAGATAACACCAGGAGGACCGTGTTCGTATTACGACCAGTATAGTAAGGAGATTGATATGTGTTTTCGTTGGAAGAAAAACTAGTTCTTGTATTGAAAAAAAAAACCGAGATGAAAGTAATGCGTATGTCTTTTCTATAGCTCATAAACCTCGAATATAATATAAATAAAGCATACTAATATTTTTTTTTATCTTCAAATCTCACAAGTTTATTATTGTTAATAGGTTTTAAATCACTCGTACAAAAGATAGCCACGATCCCACTAGTGTATGCATTCCCTTGTGTCCAAACCACATGTCGTATATTATGACGTCCCAGCAAATTTTGTAGTAACCATGCTTGCCCCATCGATCCCCACGAGTCCTGTAAGAGCCCATAATTAAACCTCTTTTTAATATGGATTGATGCACATTCGATGAACCAAACCTGACCAAGAGCACCGTGGTCTCTTTGAATAGACATATGGGAACCAGTGGCCGAGGCAGAAAATTATTTTACATGGGTTAAATTATTTTAAAATAAAAATATAATATTAATTTGACATATTTAATTGATAATTTAAAGTTATATTTGAACCTTCTTAAAATTAAATTATAATTTTACCTTATATTTTAACGTAATGGTTAGACCAAAAACAACACATGTGTAAGGAAGAATAAAATGTACATAAAGAGAGTTCTCATTTGCGGATGGAAAGAAGCTCGAAGCTTCTAAGATCTATTAGCAAATATTGACTTGATGATAACAACAACAAGCAAGAATAACTACACGCATACACTGACTTGATGATAACAACAAGAACAACTTAAATACCCCAAGTTTTGTCGATATGAAGTTGTTTGTTAAGAGACAACAATGAGACAGAACAACTTGCAGGATTGCTTGATGTGTAGCGCTTGATAAAACAAGAGAGCTCTGCTCACCATATGCCTTTGAAGCTGCTCTTTACGTTTCATGAAATTCAGACAAAACTCACAAAAGAAGAGCTTCACGCTGAAGAAACAAAAGAGCAGAACAATGTTAAATTTTGAAACAGAGGAGATAAAAAACAGAGAAGAAGCTATGTTACGAGATGTTGATGGCGAGATCAATGGTGGGACCGTTAGTGTGAACAGAGCTTTGAATAAGCAGAGACCCTTTTCCAAGTCAATGGCTAGTGACATATATTAGTGCAAAGACGACACCATAATAGTACTGAAGAAGGTAAACCAAAAGAGATAAATACACAAGTAAACACCAAAGTTTTTATTAGAATCTCCTTTAAACGATTTTTACAAGATTTGCTTATTCAGCTTTTACACGTCTAGTGTTAATACTCTAACACACATCACTGAAGGATTCTGAAATTACCCACTTATGTTTCTCTACCGTCAAGTACTTTAGCCACTACTTCAGCACGACACAGAAAACTTCTAAGAGCTTCTCTCTCTATAAGATCAACCTTTGTGTCTCTGTCTCTCTACAGACAACCCCATAGCTATATTATATTAGTCTCCACGTTTCCGAAATCCTAGTCTCCAAGGAACCACAATATGTATATCTTCCATATCAAAGTGCAACTTTCCTTTTGTTGGAATGCACTTATTCCTCTTCTTTTAAGTCATAAACTTGCTCCCCAAGTTTATTCCTCTTTGCCTTTTCTCCAAGATACTCCCCTACTCTCCAAGTCTACACGACCCCATCTCAGCATCTCGACTCCACATAGTCTTCACCACTCAACACGACGTCTGCTTCAGCAACTACGTCAGCGACTACTTCAGGGCGGACATTTTACATCAACAATCTCCCCTTTATAGCTTTGTGTGCCGATCAAGCACAACATTCTTCTGGTTCAACAACCACGTTCCTCTCTTGGAAACTCCCCCACGAGATGTGCTTTTCTCCCCCATGAGATATGCATTTTCTTGACTTCTCTTAACCAGAAAGTCATCATTCTCCCCATGCTTGATTGCATACTAAGCTAAAACACAGATTCTTAGATGTCAAGCCTTATAGACAACCCGTCTGCACTCCATGCGTAATCATGATACAGCCTCTACTGTAGCGGAATAGATTACAAGTAATGCATCACGATCTGACGCACCTGTCGAGTTACCTCTCGACCCACTTCTGTTGAGGACCTGACTTCCTTCATGCGTCTTCTCCTTGACCATGAGCCCTTTCTTATCCACCCCGAGTGCACTCTGCACTCGTTGCTATAGCCTTGGAGTGATTTCGCTATCACCCTCATGAAGATCATCTCGAATCACTACCTGACGCACTTCGATCTCCTTCCCCTTTGTGCCATGAACAACCTCGTGTTCTGACTCCATACTTGATGCTTTTTGATCTTCTTCAAGATCACTCCTACCAGAGCTGCATCCTTCTTCTGATGTCTCCTCCTTGATCTCATTAAGTAAGCCACTCTTGGCTACGAGCACCTCTTCAACCCTCTTGGGTTTAGTGAACGTCTTGTTCACCCTCTTGGCCATGTTATGCTCTTCTCACGAGTAAAACACTCCACCTTCTTGTGTCCAACCTTCCCAGAGAACCAACATCACATCCGATGTTGCTTCTTCATTGGCCTGACACAATTGCTGATGCACCGATCAGCCTCCTTCCTCGTACCAGATGCACAACCATGCTTTTGTTTCCCATGTCTGACCTTCATGTTGCTGCACTGATGTATTACCTTTGGCTTGTTACTCACAGCTCCACGCTGTAGTAATTCCTGCCGCACTCCTTGTTGTACGTCCCGACGCATTTCCTGACAAGTCTCTTTGCCTCCACTTTTTGATGTGCTCCCTCGCACGAAATGTGACAACCCCTTCTGTTGAACTTCTCCAGTAGCAACTTTCCTCAGCTTACTAACTTCCTGCTCAAGAGACTCGTACTTCTCATTCACAGCCGCAAGTTCTTCATGAAGTTCTTCAAGGAGCTCGTTCTGCTTCTGAGCCATATCCTCCAATCTCAGGTTCTGATTGTTGACCCTTAACCACTTATTAAGCAGCACTTGATACTCCTCATCATCTGTACTGAGATCTGAATCATAGGATTAACTAGATCCCTCCTTGCGTGCACCAAATGTAACAAGGTTCACCTTTCCATCTTTGTTGGGGTCGAAATAGGACAAGGCAAAGTTGGCTTCCAAAATTCCATTTAAAATTATTTACTTAAGAATTTTTTACGGTTTTTCGGAAAAGAAAAACTTTTACGAAAAATTTGCGGAAAATCTTGTTTTTAGACAACGATTCTTTAAAAACGACGATTTCCTAATCAACGATTTAAGAAATCAACGATTTCTTAAAAAACAACGATTTCTTAAAAAACAACGATTTCTTAATCAACGACTTAAGAAATCAACGATTTTTTAATCAACGACTTGAGAAATCAACGATTTAAGAAAGTAACGATTTCTTAAAGTCAAACGGAACTTTGTTATCAAAGAACCAAACCTCCGCAAACAAGCATCCTAAGAGAATCGTAACTTTGCGATAGGTTCAAACACTTGGATAACGGACCTCAGACCACGGCATAAACCCTTCTTGCTCTCTTTTTACGATTTTTATTTTTATTTTCCGTTATTGTCGTGTTCTGATTGCTTGACGTATGGTTTCTCAGAAATCCGGGACCTTCTGGGAAATTAGGGTTTTCATAGTTTCCTTATTTATACAAAATATTGACGGTGCGAATTTCGGTTCCCACAGTTTGGCGCTAGAAGGAAGGGAGATACGGATCAATCTTACTCACAACCAGCTCACGCTCAACCAGACATGACTAACGACGATTCAACGAACTTGCAAACTCCTTTAAACGGAGCATCCAAGGACGCCTTGAACACTCCCGCAGCGGATGTTTCCGCGGCCGACGCACCTGCTAACGCTGCGTCGCTCGACGAGTTTGAAGAAGCTGCTTTCCGCCTACGAAAAGAGGTCGGAAGAGCATGATAAACTCGTGGGAACCCTGACTGATACACTAAAAATGAATCCTTGCTACTGCCAAGTTAACAGTTGCAATTGTAGTACTTGAGATTCAAATCCAGAGGACCAGTCTACACTCTAGTTCTATACGTTTCAGAATCAAGCTAAGAAGAAGATATGATTTGGTTGAAATAGGCGATAGTAAACAAGCAAAATAAACACGAGATTTATTCAATTAAACAAGAGCTAGCCTAGGGTATTTCATTGGGTGTTGAATTGGAGCCAAACAATTATTCAAGCGCGATGAAGTGCTTTCTAGAACTCGGATCACTCAGCTGGAACACTCCACTGTCGTGGTAGTGATCGCTTTGCAGATCGATCTCACCACCTAACTGTCGTTGGGATGAGGATCGATTGCAAGCTTTAGAGAACGGGTCCTATCAGTTCACTTACCACCCTAATATCTACTTTCGCTGATTAGGGATACTAAGCTCATTCAATACATGTCAAGTTATCATCCTAAGCGGTTAACTAGGTGATGAACTAGTGATCTAACATCAAGTGATCAGTTTAATGAAAGCAGTAAGAACATTATGAATGAAGAACAGTTATGGATCGCTTATCTATGTTTAGCTCATGTCTCAACACCCTAAAAACCCTAGGCGAGCAAGGTCACTACTCGATCATGATGCACATAAACAAAGACATAAATCCTGAATAAAATTGCATAAGAACAGAGTATGAAACAAAAGGGTTCAGATGATCTTCTCTATGAGAGGATGGATTCTTCTCCCTTACAAGTTGCAGATCGCAAATACTCCGTGTTCTCTTGTAAAAACTAGCGTAAGAAAATAGAAAAAATAGATAGGTGGCGTTTTATATGGAGGCGCCAATCAGAAGAAAAGAGACTAGGGCAACATGGCTTTAATTCCCGAAATAGGAGTTTCCATATTCGTCTGGAACAATCTCCGGATCACTCCGTCTGCTTGTTCCGTTTGAGAGAGAGCAGTCTCGGGACTGTTCTCTTGAGTGTTCTCCGCAGGAATGCTCCAAAAGGACTTTTTTTCATCAGGCACCTTCTCTTCTTTCTTCTGCTAACTCCAGACCTGTAAAAGGTCAAAAAGGACTAGACTGACACGGATTAGTGACTTGAAACAAATGAAAACATATACACAATGATGTGAAAAACACCATATATCACTGACCAAACAGGTTCAAACCTTAACGACAAGGCCCCGCGCAGTCCTCCCAAGCGGAGCCACGAAACTCCGTGGTAGGAGACTCGAGTTTGCGACCCCACACGATAGGCCTGGAACTTCGCAGGAACGTCCTTCCGGACGAAACCCTAGCGAAACATCCCCTGTCGCAAAAGGTAACTCGGAAAAACCTCCGCCGTCTGAAAAGGACACTGAGGTGAATGAAGTCGAGCGTATCAACTTGGATCTCAGCGATGATTCCGACGAAGACACCGACGTCCATCCAAGGAGAACCCGCAGCCGTTCGGCTCGGGAGAAGTCTCCGTTCGACAAACCCATGACGGAAGAGGAGGAAAACCTCTATTGGATCGAACATGAGGAACTTGCCGAAAGGCAAACCGAGATTACTCGCCGCGAACACCGACAAGCTCGGAAAAACCGCTGGAGAGGATCCCGACATACGTGATCTCCGTGATTACATCACCAAGACTGCCGCGGAAGTAAGGGCCGTGAAATCGCAGCTCCACCACGCCACAAGTGCTGCCCCATAAATCGACAGGCTGCTCGAGGTGGCCTGTAAAACGCCCTTCACCGCGCGGAGCTCCAAGACTAAGGTGTATAATCCGGGGAAGCTCAAGATACCAATGTACAACGGTACGACCGACCCAAAGGTGCATCTCCAGGCGTTCCATATCACTATGGGAAGAGCCAGGCTTAGAGAAAGTGAGAAAAACGCTGGTTACTGTCGCATGTTCGTCGAAAATCTCGAAGGTGCGGAACTTGAATGGTTCTCCCGGTTGAAGCGAAACTCCATCGGAAGCTTTCGCCAACTCGCATCGGAATTCCTCCTCAAATACTCTATGTTCATCGATAGAGAAACTTCCGATGTCGATCTCTGGAGCTTAACCCAGGAAGAGGGCGAGTCTCTCCGAGAGTTCATAAGCCGTTTCAAACTGATCATGGCGAAGGTCAGCGGAATCAGCGACAAAGTCGCCATCGACGCGCTCAGGAAGGCGCTCTGGTACAAATCGAAGTTCAGAAAGTGGATAACGCTCGAAAAAACTCGCACGATCCAGGACGCCCTCCACAAAGCCTCAGATTACATAATGATCGAAGAGGAGGGGAAAGTCCTGTCGCAAAAACATAAGCCGACAAGGAACTCTTCGAAAGACGTGGATCCGAAATCAAAGAAGAAAACCTCTCGTAACAACAAGTACGTCCATCACGAGGGGGAAGAACTCCAATGCGCACACAACTACGTGATCAATCCGGAGCAGGACAGGACTTCGGGAAATAAGTGGAACCGTATTCAGAGTTATGACAAAAACGTCTACTGCGATTTCCATCAGACCGAAGGTCACTCCACAACCAACTGCAAAGTCGTAGGGGCAAGGCTTGCCGCGAAGCTGCTTGCTGGAGAACTCTCTGGAGTAACCAGCGTTAAGGATTTAATCCTCGACTCCGACCGTCCGCCAAAAACCAATAAGAATTCTCCCACGGAAAACTCGTCGCCGAGAAATCAGGCCGGGGAAAAACGCGAGAGAAGATCGGACGACAGAGGGAATGATAATTCCCGCAGGAGGGTAAACATGATCATGGGAGAATCCCAATACTGCAAGGACTCGGTCTCGGCCATCAAAGCCTACCAACTGAAAGCCGAGTCAACTGCGAAGTATCCCCCACGGTCTCCTCCTCGAGACGGGCAGAACGCCTCAATCACGTTCACGGAAGAAGAGGCTTGCGGAATCGACCAGCCTCACTGCGACCCCTTGGTCATTGATCTCGTAATAAGAGATCTCGAAGTCGCAAGAATACTCATCGACACCGGAAGCACGGTAAACCTAATCTTCCGCGATACCCTAAGAAGGATGGGCGTCGAGCTCGGAGAAGTCACCCCGGTACCAAAACCGCTCACGGGCTTCTCCGGACAAACGTCCATGACCCTAGGATCAATTCAGCTACCCGTCATAGCAAAAAACGTTACCAAGGTAGTTGACTTCGCGGTGGTAGATAGCCCGGCTATTTACAACGCGGTTATGGGAACTCCAAGGCTAAACGCCATGAAGACCGTTCCCTCGACTTATCACTTGGGCGTCAAATTCCCAACCAGGACTGGAATCGCCGCAATCTGGGGTTGTCAAAAACAATCGCGACTTTGTTTCCTAGCGGAGCATAAGTTGAGGCAGATCACGACGACCTCCACAGTTAAACGGAAGCGAACTCAGCCTTCCGCCGAGGATGCCCTGACGAAGGACACAGAGACATCTCCCGCGGAAGCAGATACGGAAATCGGAACCATCTCCAACTCCGAAGACAACGTCACAACTCAGCAGGAAGAGGAAAATCCCGAGGTGAACGTCGACCCCGCAACTAAAGCGGTCGACGAAAAAACAACCGACGAGTAAACACACTCGCGGCATAAACAGAACTACGAGATGGCTTGATCCTCGAAAGATGTACGTAGGCAGCCCGTCGAAACCCGGCGATTTCAGCTATCCCCCTCGCCAAAGGGGGGGGGGAGTGGGTGCGTATACTCGTATACTCCCACAAAAAAAAAGCTGCACTTGTATTCGAAATTTTCGAAACTTTTTCAATAAAATTCACTTTTTCAATCTGTCGATTCCTAACACATAAATACTCCGGAAAAGAAAAAATGTATCCTCAAGAAAACACGAGACGTCATAGTTTTCACTGAAGATATTTAGTTCGTATCATCCGTCAAAATAGTCCATCCGCGACTTTAAACATTTTATCAAAATAGTCCGTCCGCGACTTTAAAACAACAATTAAAATAGTCCCTCCGCGACTTTAAAAACAAAAACAAACCCGTCGATTGGCCCCGACGGGCAAATACAGAAACGTTTCACTTAAACAAATTCGTAGTCAGATCTTTTCACAAGATCCTCTTACATCCGACCAGGATACCATAGCGCGCTATACAAGAAAATCGAAATTTCGTCCAGCACTTCGCAAAGGAAGTAGCTCGGTTCGTACCTAGACAAATCATATAAGCCGATAACACTTCGCAGATTTTAAAACGGTACGAATCAGGTCAAAATCACAAACATGCAAAACGGAAGCCGATCAGTCATTGCATAGCCTTGAAGCTGAGAGTAGACCTAGGTCTTGCCCTAAGCCCAGTCTTGCTGGCACTTAACATCTCACAGACATAGTATCAAATACGAGATCCCAAAATATGTATCTTATCGCTTACACCTAAAACGCTCGCTAAAAAGTAGCATATGGACCAATCGACAAATTAAGAGTTAGAATACGAAATGACTACTCGCATTCTGCCCTCTACACTTAGCGAAAGTTTAAATCAGATCATAAGACGTAAATCACCGAAAACTTACTTCATATTTATATAAAATCCGCACAAAGGCGGCAGGGATTCGAAGCCTTAAAAGGCCAGTCCCGAAATACATAAAATTACGCAACCTATTACAGCCACACTTGGCCACAAAAATACAAAGATAAGGTGAAAATATTTTCCCGATAAATTCAGTAGAGGATAAATTCGTCCGACGACAAAGTTCCGAACTCCGTTGGATAAGTCACCTCATCATCACCTCCCTCCGCTTTGGTCGCGACCTCCACCGTGTCAGGAGAAACTGGGATCGGCTCCCAGAGTCCCCAGATCCTTTCCTCGATAGGGGGAACAAGCGACTCGGCGTGAACGTTGTCCTTCATGCCACCCTGCATAAGGCTCAACTCCTCTTTGTAAACATAATCCCTCTGCTGAGTCCTCGTGAGAGCTCAAACCGAGCCACAACACTCGCGAAAATCGCCTACCGCAGCATCGGCCGCCCGGAGATTGTAATACTCCTCCTGGAATCGCGTCGTCCGATTCTGCATCTCGGTGGCCTTCTCCCGCTTGGCCTGCCTCCTCGCTCGGTGAATCGCTCTAGCATGGTCGGCCTCCGCCCTTAAATTCCGTTCTAAGGTCTCCTCCTGGAGTCGCGCCAAATCATTCGCATTCTTCTCCGCTTTGAAGCGCCAAATCCGCGACTCTCTCTGGCTATCCACCAACGCCGAGCCGAGATTGTTCATCGCCTGCAAAATTCGAGAAACAAAATTTTTATTTTTACAAAGATAAAAAATACTATCGAATAATAAGGAAAATACGAGAATAATTAAAGACTGACCCTGTTAACTACGCGAGAAGTCTCCGCCAGTACTTCAGGCCTCTCCGTTTCTTCCACAAAGGGAGACAGATTAGGATGATCAGGAAGACCAGAAAAGAAGTCGTCAAAATTGGGCATTGGTGCATCACTCGAACCACTCCCATCGCCAAAGCCAAGAGACGGATCCCATCCCGGAAGTGGAGAATCGTCGGCGGGAAAGTCGTGATCCTCGACCTCGATGTCTTTATCTTTTCGCGGTACCTCAGGCGATCTCTCGACTGGAACGCGCTCCGGGAGATGCTCGACAGGAGAAAAATCAATCTCACCTTCCGCCTCGAAGTCGGAGTGGACCGTTCGGATCGCCTTCCGAACCCTATGACGGGTAAAACTGGTCCACCAATGATCATCGCTCCTAAGCGCGTATCTCACCTCCATAATGTCCCTAGGCCAGGGATGGACCACGCTGATGTACGCGGACAATAATCTAAGGAATCGTCGGCCAGGGATGGACCACGGTCCAGTACGCGGACAATAATCTAAGGAATCGGAAACCAAATATGGCAACGCGTCAAAACGGCCTCGTAACACGTGAAGTAGCCTTCCGGAGGATGGTCGGCGCTTTCTCCGACCTTAGGAATCCGGAACTCAACCGCATCCGGGACTCCGGAAAATTTCCGAAGCGTCTCAAGAAAAAGATCGGTGGTCTTACTCGGTAGGAGGGCCCCCGCTCTCCGAGATCGGCAGATCTGAAACTTTTCTTCTCTGAGACGTTTGATACGATCACTGCTTGCTTTCCAATACGCATCACATTTCGCCGCATTTGGAGGAAACTCGAATCGGCTTTCGGGACGAGGAGCTCTTCATCCTGATTGCAATCGGGAGAAGAAGTCACGGGAGTCTTCTTCTTAGAAGACTTCTTTCCGCTTCGAAACAACTTTGACATTTTGAAGGATTTTCTTTCTAAATTTTTTTTTTTTATGAGAAAATTCTTTAAAGAAAGTCTTATGAAAGATGGGTGAGTAAAAATGAAAGAGTTACCCCCTCTTTTATAAACTTCAGGATTTACTATTCGAGTTCGGACTTTTGGATACCAACTTGGCCTAAAAACTCGCCTAAACTCGCCAAACCATGCGACATAATCTCGTCAACCCACGATTCTACCGCACTGGGAGGCTAACTGTTGGGGTCGAAATCGGACAAGGCAAAGTTGGCTTCCAAAATTCCGTTTAAAATTATTTACTTAAGAATTTTTACGGTTTTTCGGAAAAGAAAAACTTATACGAAAAATTTGCGGAAAAATCTTGTTTTTAAGACAACGATTCTTTAAAAACGACGATTTCCTAATCAACGATTTAAGAAATCAACAATTTCTTAAAAAACAACGATTTCTTAATCAACGACTTAAGAAATCAACGATTTATTAATCAACGACTTGAGAAATCAACGATTTAAGAAAGTAACGATTTCTTAAAGTCAAACGGAACTTTGTTATCAAAGGACCAAACCTCCGCAAACAAGCATCCTAAGAGAATCGTAACTTTGCGATTGGTTCAAACACTTGGATAACGGTCCTCAGACCACGTCATAAGCCCGATCACAATGGCAATCGAGTCACGAACGAGAGCTGGGTTGCTATAGCGAACGGATCACGAAACCACGCTCGGTCGCTATAGCGACCGAGCTACGATTACAGCTCGGTCGCTATAGCGACCGAGCTGCGGATAGATCTCGGTCGCTATAGCGACCGAGCTGCGGGCAAAGTTCGGTCGCTATAGCGATCGAGCGTTCGTACATCGATCATTCTCCGAAACGTCCGAAGTCTTCCGAAACGACGATACGACGTAAAGCTATGCATTCTCGACTATCCGTATAACCGTTCTCTGCAACTCTCGACTATCTGTTTCTTGATCTCTCGATCAAATGGAATCGTCCGTTTGGTTTAAGATAAAACCGCGGAAACTTAACCTTATCGGAGAAATCGTAAAAACGTCTCAAATCAAAAATACGGCCCAAAGGGGTCCAAAACTTGATTCGAGGCCCACTTACGATTTCTTAAAAACCCATAAACCTTATGACAGTTTATGCTTGGAGGATAAGCATTTGTTTCCGCAGAAAAAATGGAATCTTTCCGCATATAATCATGAAGATCGGAAAAAATGGAATATTTCCATTTTTTCGACTATGACGGCTTAAAGGCAAAAGGGGGAAGCGTAAACCGACCTTAGAGGGAGTATATAAGGAGTTCAAGGCGAGAGGCATAGAGGCATGACTTTTCCAGAGCAACTTAGCACTTAGAGCAATTTAGGCAACTTTCAGTTTTTATTTTTCGAGCTGCGACTCAATTAGGTTTAGCCACCTTCGGGTATTAGAACTAGGATTTCGCCGACAGCTCTCGTAGCCGAAGCACGTTGTCCTGTTGTTGTCACGCTCATACGCAGATTCGGAATAAAATCCTTCTTGCTATCTTTTTACGATTTTTATTTTTATTTTCCGTTATTATCGTATTCTGAGTGCTTGACGTGTGGTTTCTCAGAAATCCCGGACCTTCTTGGAAAATAGGGTTTTCCTAGTTTCCTTATTTATACGAAATATTGACGGTGCGAATTTCGGTTCCCACAATCTTCTTCAGACTCTGAATCATCAGACGACTGCATTGGACTACCTTTTCTCTTCTTTGAGTTTTGACATTCACGCCGTGTGTTTCCAACACCTCTACAATCAGAGCACTTGAGCTCTCTTCGGTGTACCACCGGACAGTCAGCCCTTATATGACCAACTCCTTCACACTCGTAGCACCTGAGTGGTTCCCTCCTTTTGCTACTTTCACGACCACCTCCCTGGTGACCATACTAAGCCCTTAAAATATTTGGCCAACATACCCATGACATCTTCAATATTCACAGATCCATCACCACCTTTATTAGATACAAGGGCTATACTCCCTGGCGTACCTCCTGATGTACCGACCGAGCTACTGCCCGCTTCCATCTCTTCCGCCTTCAGCATACCCACTACCTTGTCAAACTTGAGCTCATCCGTGTTTGCAGTCATATTCAGGACCGCCTTGTGAGCTCCAAACCTCCCTAGAAGACAGTGTAGCAACTTCTTCACTAGCTTCTTATCTTTGTACTTCTTTCCAAGTACACATGCTTCATGCGCCATAGCACTGAGTTTGGCACTGAAGCTCACCACAGTATCTGCATCTGACCACCTGAGATTCTCAAACTGCGATCCAAGATGATCCTGAAGTATCCTCTTGACACTGTCATCTCCTTCAAACGAATTCAACAGGATCTCCCACGCCTCTTTAGCTGAAGTACTCCCCTGAATCAGCTGAAAATGCTCTACTTCAACAGCTCCAAAAATCACCGACAACGCCTTTGCATTAAACTTTGATGCATTGCGCTCTACCTCTGACCACCTCCTTTGGCTTAGGCTTCTTCCCATCTGCTGTGACTATGGTAGGCTCCTCCCAACCAGTCTCCACAGCTGTCCACGCATCTTCATTGATTCCTCGAATCAACTGCTTCATGCGAGCCTTCCAATGACCACACTAGTCCGCATTCAACATGGTTGCCTTCTGCACAGAAACAACCGTGTCCATCTTCACCTCTAGGATCACACCAGTAACTTAGGTGACCCGCTCTGATACCACTTGTTAGTGAAAAGATGACACCACAATATTACTGCAGAAGGTAAACCAAAAGAGACAAATACACAAGTAAACACCAAAGATTTTATTAGAATCTCCTTTAAACAATCTTTACAAGACTTGCTTATTCAGCTTTTACACGTCTAGTGTTAACACCCTAACACACGTCACTGAAGGATTCCTAAGCTACCTGCTTATGTCTCTCTACTGTCAAGTACTTCGGCCATGTGGGAACCGAAATTCGCACTGTCGATTTTAGTTAAGTTAAAACGTAGGAAAACTAAGTTGACCTAGTTTTCCCCGAGGATCCCGGCTATCTGCTGGGCCACGCACGACAAAGTTAAAACAAGTCTAATTCGAGAATAAATGCGTAAAATGAATAGAGCAAAAAGAAAGAATCTTATTTCCGAATCTGCGGAGAACGTTTGGACAACAGGTCGAGATCTCGGCCACAAGAGCTGTCGATCGTCGCTAGTCTTAGAACCTAGATCTAACCTAGTTGAGTCGCAGCTCGCTAAAAAAGGAAATAAGCGCCTAAGTTCTAAATTGCTCTGGAGTAGTTTCTTTCTTCTGATTTCGGATCCCCCTTCCTCTGCTCCTAGCATTGCTTATATACTCCCATATGACGGTCTATCCTTGGTGGGCTGAGTCTGCCGTGGGCTGGACTTTTTCCATTTTCGTCGGCTTTCGTGTTTATCGGGAAAGTTGACATTTACCTTTTCGGAAAGTTGACATTTATCTTTTCGGAAGTTTATCATTTATCTTGTCATGCGAAGATAATTGTAAAACCGTCGCATCTATCCCTTTAGAAAATCGTAAACTGGTCGTCCGATCGGAGTTGGTCCCTTTCGGGCCGCATTCCGGGCTTCCACTGTTTTTCTACGATTTCTCTGAAAGGATGCTCCTACTTGGATGTCGAGTCTTTCGGAAGATCTTCGATCCATTGCTGAGGTGAATGGTGTTGTACGATGACCATCACCGTTTTATACGAAGTCTTCCTATCCGTTGACGTCTTAGGGGTTTTCAGAAATCCCGGAACAGAAAAAGGAGTTTTATTTATAAGGACTCGGAAAGTCATGAAACACGGATTTCTGGCGACCCGGAGGCTTGGAACTTATACACGAAGACTAGCCGTCCGACGACTCGAGCGAGCACGGGGCTAGCCGCCCGGCGACCACGGCCAGCACGGGCGCTAGCCGCCGGCGGCCACGGCCAGCACGGGGCTAGCCGCCCGGCGGCCACGGCCAGCACGGGCGCTAGCCGCCGCCGGCCACGGCCAGCACGGGGCTAGCCGCCCGGCGGCCACGGCCAGCACGGGCGCTAGCCGCCGGCGGCCACGGCCAGCACGGGGCTAGCCGCCGGCGGCCACGGCCAGCACGGGCGCTAGCCGCCGGCGGCCACGGCCAGCACGGGGCTAGCCGCCCGGCGGCCACGGCCAGCACGGGCGCTAGCCGCCGGCGGCCACGGCCAGCACGGGCGCTAGCCGCCCGGCGGCCACAGCCAGCACGGGCGCTAGCCGCCGGCGGCCACGGCCAGCACGGGCGCTAGCCGCCGGCGGCCACGGCCAGCACGGGGCTAGCCGCCCGGCGGCCACGGCCACGTCTGGTGTTGGCTGCTCGGTTCCTTCGGCGCGTTCGTGTTCTTTGCGTTTTTAGTTTTCCGTAGGGTTTTTCCTTGTGTAGAAAATGTTTCTAGCAATTGATTTCGAGACGAAGAATCTCGAACTTAATTTTTCTTAAGGTTTCTCGATTAACAATTAGTCTCTCGAGGTTGCTTTAACATTTTTCATGTTTTTCCGAGACTTTCGGACATCGATTTCGTCTTGACCGATTTTGACCCCAACAGTTAGCCCCCCAGCTAGCTAGGAGCCGTAGGGTTCGTAGGTCCTAGCTTGCGGTATGGTTCATGAGGAAAGTATGGAGATGAAATCGTGCGAAGGTCGGGGTAAATAGTAAAACCTTTGCCTATAAAGACTTGTGAATTCTTTACCATTCTTACTTCACCCAAGATTCTCAAGTTAATCTCTCTCTTGCAAATTCTCTCTCTGCTTTTAAGAAAAGAATGACTTCGAGATCAAAAACCTCGAGGAGGCAGTCTCACTCGTCCTCGGATAGTTTTCACGCTGAGGAAGAAAATCCGAAGCCCGAGGTTTCAGAGATCAACAGGAGCGCGTACTGCGACGCCGTCTTTGGCACTGATGCTCCCCTTCCCGTGATCCCGATTCCCGGCGACCTCTGAGGGCGCGTGGAGAAATTGACTCACCGAGCGAAGTATCCCCCGAGTATCTCGAAACTCTTCGAGAGTTTTATGGGGTTCCGGAGGGAGTCGTGTTTCGCATTCCCCGCGGGAATGAGAGTTCGGAGCATCCTCCGGAAGGTTACTTTACTTGTTACGAGGCGTTCTTGACGCAATGCCGACTGTGGTTCCCAATCCCTGGGGTCATTGTTCAGGCTCTTGACCGTTTCGGAATCGCAATCAGCCAGCTGAATGTGTCAGCTTTGGAGAGCTGGCTCGGCGTTGTGATTCTGAGTTACGAGTTAGGGATAGACCTTAGCCCTGCCGATTTCGAAGGGTTATGGAACTCCAAGGCGACGAGCATCAATGGAGTTTACTCCATGAAGGCGAGGACCAACTTTTCGGTAATCAATGGAGTCACCTCGCACGCCAAGGATTATGTTGATCGTTTCTTTTTTGTGAGGATAGACGGAGAGTCTGTTGAGGAAGGCTTTCTCCACCTATTCCCGACGGACTGGTTGTACCAGCGAGGTAAGATTATCGCAGTCCCTCTTTTAGAATTCGAAAGGCGAGTACTGAACATGCTTTTTTTTTTTTTTTTAGAGAACAGGTGTCTCGCGCATGTTCCTTCCGATCTTTCGGTCAGGAGGGATCTTTTTAGGTCGAGGCCTTGTTCCTGGAATTCCTTTACTCTCGACCGGATTCGAGGGGCGGTCGCGCTTCACCGATTGCGAGGTGGTACACGTCCCTGCGTCAACGATAGGTCCTACGTTTTTTCCCCTTTAAGGTAGAGGCGGAGACCTCGTAAAGATAAAGGGATCGCTTTTGGGA
Source organism: Raphanus sativus (assembly GCF_000801105.2). Taxonomy (NCBI): domain Eukaryota; kingdom Viridiplantae; phylum Streptophyta; class Magnoliopsida; order Brassicales; family Brassicaceae; genus Raphanus; species Raphanus sativus. The sequence continues at coordinate 25,483,289 of NC_079516.1, forward strand.
CCTCGTCGGGAGATGGCGCGACGCCGAGATATGATCCTGGCTTTACCTCAGAGAATCGGGATGTTCCTCCCCCGGGTGACTTCTTTGACGAACTCCCTCCGGCGTTTTCCCGTGACGAGTCTTTGGACAACGAGGAGAGGGACAAGGTGACTGCGGAGGGTGCTCGCTTGGTCAACGAGGTTTGTTTTTGAAACTTGAGTAACTCCACTTTTCTTTTTATTTGACCTCGGCTTCTTTGCAGGCCGTGAGAGTGTGGAATGCATCGATCGATGGGAGTTTCCGCACCGCCCGGCTGGCCCGTTTCAAAGCGGAGGAAACGGAAAGGGAATTTGCTAAGTATCGGTTGGAGGTGGAGGAGCAAAATCGCCGGCAAGCCAAGGTCCAGGCTCGAGCCCTCGCTCGTGCGGAAAGGAGCGGACGGAGAAGAGCTGCCGCCGAGATGAACCGAAGGGCCGAAATTTTTTCTACTGAGTTCGAAGCGTACAAAGAGGCTCAGACTTTGTAGGTGATTTTCGCGAGTGCCGTGGTTCGGTCGGTACCCTCAGCAAGATGCAGCGTGAGGGCTTCTCTCTTCCGGCGAACTTGCCACGATGGATGGCTCGATGAGGATATGTGCCAGCGCCGAATCCTTTGTTCCTCCGATTGAAGGGAGAATTCGAGAACTGTGGAATCCTATCCAAGTCTCGGAGGATACGGCGGATGTAGGCGAGGGTTCAAACGCAGGCGACGGGGGTGAGGAGGTCGACCAGCCCGATTCTTCGTTCGGAATATCTTTAACCGACTGCTATGCATTCGATTATAATTTATGATAGGCCAAGTGTGGCCGTTTGTATGTATGTGTCGCGACCCCTAGGAGGTCGCGTGACTTTATGTTTTTCGGGATCGGCCGTTGGTGGCTTTCGAATCCCCGTTATAAGTGCCTTTTATGAATTATGCGTTTTGATTTATACTTTCGTCAAGTGTAGAGGGTTTGAATACGCGTAGTCACTTCGCATTCAATCTCTTTTTTTGTCGCTAGGTCCGTAGGTCACTTTGTAGCGAACGTTAGGTTTGTAAGCGATAAGAGGCAAATTTTGGGATCTCGTATTCTGAATACTTATGCCTATGAGATGTCTTAGATACCAGCAAGGCCGGGTTTAGGGCAAGACCTAGGTTTACTTTCGGACTGAAGCTATGCGATGACAAATCGGCTTTCGTTTTGCTTGTTTGCGATTTTGACCTGACTCGTACCGTTCTAGAATCTGCGAAGTGCTTATCGGCTTATATGATTCGTTTGGGTACGAGTCGAGCTACTTCCTTTACGAAGAGCTAACCAAAATTTGGATTTTTTGTATAGCGCGCTATGATATCCTTGTCGGATGCAAAAGGACTTCATTGGAAGCCGGACTACGAATTTGATTGAGTGAAACGTTTCTATTTTTCCGTCGGGGCCAATCGACGGAAGCGAGTTTTAGAGTCGCGGATGGACTGTTTGGTGATATTTTTAGAGTCGCGGATGGACTGTTTGGAGGAGAAAGGAAAATCAAGATTTTCTGGGAACTAACGACGTCTCGCGTTCCAAAAGATATGATTTTCGTTTTCCGTAACGTTTGTGCGTTTGAGTAAGCATTTGAAATAAAAAGAAATTTTTATTCATAATGTCGATTACATGAAAAAGCGTTTTTGCGGGAGTACAAGGATGTCTGTCCCTATCTTTCCCCCCCCTTTTTTGGTGAGGGGGATAGCTGAACTCGTCTGGTCGTGACGAGCTGCCTACGTACCTCTTGCGAGGATCAAGCCATCTCGTAGTTCTGTTTCTGTCACGGTTGCTATTACTCCACGGTTTCTGGCGCCTTGACTGTTTCAGCTAAGTCAGTGGTCGCGTCGGGAGTCGGGTCGTCCGTTTTTTCGGCGATGGTCTCGAGGATTTTTCCGCTATCCTGAGTCGTGGCCTGTTCGGACAGATCCGAGTTGTTTTCTGCTGAGTTCTCGGAGATGCTCAGATTCTTCTTGGTTCGCTTCGGGTTAGCTACTGGAGCGTTCCGATTGCTGCGAAGTTTATGCTCGGCTAGGAAGCAGAGTCGTGACTATTTTTGGCTTCCCCAGATTACCGCAGTTCCAGTTGGTGTTGAAAATTTGACGCTGAGATGGTAAGTGGATGGGACCGCCTTCATGGCATTTATCCAAGGGGTTCCCATTATGGCGTTATAGATAGCCGGGTTATCCACTACCGCGAATTCGACGATCTTCGTGACTTCTTTAGCCATGACTGGGAGTCTGATTTTTCCGAGGGTCATGGATGCGACGCCCGAGAATCCAGTCAATGGTCTCGGTTCTGGGATGACTTCTCCGAGGGGTATGTTCATCCTCTGCAGAGTGTCGCGGAACATGATGTTGACCGTGCTCCCTGTGTCGATGAGGATGCGGCCGACTTCGAGATCCTGAATCACCAAGTCGATGACCAGAGGATCGTAGTGGGGTTTATCGAGTCCGGCCGTATCCTGTTCTTCGAAGATGATTGCGTGATTGGGAACGTCATCTTCTGGAGACCATCCGGGGCCTGTTTCAGCCCTCCGCCCGTAGGCTTTTATTGACGAGACAGAGTCCTGGAAAAAGTGCGATCCTCCGATGATCATATTGACCCTTTGGCGGTTGTTGTTGTTTCCTTCGCCGTCTTGTCTCCGTTCGCGTTTTCGCCCGATTGAGTCCCAGGAGCGTTATTCTCGTGATTGGCTCCGTCGGTCTTCGGCGGACGGTCAGAATCTAGGATCAGGTCTTTCACGCTCTTGACCGTTGCTAGTTTGCCCTCGAGCAGTTTCATAATGAGCCTAGCGCCGAGGACTTTGCAGTTGGCGGTGGAGTGACCTCTCGTCTGATGGAACTCGCAGCTGGAATTGTCCTTGTACGAGTTCCGCGTCCAGGTGTTTCCGCTGGTCCTTCCTTGTTCGGAATTAACGGCGTAGTTATGTTCGCCTTGGACGTCTTCCCCCTCGTGATGGACGTACTTGTCGTTACGAGAGGTTCTCTTCTTGCCGGACGCTTTTGGCGGTCCATGCTTTTGCGCTAGGATTTTCATCTCTTCTTCCATGATGATGAAATCCGTTGCTTTGTGAAGAGTGTCCTGGATGGTGCGTGGCCTTTCCAGAGAGATCCACTTTCGGAATTTTGACTTGTACCAGAGATTCTTCCTCAGGGCGTCGATGGCGACTCTATCGCTGAGGCCTGTTACCCTGGACATCACGAGTTTGAACCTCTTTATGTAGTCGCGGAGTGGTTCGTCTTCTTTTTGAATTAGACTCCAAAGGTCCACGTCGGAAGTTTCCCTGTCCATGAACATGGAGAATTGCTTCAGAAAAGCCGAAGCAAGCTGGCGGAAACTTCCGATGGAGTTTCTTTTCAAGTGTGAGAACCACTCGAGTGCAGCACCTCTGAGGTTCTCGACGAATAGGAGACAGCAGCCGACGTCCTTTTCCCGCTCCGGAAGTTTAGACCTTGCCATTGCAATCTGGAAAGACTGCAGATGTGCCTTTGGGTCTGTGGTTCCATCGTAGGTGGGAAGCTTTATTTTCCCAGGATCCGAGACTCGTGCCTCCGTGATTCGAGAGGTGAACGGGGTTTTTCTCGACTCCTCGAGGAGCAGGTCGATCTCGGGGGCAGTACTGGTTGCGTGGTGAATCTGCGATTTTACTGCTTTCACCTCGGCTGCAGTTTTGGCGATGTACTCGCGGAGATCGTGAATCTCGTTGGCGCCGTTCACGCTCTTCTGTCTACGCTGGCGGCGATAGGCCCGAGTCTGATCCTCAGCCAACCTTTCTTGCTCTGACCAGTAGAGGTCTTCTTCCTCTTCTGTCATGGGTTTTTCGAAGGCTGCCGCTAGTCGAGCTGACTGACTTCGGGTCCTTCTGTGGTGGACGTCGGCGTCTTCGTCGGACGGATCCGACTGATCGCTGACATCCAGATTGATTCTTTCGACGTCGTCTCCTTCGTTGTCCCTTATGGGGGGTGGAAGGTTGTCCGTCGTTTTCTTCTGTCCCGTCGGAGTGGTATCGTCAGGGACGAGTTCCGGGGATTTTCTGGTAGCATCTTTTTCTTGATCTCCGGGAGTTCCGAAGTCAAGCCTCCTGACACGCCTCACCTTGGTGGATCCGCGCGGGAGTTTGCTTTTCGCTGTTAAGGTATCGACCTGTTTAGCGAGTGAAGTCATTAGTTTCTCCTGTTCTTCCGACCGTTTCTGGGCGGTGGCGAATAGTTCCTTCATCTGGTCCAGCATCGCGGTGTTTGCCTCGGCAGTGACCGTTGATACGTTTCCAGCAGGAGTTTTCTCAGCGTTGACATCGACGGCTGGTCCGTCGTGTGTTTGCTTGTCTTTTTCTGCGTCAACAGACATGCTTAACTGGGCGTGTGTAGTTTGCGAGAAAGATAAAGCCGTGAATCCCCCTCCTTCTAGCGCCAAACTGTGGGAACCGAAATTCGCAATGTCGATTTTAGTTAAGTTAAAACGTAGGAAAACTAAGTTGACCTAGTTTTCCCCGAGGATCCCGGCTATCTGATGGGCCACGCACGACAAAGTTAAACAAGTCTAATTCGAGAATAAATGCGTAAAATGAATAGAGCAAAAAGAAAGAATCTTATTTCCGAATCTGCGGAGAACGTTTGGACAACAGGTCGAGATCTCGGCCACAAGAGCTGTCGATCGTCGCTAGTTTTAGAACCTAGATCTAACCTAGTTGAGTCGCAGCTCGCTAAAAAAAGGAAATAAGCGCCTAAGTTCTAAATTGCTCTGGAGTAGTTTCTTTCTTCTGATTTCGGATCCCCCTTCCTCTGCTCCTAGCATTGCTTATATACTCCCATATGACGGTCTATCCTTGGTGGGCTGAGTCTGCCGTGGGCTGGACTTTTTCCATTTTCGTCGGCTTTCGTGTTTATCGGGAAAGTTGACATTTACCTTTTCGGAAAGTTGACATTTATCTTTTCGGAAGTTTATCATTTATCTTGTCATGCGAAGATAATTGTAAACCGTCGCATCTATCCCTTTAGAAAATCGTAAACTGGTCGTCCGATCGGAGTTGGTCCCTTTCGGGCCGCATTCCGGGCTTCCGCTGTTTTTCTACGATTTCTCTGAAAGGATGCTCCTACTTGGATGTCGAGTCTTTCGGAAGATCTTCGATCCATTGCTGAGGTGAATGGTGTTGTACGATGACCATCACCGTTTTATACGAAGTCTTCCTATCCGTTGACGTCTTAGGGGTTTTCAGAAATCCCGGAACAGAAAAAGGAGTTTTATTTATAAGGACTCGGAAAGTCATGAAACACGGATTTCTGGCGACCCGGAGGCTTGGAACTTATACACGAAGACTAGCCGTCCGACGACTCGAGCGAGCACGGGGCTAGCCGCCCGGCGACCACGGCCAGCACGGGGCTAGCCGCCCGGCGGCCACGGCCAGCACGGGCGCTAGCCGCCGGCGGCCACGGCCAGCACGGGGCTAGCCGCCCGGCGGCCACGGCCAGCACGGGAGCTAGCCGCCGGCGGCCACGGCCAGCACGGGCGCTAGCCGCCGGCGGCCACGGCCAGCACGGGGCTAGCCGCCCGGCGGCCACGGCCAGCACGGGCGCTAGCCGCCGGCGGCCACGGCCAGCACGGGGCTAGCCGCCCGGCGGCCACGGCCACGTCTGGTGTTGGCTGCTCGGTTCCTTCGGCGCGTTCGTGTTCTTTGCGTTTTTAGTTTTCCGTAGGTTTTTTCCTTGTGTAGAAAATGTTTCTAGCAGTTGATTTCGAGACGAAGAATCTCGAACTTAATTTTTTCTTAAGGTTTCTCGATTAACAATTAGTCTCTCGAGGTTGCTTTAACATTTTTCATGTTTTTCCGAGACTTTCGGACATCGATTTCGTCTTGACCGATTTTGACCCCAACAGGCCACTGCTTCAGCAAGACCCATATCACTTCCAAGAGCTTCTCTCTCTCTCTCTCTATAAGATCAGCCTATGTGTCTCTGTCTCTCTACAGATGATCCCATAGCTATATTATATTTGTCTCCACGTTCCCGAAACCCTAGTCTCCAAGGAACCACAATATGGACATCTTCCATATCAATAAGTGCAACTTTCCTTTTCTTGGAATGCACTTATTCCTCTTCCTTTAAGTCATAAACTTGCTCTCCAAGTTTATTCCTTTTTGCCTTTTCTCCAAGATACTCCCTTGCTCTCCAAGTCTACACGACTCCATCTCAGCATCTCGACTCCACATGGTCTTCACCACTCAACACGACGTCTGCTTCAGCAATTATGTCAGCGACTACTTCAGGGCGGACATCTTACATCAACAACATATAGAAGCTGAGTCGTTTTCTGATCGTATGAATCGAAGAAAGAAAGAAGATGAAACCGGGAAGACTCTTCCTTGATTAAATGAGGATACGAAGAACATGCATGGCGAAGTTTTGTGACAGATCGAAATTGACGGATCTAAGAAGAAAAGAAGCCAGCAGAGATCGCCTTTGTGCTTGTCATTTCTCTTCGTTTCTTGTCAGTGAGAGTTCGAGAGACAAAGTGACGATGTCTGTGCGGATCCCCGCTCGTCCCGCAGGATACTCCAAGCTCATCCCACTTATATCCCAATCCCGCACAAGCTCAGCCCGTGAGGCCCGCTAAAAAATCGGGCATGAATCTTAGTGACCGATCCCGCGTCAGCAAGTCCAAATGGGCCGGGCCCGCGGGCATGTTCTAAAATTGTCATCTCTAACTGTCAACAATGGCTTATAAAATACATAAATAGGGTTTAAGGTCACACAGTGGCATTCTGGTAATTTTTCGTGGCTTCTGCCCTAAGTCGGTCTTGAAATATACTCGGTCCACGTTCTGGCATCACCGTAGATTGATACTAAGGCTGTGTCACCGATAGACGTTCCTTCGTCTCCTCGACAGTTTCTTCTCGTGAGGCAGACTGACCACTCTTCACTAAAATGGACATAACTTCTGCTATAAGAGACTGATTTACCTCAAACCTAGGGCATTGAAAAGCTAACTCAAAGCTATATCTTTTTGACAATATGGGCTCAATATAACGGTGAGAAGTTCTCCATCCATAGCTAAATTTCTGACGCATCTGTGCAGTTCTCCACCTCAAATATATCCCAAATCACCAAAGTTTTCCAGAACGTACCTGAACCTGAAATAACTTTAAAATATACTCCAAACCCATAAAATTGTCTCTAAAACAATCATATAACATAGTCTAAAAGAGATAAAATCAATGGTATATCAGAATGGACAGACCCAAAAATGTGCCATCCATAGGTTGGGAGAAGTAAAAAATTTAACAATTGAGAACATGTATATTTTATCCTTGGGATTTGAAGGTCAAAAGACAAAAATCCTGTAAAAATAGAGATTGATTTTTATATTTTCAGCATAAAAGTTCAGTAAACTAATATCAAATAAAAATATGAAAATTACCCAAAGTTGAAAACTAATCCTCTTTCTGTATTATTCTAATTATGCTGAAATGAGGATTAATTAGTTTCAGTATACCGTTATAACTCATAATGAGTTAATCTAAAATTCTACTTTTTGCAACCTTGTGGAAACTGAAATTCACACTGTCGATTTTAGTGAACGGATGAAAGCAAAGAAAACCTTAGTTTCCTTGAGGTCCGGAGTCTCTCCGAGAGCCAACGACAAATAACCAAATAAATGCGAAAAATACATAAAGACAGTAAACGAGTTTAGAAAAAGTGAATATTTATTTCGAATCCGCGTAAGAGCATTGCAATCAATACAAAAGGTTATAAAATCTTTTCGCCACATGAGACGTTGGCAAATTTCCTAGTTCAAACCACCTAAAACTCTAAAGCTAATTGACTCGCAGCTCAATAACATAAGACGAAAAGATACGAAAAAAGTTTTGTTGATTTCGGACTGGACCTTGAGAAAGACTGTCTACGTACCCCTTTCGAGGATCAAGCCGAACGTAGTTCAGTTAAAAGATTGGAACAAGAGATCAAACTGCATGTGCGAGTTCGTTTAGTAAGAGTGCAAGTCGTAGAAACTAAGCATGTCGAGAATAAGGCCTAGGGTTTCTAAGGGAAAATAGTTCGAAGAGTCTAAAAATCCGTCATGTGCTCTTTTTACCTTTGGACCCAAGTTTATCGCTTCGCAGAAATATTTTAATGTTTCCGATCTTCGTAATTATCTCTTGAAACTTGACATTTAATTATCTCATTGTAGTCTTGGGCTCATAAATAACTCTTCTTTTTATAGCCTTTGTCCATGAGGTCTTGGACCTGTCTTTCCAACTCTTTGGCCTCCTCCACATTGACACGGTAAGCAGCTCGATTAGGTAAGGGTGTGCATGGAACGAGATCGATCTGGTGCTCTATGTCGCGGATAGGGGGTAATTCGGCTGTATATCATCAGGGAAAATGTCCTTATACTGCTTCAGAAGGTATTGTACCTCAGCTGGTAACTATGGTGCCTCAAAACCTGAAAACTACAGAACATTTAGTAGATTCAAACAATTTGAGCTACAAAGGATTCTGGTCAACCAAGTGTTCAAAAACTTGAGTGATTTTAACTCTTTTCTCTCCTTCGCGATTGTCATTCCAGAATTTCACCTTCATCATGCTTTAATGTAAAAGAGAACGATACACACAAAGAGAGTGAAAGAATAACATGTTTCTCAATTTGGCAAAGAAAGTTTCCTCCTCTTCCAAGTATCCAAGTTGTACTTGGTCTCCAAACTATTGTGTACCAATATATAGTTCATTGGAATAAGACACATTAATTCTTTCTCTTCTTTTATTTACTTATAACATTGATAATGCACACGCACTTCCAAAGAATCAGTGGGATCATGTAATATGGTCAACTCCTCGAGAACCGGAAAGCTCGATATTAAAGTCTCCATAGACAAATCATCATCGTACCTGACCTTCTTTAGATGCAAAATCTTGACACAAGGAAAGGATCCAGATTCAGGATGATCCAGGAACACACAGTAGAGATTTATTTTCACCGATTTCTCACACGAATAGATAAATGAAGGCATCGTGAAAAACCCATCATCTCACTTCTTGTTACGAACATGAAGATGACGAACTATATGCCTAGTCACACCATCATTCCAAGACTTAAAATGTAACACCCCCGGACCGTCCTAGGCCGGACTAACCCGGAACGTCCCGGAAGCGTCACAAGTTTGGCGAGTACCGCAACCAGACCAGCTAAAACTTCAAACGAATTCAAAGTCTCGACCAGTCCGACCACGATATTGCCCCTCTCGACCTCATCCTAAGGCTTGCCAACCCGTACTTCGGTCGAGAGTTGTGTTAATTTCGGACTAAACTAAATATCAGCGTTCAGTGGGGATTTTAATAAACAAACATAATTTTTATTTATTTTACAAAGTCGGGAACTCGACTAAAGTCCTCAAGTACAAAAAAAAGATAAAAACATCAAGTCAAATGGGTACCCAAGAAAAGCAAAACAAGTGAAAACAGCAGCATCTTGCGCCTTGCAAACAACACCGGAAATCTACGCCTGGCCTCGTCCTCCGCACCCGCTAACGCCTGATCCCCTAAGGTTACCTGCATAGAAGAGAGGGAGTGAGCAATCATATATTACTAAGCGAGTTCCCAAAACAACAACAACTATCCCTCCCAACCCATGCTTAACAAACAACAAGCAATAACAACAATGCAAACGGAAAGATAAACATGCAACTACTAATGCAAAACTAAACATGAATGCAATGCAATAACTAAACATGGGCTAACTAGTCTCACCCCGAGACCTATACACGAACCCCAAAAAACCTAGACCCGAACTAGACTAAACAAAACAAAACACACAAAGGATGGAGCCACATGCTACACATCCCGGGGTCCCTTCCCACCAAGGAACCCTAACTACTCCACCCTGAACACTCTAGACCACAAACACCAAAGTCACATGACCGGAAAACATCACTTCGGGAATTGGGCTTCCCCAAATCTAACCCGGGCCGCATCGTCATGCAGTGCTTGTCCATGGGCGCGACCCACTTCACGTGACAAGCCTGTGGAGAGTAGGTAACTCCACCACTGGAGAATTGGGCTTCCCCCAATCTAATCCCAGGGTCCACACACATCAACGGAGAATTGGGTATCTCCCAATCTAACTCCGAGATGGTCTCATGCTTTAGTCTAGGCGTAACACCAACCCGCATGAGGGAGCTCCGCCTCTAACTTCCATGCAACGTGCACCTAAACCAAAAGCACTACACAAACAGACAACAAGCAAACACTCGGCCTAGTCTAGACTAAAATGCAAACACAACTAGCATGAGGGAGATCCACCTCTAACCTCCATGCAACACTTAGTCTAGACTAGAAAAACTAAACAACCTAAAAGCGAGTGATAAACCTAGACTCTACCCCGCATAAGAGAGAGTCTCACTCAAATCTCTATGCAACCTCACTACACTACATGCACTACCATGCATATGAACCGCATGAGAGATTTATACTCAAATCTACATGCTACACAACAAACTATCATATGCAACTACAACTAACAATGCATGCATGAGTCTAACAACTTAACAACACAACACGTGCAAGCAATCTAACAACCTAACAACACAATGCATGCAAGCAATTATAACAACCTAACAACACAATGCAAGCAATTATAAATAAACACTCAAGCATGGGGACTACCAATCACCCACACACACACACATAACCGCAAAAGCGGTTTAAGCTTAAGAACCATTACGGTTCAAGGCCTTCAACCTGCACACACACACGGTTTGTAATACACAACACACAACACACACAGGGGAACCCACCTAGGTCTACAGGAACCACAGCAAACTCCAAAAGCAAAAGACCTAAGGGTTCTATCCAAAAACCGATTAAAAAGAGGTTAAGAGCTAAGGGGGGAAGGAAACTTATAAACACAAATTCAAAGCCTTACCACCTCTCCTAATACTTCAAAATAGATCCTAGACTTAGGGTAAGCACACGCAAAGCCTCCTACAATCACCTCACTCACTTTTAAAAAATTATCGGTTTTTAGCCATTTTCTCTCTCAAGAAAGAACAACAAGAACGATTGAGAGAGAAGGCATAGGGATGATTCTAACTTCTAAAACTGAACCTAAGGGGGGTATTTATAGCCAGGGAAGAGGTTGGGATCACTTGTCAAGTGAAAACACACTTGTCACCAAAATACTCTCCAAATCCATGCATGCAGATAAGTACACTGAATCAAGCTATTTTCGTCCCATCTTCTGGAAGGTTAATAACTTTAGCTTGAAGGTCAAGTGTGCGAAAAACCAGATTAAAAAGTCAGGAAGTCACTTTGCCACATATACCAATTTTAAGGCAAAAATGACCCCTTTGCACACCAAGTGTTAAACCTACTCCTTAGGTCTTCATTTCTAGCTCCTGTATACCTCTGAGTTTTGCTGATGAACCAATGCATGGGTGTTTTCGTGCCTGACATGTTTCCATAATGTTTCATCCTTGATTACCAAATTGGCAATAAGGCCTTCTTAAGCTCTTTTGGGTCTTCAGTTTTCTAAATTGCTTTCCTTGTAATCCAGCCAAATCCTACAATTCTCCTGGATCCTATATGATTCTTAGATGTCGTAGTTTTGATTTGGAAAGAAGATCTTCAGCCCATAATTTGTTTTGCCCTTTATAGTCCATTTCGGGTGTAATCATCTTCTTCATAACTTCTTCTCTAGATTCCTTTGCTCCTGATTTATTCACCCAAAAATCCCTTGATTTATTCTACATCCTGCCCAGGATTGATAGAATTTGGTCTCCTCCACGTGGCATGTTCCTATTGGTCGATCGGATGGGTTAAATGGACCATTAAGGTACTTTCTCTTTCCTTTGACTTTTATTGACTTTTGACTTCTGAACTGACCCTTTCCAAAACTTGTAGAAATGTATGAAATACTCCTTTGAACTCCTTTGTCATGTTTGCACATCTTCATTTGGCTTCTTTAGCTCTTAGATAGCTCATCTCGACCATATCGGCAATATTCTTCTTCCTCTGGACCATCTTCACTTTGGTTCACTCCAACTTCATTTTGACTTGACCAAAAGTCTTATTTTATCCCCTACTGATGAGTGAGATTGAGTCCTGCTTGATTTGCACATTTTGAAATTTCACCATGTTCGGCCTTGCCGTATCGGATCTCCAGTTATGTCTCCTCGACCAACTCTTGTTTGTGCTCGACCATTCTTCATAATGCTTCGACCGAACCTCTATTTATGTCTTCATATGGTTTTACATCCAATTGTAGCTTGATCTGTGTTCGTTGACTTGCGTTGACTTGATACCCTAGACCATGGGTATTACATGAAACTAGATTCATCATGCTCAGACACCTCATATTTAAGCTTGAATCTCTCCAAGTGTTGCTCATTTTCAGAACCCAAGAACCTGTCCATGAAACTCATAAAGACGTCATTATCATCTGAAAATTGTTGGAATTTAAGTCCATAGATGGAACATTTAACCAGAGATTTCTCCATAGAACGCTGGTGCAAACCGATTCATTGGTGGAAAAGTCAGAGAGTATCTTGCATAGCAAGGAATCAGGTAGATTGCTTAAGCTATCGAATTTCCTTTTGATTCTCTTTGACAGAGGTTTCACCACCATCCATGTGTAACTCCTAAGTCTGAGATTTAACATGTAAATGGGAGATCAAACAGAGATGAACTACTAAAATTACTGTAAGTTCTCCCAAGAGCGGACCCACTTGAAAGTTTGTGGGGTCAACTAACACCATAAAAATAGTATAACTTTCACTTTTGTAAATAATTGGATATTAGTCATATTTGCCTGAGTGGTAGACAAGTGCAGTATTGTACCCATAGATATTGTATTCGATATTACCTAGTGACCTCTTAATTTTTTTTTTTTGCAAATTTACATTTTTATCTATATTCTGACCACACATAAATTTTCTGTTGGGGTCCGCCACTCAATTCTCCTGCAAAATACCACACTGATTTTCTCAGTGGGAAAGAAGAAGCAGATGAAGAAACTCTTGCATGATGATGGTTTGATCTAAAACATCGTCAGCACATTAATCATCGCACTAAACATTGTTTAATACAGTGATTATTTATAATATGTAGCTAATATGTAAAGGTTAAACATGAATAACACCCATGATCCAAATAAGCCTTAATCGCCAGTTTCATCGCGAACAAAACATGTTTGTGTTGAAACAAATACATCACAAAGTAAGAAAGGAAAACGTGAATTCTAACAAAGCACAACGAAGGCAATACCTATCTCGACTAATCCATTACAACTTCACACCACATATAGAGAGTCTTAGAACGGAGGAGCTATCTCGACTAATCCCAACAGATAGCTTTGTGTTCTAAGAACCATCCTTCACACACTTAAGTGTTAGTTGAGGAATAATTCCACGTGATCAGTATTTAACTATTAAAACTAGATTTTGACCCGACCTTCAAAAGGGTGGGTATATTTTTTGTTGGAAAAATTATTTTACGTAATAAAAATTATGATTTTGATAAATTATATATTTTAACTTTTTATGAAATTTATCTTAAATTTACTTATATGACTTATTTTTGTTATTTTAAATATGACTAAATTTTTCAAGACTCTAAATAATTCTAACCCGTAATATGATTTTTTTATTTAACCTGAAGTTAAACTTATTTTACACTGATTTTTTTTAATTTAAATAAAATATTTTATATCTTCAACACTTTATGTATTGAAAAATTCATTTGTGCATTTCAAAATATTTTTCTATTTTTTATTAATTTTAGTTTATGTGATTTAGTTTTTACTTTAAATGAAACTATTTTTAAGGAGTTGAGATAATTCAGACCTATATTATGATTTTGTTGATTTAATCATTTGATATTTCAACTTATTTTTTGTTTTTAGGTTTTATTTAATAAATGTTTTCAAATAATTAACGTGAAAGATTTTTTTGAAAAAATACGGTGCAAACATTTAGGAAACAAAATTTAAGAACTGAATTATATTAAACAAAATAATGACTAATTTTGATTGCTTGTAAATAATGCTGGCAAAAAGGTACATGCAATTTTTATAATTAATTGGAAAGGTCAGAGACATAATCATAAAAAGTATTCTGCTTTAATAGTATAGATTGCCGATTTCAAATCTTACGAGCCCATTTCCCATTTCTATTGGGATAGTGATTAACTCAAACTCTTATTTCTTGCAGTAGTTTTCAGTTTTCACTATTAAAAGAAAAAGAAAAACAAAATCGTCAAAACATGAGAGGGACCTGTTGAAACTCTTAGAAAACATGTTTCACTTTGTTAATATTTTAATTGTCTCTGGAAATTAAATACATAATTATGTTATTAGAATATTAATTTTTTTTTCTTTTAGAATCCTTACAGTTTTGCTTCGCTTTTTACTGATAACTATATTGTTTCCACGCTACGCACGGATAATTGGTATTTAAAATTTATAAATTCCTTAACGTCAAACATATAGTATAAGAAAAGGGATGACATGCGCAAATTTCGATTGTTTAAATGTTGCATGCAGCTTTATTTTGGATTTTTCTAAACTGCAATAAAATTGAATTTTGTAAGTTTATCTTCCCCAAATCAGTTTAGAGGTAATCTCGGATTAAGACAATCAGTGGTGATTTTTCTGGTGACATCCCTTTCTTATTAATCAAGGATCATTTTCAAAGAGTAACCTTAAAATTGTAAGTTATTTACATGAGTGTCATGCTGACGTGGCGACCCCATATTTACTCTCAGCCCATATATAGAACCACCCTTGATTCACTAGAAAAATTACAAAAATATGCCATTGTGGTTCCACCTTAATAATCGTCAGATATATCATACCCCTTGAAACAACATCTTAATATCTTCATGCTTGCCATATATAGATGGACAATAGTTATTGTCGTTCCTATCATATATTCAGAAACATTAAATGATTCTGAATACAATTGTCAATATCATTAACCGGAAGAATCACATACAAAACTCACCTTCTGAAATCATAGTCTTATTATATGGATGACTGAGCTTCTGAACATGTTTTCATGTTAACAAATAAAAAAATGAGTTCACATGAACATTGTTATAAAAAACTGTCGTCTAAGCCTTTTAAAAAAAAAAAAAAAAAACTGTCGTCTTCGCGTATTAAATTTTCAATGTGCGAGTATATGTGTAAATTGTCGTCTTGGGATTTCTCCATTTTTATAACAGCTGAAATATAGTTATACCAAATTTAAGATTTGTGTGTGTCGATCGTATTAACCATATATGACAATTGCATTTAATATTCATTCCTAGATTTGGAGACGAGTTACGGAATTTGTTCATTCTAAATACTATATTAACGACAATTAATGACTTGACGATGTTTAGGTGTAATCATATTCTTCTCCCCAATCTTGATTGTCAAGTTATATATATGTTATTTAGTGAACGTATATTTGGACAAATCAGTTTATGGAAAATGCGAACAATTAGTATGTTATTGATTGATTTTTTTACGGTAAATTTCGTATCTTGCAACAACTTAAATTCCGTAAACACTACAACTTCTTCTTCTATATAAGATTCATCGGTATCATTCATTTGTCTCATCCCTTAGTCTGGGTTATCATTCATTTTTCTTACTATTGATGTTTTAAAATTCTGTTGACCACTGGTTTTTTTTTTTAATTTCGTTGTGTTGTTTTGTTCTTCATGTTTGAGTTTCAGTAATATTATTTAAAGCCTCTAAAAACTATCTTCATATATGATTCTTTTTTGACTAATCCCTCGGATGCATAAATCTGTACTACAAGAAAACATGTCTATTGCAAGGAAAATTTGCGAGTGAAAGTTTTTCTTGCAAATTTGCGACAGATTTACAACATAATTGTAAGAGAAAATAAAACCCTCGCAAATCTCTCGCAAATTTGAAAGAGAAAATTAGTCCTCGCAAATTTGCAAGCGATTTACGAGGGAAGTTACAGAGTCCTCGCAAATCCCTCGCACATTTGCGAGGGCTAATTTTCTCTTGCAAATTTGCGAGAGATTTGCAAGAGTTTTATTTTCTCTTACAATTATGTTGCAAAGCTATTGCAAATTTGCGAGGGATTTGCAAGAACGTATGTGATTTTTATAAAATATCACAAAATCAAATAAAGTTAATAAATAAAATATTTAACTTAAATATTTAGTATTTAACAAGTATATCGACAAATATTTTTAGAAAATTACAATATCAGTCAACTAATATTCACGGGATTAATATTTTCCGATACTTTAACTAATATCGCGAAGTACTAAACATCAAAACTCTATAATTTATACAATAAATACACATCAAATAAATTTAAAAAAATGAAACAAATTTTCACTTTAATTATTATTTTCAAAAAAAAATAAAAAAATAGCCCACAATAATTATAACAAAACCCCAAATGAAACTCTAAAATCATTGACTTATGAATTTACAAGGAATTTGCAAGGGATCCCTTGCAATTCTCTTACAAATTTGCGAGAGAATCAAAACAGTCGCAAATTTGCAAGGGAATTGCAATGGATCCGTTACAAATCCCTTGCAAATTTGAGAGGAAAACAGAATCCTTCAAAAATTTGCAAGGGATTTGCGAGGATCGCTTGCAATTTCTTTGTAAATCCATTGTTTCAAACACTTTAAAGGTTTGGGGTTTCATCAATGATTTTGGTGTAATACACGTTGGCTGTTTCTCACATTTCCTCTTAGATGAATGATGGTAAGATTATTTATCTAAGATTTTTACAACTTCGTGTATCTCTATACTCTAGTTAACGTATATGTACATTAACATCAAACCCTTATAACTTATATAACTCGTATACGCCAACTAAATTTCCGGAAAATGTAAAATATTTTTTTCATATTAATTATTTGTTTTGAACCGAATCACAAAATACATATAGTCTACCGAAAACGTAAGAAACGCCTAAATGAAACCCTAAAATACACTATTTATGAATTTGCAATAATTTTGCAAGGGGTTCCTCGTAATTCCCTTACAAATTTGCGAGAGAATTGTGAGGGATCCATTGCATTTCTCTTGCAAAATTATTTTTTCCAATTCAAACTTTAAATAAAATCTAACTCTTTATAACATAATACTGTGTATATATATGTTTATATATATATATAATAAGCCGACAAAAAAAAAATATATATATATATATATATATAAATATATAAATATCTCAAACTATAATACAAAATTTAAAATTTTACATTATACATTTCAAAACAAAAACACTAAATCAAAGACAAAATCACTAATCTAAACTCAACCCTATATCTCAAACCCTAAAATCTACATATAAACTCTATAACCCAAATCATTAATCTAAACAAAAAACTAGTATTTTCAAATTTAAACAAAATCTTAAACTTAACTTTAAAATTTAATCTTTTAGAATTTAGTTCCAAAACTTAAATTTATACCTCAAACACTATATTACAAAACCATACACTTATAACCTAAACCTTATACCCCAAATCATAAAAATCCAAAAACCAAATTTAACATTTTCAAATTTAATCACCAAAACTTAACATAAACTAATAATCTAAATTTTTAAAAATTATTCATAAATTTAACTCTAAACCCCAAACCTAATACCCCAAATTAACCTTACATAAAAAACAACCTTATATCATAATACACTAATTAAATAAATTTATAAAATTATATTAAATCGAGTTGTGTTATCCCTGACCCAAACCTAAACCATAAATATAAATTTAGAACTTTTCAAGTTTATATTCTCAAATTAGTTTTAATTTTTCTTAAACCAAATAAATAGAATACATATTAGTTTACCCAAAACTTAATAAAACCCCAAATGAAATTCTAAAATACAGAGAATTATATATAAATATAGATTTGCAACGGATTTGCAATGAAACCCTCAAAAAACAAAAACTCTCGGCAATTCCCTTGCAAATTTGCGAGAGATTTGCAACGGAAACTAGGTCAATATATAAACACATTAACCTACTCTTCTTCTTCAGTACAGCCGTCAAAAAAAAAAAAACACATTTTTTTTTTCTTTTCTCTCCTTCCTTGTCCTCCTCTTTGCCTCCATATCTCTTTTCGCCAGAACCCTCACCGCCAGCTCTCCTCTCTTTCTCTCTCTCACTGCCGGATCTATCTATCTCACGGCCACTTCACCTTTTAAACTATGTAACCTGTCTCCACAGAGCTCGTGCGACGCTTGCTACACCACCACCACCACCACGGTTTGACCTCTCTCTTACTATCTCTCTGTCCCTCTGTTTCTCTGTTTTGAACTGATTTTTTTTTTGTTTTAGGGTTGGAGGAGGCAAGGCAAGACGAGCCCGGAACCACACCACCACGGTTTAACCTCTCTCTCTCTTTCTCTATCTCTCTGTGTTTATATCTGATTTTTTATTTTCGTTTTGGTAAGGGAGGTGAAGGATGGAGAAGAAGCTTGATGGTTTAGGAGACAAGGCCAGCCATTGTCGCAGTTGGCGTGGTTGTGCGGCGGTCGCAGTTGTAACATCCCGAAATCCGGCCCGTTAAATTGTGTCAACTGAAAGGAGAAGCCCACTGGCAAAAAGGCCCAAAAGGGAGAAACCCTAGGTTTCCCTTCCTATTTCCTATAAAAGGAAGTGCCTCCTCCCATTTTTCTCTGCAAAGAGAATAGAAGCGAAGCCCTGTAGAGATTCCGAGCCAGCAGCCGTCAAGTGACCCGAACCCTAGATCTAAGCCGCCTCTCTCCTCTCTCTCTCTCTCCCGTGTGTCTCTCTCTCTCATCCTCGGTGCCCTCTCTCTCTCTCTCCTTGCGGCGGCCGATTGGTGGTGGTGGTTGTAGCCGATTGGTGGTGGTGATCAGATCTTGCATCTCCCTTGTTCTCCTTTTCCAGATCTATTTGGTAAGCCTCAGATCTCTTGCTTCTCCCTCTTTCTCCCTATGGTGTGTCACTGGGTGTGATAGATCTGATCCCTAATCCCCTTTTTCCCATATCATGTTGAGTGATAGTGCATATCTGTGGTGTTGGGGTCGAAATCAGATAGGGCAAAGTTGGCATCCAAATTTCCGTTTAAAAATTATTTACTTGAGAATTTTCTACGGTTTTTCGGAAAAGAAAAACCTGTACGAAAGAATTTGCGGAAAAATCTTGTTTTAAGACAACGATTCTTAAAACGACGATTTTTTAATCAACGATTTAAGAAATCAACGATTTCTTAAAAAACAACGACTTCTCAATCAACGACTTAAGAAATTAACGATTTCTTAATCAACGACTTGAAAAATCAACGATTTAAGAAAGTAACGATTTCTTAAAATCAAACGGAACTTTGTTACCAAAGGACCAAACCTCCGCAAACAAGCGTCCGAAGAGAATCGTAGCTTTGCGATAAGTTCAAACACTTGGATAACGGACCTCAGACCACGGCATAAACACGATCGCGATGGCAATTGGGTCACGAACGAGAGCTCGGTTGCTATAGCAAACGGATCACGAAACCACGCTCGGTCGCTATAGCGATCGGGCGTTCGTACATCGATCATTCTCCGAAACGTCCGAAGTCTTCCGAAACGACGATACGACGTGAAACTATGCATTCTCGACTATCCGTATAGCCGTTCTCCGCAACTCACGACTATCCGTTTCTTGATCTCTCGATCAAATGGATTCGTCCGTTGTGTTTACGATAAAACCGCGGAAACTTAACCTTATCGGAGAAATCGTAAAAACGTCTCAAATCAAAAATACGGCCCAAAGGGGTCCTAAACTTGATTCGAGGCCCACTTACGATTTCTTAAAAACCCATAAACCCTATGACGGTTTATGCTTGGAGGAAAAGCATCAGTTTCCGCGGAAAAAATGGAAACTTTCCGCAGATAATCATGAAGATCGGAAAAAATGAAATATTCTCATTTTTTCGACTATGACGGCTAAAGGGCAAAAGGGGTAGCGTAAACCGACCTTGGAGGGAGTATATAAGGAGTTCAAGGCGAGAGGCATAGAGGCATCACTTTTCCAGAGCAACTTAGCACTTAGAGCAATTTAGGCAACTTTCCGTTTTTCTTTTTTTGAGCTGCGACTCAATTAGATTTAGCCACCTTCGGGTATTAGAACTAGGATCTCGCCGACATCTCTCGTAGCCGAAGCACGTTACCTTGTTGTTGTCACGCTCATACGCAGATTCAGAATAAAATCCTTCTTGCTCTCTTTTTACGATTTTTATTTTTTATTTTCCGTTATTGTTGTGTTCTGATCGCTTGACGTGTGTTTTCTCAGAAATCTGGGACCTTCTGGGAAATTAGGGTTTTCCTAGTTTCCTTATTTATATGAAATATTGACGGTGCGAATTTCGGTTCCCACATGTGGTTGTACGGTTGACAGCTTCTCCTCCTAGATCTAGATTGTGTCATCGAGTAAGGCAAAGGTGAGGACTCGGTTGTGAACCCCTTTCATATTGGATAATGTCTCGGGCGTTAGTCCCTTGTTAGTGTTGCCTAGATCTAGGTCTGACTTGTGTTGATATGATGAAAGTATGATGGTTGGTTATTGATATGAAAGAACCTAGTGACTGATAGGTTGTAAAAGTATAAACCGGTTGTGTGTTGAGATGAATGAGATGTGTGATAAGAATGAAAGTGTCGTGAATGAGATTATGAGTTTGAGATAACATTGAGATTCGATGAGACTGTTGGGCGATGTGAACGCCGTCGATCAGTTATGTTTGGGCAATACAAATACCGTCGATCAGTTAAGTAGGGCGATGTGAACGCCGTCGATCAATTATGTTTAGGCAATACGAATGTCGTCGATCAATTTAGTGCGTTAGAACGCGTCGATGAAGAAGGGTGGTAACGATGGGGAGGAAGCCGTGATTTACGGTATGAGTTAGCAGCGCTGTCGATAACGATTAGGATCGCTCGCGGCGGAGATAGGTCCGCAGGCGATAGGTCATGATTGAGTCTAGTGTCTATGTTGTTTGTGATTGCTAAATGATATTAGTTTGTGACTTGTGTGTTGTATTATGTAATATTAAATGAGTTCGTAGGTTCCAAGAACCTACCCTCACTGAGTAATCCCAATTACTCACCCCTCCTTCTTGTAGGTATGACCAAAGAGGAGCAGGAGCCGGAGTTGGAATGGTGCCATCATTTTGAGTTTTCTTTATCTTTCTGAACCTTTATATTCAGGTTTCGTTTAAGTTTTCGTTGGATATTTCAATTTTTAAGTTGAGTTTGGTTTTATGTAAGACAATTTATGCTTCAATAAAAGTTGTTAGACGAAAAGTGTTGTGTTTATGGTTTTAAGAAAGATCCTCCGGATAGGGATGTTACAATTGGTATCAGAGCGGGGGTTAAACCCACCGGTGCTGTCCCGGGTGGGTAGGTGTAGATCAAGAGTATTTTATATCCGGATTTCAAAGTGTTTTCAAAGTGTTTTCAAACTTTTATGAAATGAAATAACTTAAGGCACCATTCAGACCGAAGCTCCTCGCTTACTCGACAAGGTTAGTGAACTTTTTTGCAATCAGAATCTGACGCACCATTCATTGTATCAGGATGCCACCAAAGAACGCCAATGTTACTTCAACAATGACCACCGCCCAGAGAGCAACTCGGCGTGCGGCTAGAGCTGAATCTCGTGCTACAAGTTTGAATGGAAGTTGTATCGAAGTTGAGATAGAGTTGAGGGACACATCAAGAGTGGTTCCGAAGAAGGGTCAAGTTCTTATGGATGTTGCAATGTTGGAGGAGTTGCAGATGTACAGAGAGGCCTTCCAAGGGTGAATGCCATGGAATTGTGGTGTTATAGGACGAGGAGTTGCACCACCTTCCACGGGATCAGTTGCAAACACACCTCTAGCACCGGCGATAGTGCAAGGACCTACCTACTGGGATATGATGAAACACATGAAGAACATGCAGACAGAACTTTTCAGCGGAAGGGAGGATGCAATTGTTGCTGACAATTGGAGGAGGCAGCTGGTCAGAAACTTTGACTCAGCCAGATGCCCGCCTGAGTTTCGCAGAGACTTGGCTGTCCACCACCTAAAGGATGATGCGCTAGTGTGGTGGGAAGGCATAGTAGAAGACGTACAAGGACATCACGATCTGACTTGGACATATTTCCTTGAGGAATTTAATTAGATGTACTTTCCACAGGAAGCAATTGATCGAATGGAAAGCCAGTTCCAAGATATTAAACAAGGGACTCGGAGTGTGAGAGAGTATGGCGAAGAGTTTAATAGGCTGAGAAGGTTCGCGGGGCATCACATGGGAAAGCGTGAACTTGTACGACGGTTCCCAAAAGGAATGAGGATCAAACTTAAGAACAGTTGCAACGTTCGAGAATATCAGAACATAAACGAGTTGATCGAGAAGGCATCAGAACAGGAAGCCGGGCTGGAAGAAGAACGTAGATAGAAACAGGTTACCCAACCCAGAGCTGCAAAGCGGACCCGAGAGACAATAGAAGCCATGAACGTTGCTCCAAACCAAACTGTGTGTGGAAGGTGTGGCCGAAACCACACTGGTCAATGCAAGGCATCATTGTGTTTTCAGTGCGGACAAGTGGGACACTTGAGGCGTAATTGCACACGACCTAGACGTGGGAATCCTCGGGCGCTGACTTACTTACCATGTCAACAGTGCGGTCGATTTGGGCATCTAGAGGAAGACTGTTGGACACCACCAGCCATGGCGGGAGTAAGAGAACCACCACAACAGCCGCCTGAGCCACAGAGGCAGACAGCGAGGTCAGGATTGTTTGTTGCCAGAAACCACTAGCAAGTTGGGCTAATTTCGGGTATGTATTTTCGTCTAACCTCGGGTTGCTTAAAAATTAAATGAGTTAATGTGATAGCCGCTGAGTCTAATAGTTTAGGACTAGTGAACTGCATGGTATCTTTAGTTGGGGGAAAGACTTCTAGAAACCAGGTCGATGTTAAAGTCAACGATCGTCGTACGAGCACCAAAGTTAACCCGCAGCTAGACCTGTAAGAAGATTCAAATTGGAGGCCAAGAGAATCGAGAACGATAAACCAGAAATGAAAGTGGAGAATGCATCTACCACTAGTGAACTCATGTACGACCATATATTCCATTTAAGCATATCGATGTCAGCGTATGAGGCTTGTACGGGATGCCATGTAGGACCCCTTTATGTTTGATCAAAAGTGGGGGAGAGCTGAGAATTAAAGTTGGAGAGGATCCATGAAACTACTAAGCAAGTGGAGCGGCATGATATGGGCTAAGAGAAGAACAAAACCGTGATAGGGTAACACCAGAAAGCACCATAGTGATGTGGAATTCGCATAGAGGATGCTAGGTAACTCAGAAAGAGAAATGAGAAATGAGAATGAGTATGTTAAAGAGTCAATGAACTTGTATGATGTTTTGTTTGGAACCCGAGAACGGGTGTGCGTCTAGAGTCTGATGTGATGAGAACCCGCGGGACAGTAGTCTAACAAGAGGTACCCGCGGGGAGTTAAGTGGAAAGACCATGAACGGACGGTGACCGCGAGATGCGGGATAGAAAATGTGCCTACTGCGAGATGTGGGATATAAGAAGTTCCTACCGTGAGAGGCGGGATATAAAATGTGAAAAGGTGTCGTAAGGTCGATTCAATGACGAGTCGTGGCATAGTTACAACTATTGAGACGGACAGAGCCAGTGAGCCAACTGACTGCGACTCGGGTAGTCATTTAGGAAGCTGGAGGGACGAGGTCCAATGAGAGGCCGCCTTCCAGGTCAGGCCGGAACGCCATGACGAACACTGATTTCACAATGTATCCACGTGACAATTGAGGACATGAGTTGATTATTCATAACCATCAGTATAGGTGTGTCTTGACGTATCTATGGTCAGAATGCATGTTGAGTTTGTAAAACCGCAAGGAAGATGTATTTCAAGGGGAAATGACATGGATGGTATGGGAAAGGGATAGGATCTAAGAGGACGTTTGGATCTCCGTGAGGATTAGTGAACCGAGCTTGTTGCAGGAACCATTAGATTGCAAATGCTGAGTTAATTACCCGTTTGGGTTTCGGATGTTTAGGTTTGGAGTTTCGACACGATGAATTCGGGGACGAATTCCCATTAAATGGGGGAGAATTGTAACATCCCAAAACCCGGCCCGTTAAATTGTGTCAACTGAAAGGAGAAGCCCACTGGCAAAAAGCCCAAAAGGGAGAAACCCTAGGTTTCCCTTCCTATTTCCTATAAAAGGAGGTGCCTCCTTCCATTTTTCTCTGCAGAGAGAATAGAAGCGAAGCCCTATAGAGATTCCGAGCCAGCAGCCGTCAAGTGACCCGAACCCTATATCTAAGCCGCCTCTCTCCTCTCTCTCTCCCGTGCGTCTCTCTCTCTCTCATCCTCGGCGCCCTCTCTCTCTCTCTCTCCTTGCCGGTGGCCGATTGGTGGTGGTGGTTGTAGCCGATTCGTGGTGGTGATCAGATCTCGCATCTCCCTTGTTCTCCTTTTCCAGATCTATTTGGTAAGCCTCGGATCTCTTGCTTCTCCCTCGTTCTCTCTATGGTGTGTCACTGGGTGTGATAGATCTGATCCCTAATCCCCTTTTTCCCATATCATGTTGAGTGATAGTGCAGATCTGTGGTTGTACGGTTGACAGCTTCACCTCCTAGATCTAGATTGTGTCATCGAGTAAGGCAAAGGTGAGGACTCAGTTGTGAACCTCTTTCATATTGGATAATGTCTCGGGCGTTAGTCCCTTGTTAGTGTTGCCTAGATCTAGGTCTGACTTGTGTTGATATGATGAAAGTATGATGGTTGTTGATTGATATGAAAGAACCTAGTGACTGATAGGTTTTAAAAGTATAAACCGGTTGTGTGTTGGGATGAATGAGATGTGTGATAAGAATGAAAGTGTCGTGAATGAGATTATGAGTTTGAGATATCATTGAGAGTCGACGAGACTGTTGGGCGATGTGAACGCCGTCGATCAGTTATGTTTGGGCAATACAAATACCGTCGATCAGTTAAGTAGGGCGATGTGAACGCCGTCGATCAATTATGTTTAGGCAATACGAATGCCGTCCATCAATTTAGTGCGTTAGAACGCGTCGATGAAGAAGGGTGGTAACGATGGGGAGGAAGCCGTGATTTACGGTATGAGTTAGCAGCGCTGTCGATAACGATTAGGATCGCTCGTGGCGGAGACAGGTCCGCAGGCGATAGGTCATAATTGAGTCTAGTGTCTATGTTGTTTGAGATTGCTAAATGATATTAGTTTGTGACTTGTGTGTTGTATTATGTAATATGAAATGAGTTCGTAGGTTCCAAGAACCTACCCTCACTGAGTAATCCCAATTACTCACCCCTCCTTCTTGTAGGTATGACCAAAGAGGAGCAGGAGCCGGAGTTGAAATGGTGCCATCGTTTTGAGTTTTCTTTATCTTTCTGAACCTTTATATTCAGGTTTCGTTTAAGTTTTCGTTGATTTCAATCTATAAGTTGAGTTTGGTTTTATGTAAGATAATTTATGCTTCAATAAAAGTTGTTAGACGAAAAGTGTTGTGTTTATAGTTTTAAGAAAGATTCTCGGGATAGGGATGTTACAGCAGTGATGGTGGTGCGGTGGAGGGAGGCGGCTGACTATCTTCTAGGGTTAAGAGTTTTTTTTTACAATTAGGTTTGGTTAAGTTTAATTAGGTTTGTTTAGGTTTAGTTAAACCGGTTAAATTAACTAAACCAGTTTATTATTTCTTTTTTTAGGATTTGTAATATATTCATTCATGTATTTAAATATGCATTTGTACGTACTGGTTTTATATATATATATATATATATATTTTTATATTTATTTGTATTTTGATTTTGTGTTTTTTTATTTTTTTTTAATATCTTTAAAACAATTTGCAACGGTATTATTTTCTTGCGGATCTCTCGCTAATTTGCAAGGAAATGAGGCAACGAAATGAGGTTCGTCGCAAATTTGCAAGGAACTATTTTTCTTCGCAAATTTGCAACGGAATTGCAAGCATTTTTAATTTGCGAAGGATATGTTTCCGTTGCAATTCTGTTGCAAATAGCGATTTGCAATGGAATTGCGAGGGTTTCTTTTTTTACAAGAGACATGTTTTTTGTAGTGGAAGTATTGGTAATTGAACATGGTCACGATATTTATAAACAGTAGTTACATGATGAACATTTTACAGACTTGCTATATAATCAGAATTTTTAAAAATCTTTCCCTTTTAATAGTATAGATTATTAATATATTTTCAGATCTACGTACCGCGAAAATTATTTCGCAGATAATAGTGTATATATATATATATATATTAACTTTTAAATACAAATCATGTATTTTTAATCTCACTCCGCGCAGGTGCGCGGATCCCCTAGTGTAATGATTAATTCTCATGTGTTTGATAAAGTCGAATTGGCCAGTTTAACTCTCGTATGATTAAGTGTTTAATCAGTTTTTAAAACGAAGTCGCTGAGAGAGTTAACAGACGTTTAGTTTTAAATCGAATTTAATAGTTGTTGACCCAACCCAATGCTTTATGTAACTTCTATAAACGATCCTAGAAATTCCTATCCAACATTTAACTTTTGTTTGTCTCTTTGCTTAAGAAAAGAAAAGAAAATAGCACATAAATTATTTGAACAATCATTAAATTTTAATAACTGAAAATAGCACATAAATTAAAATGTCAAACGAATAAAAGGCAAAAATCAATGAAATAACTTGCTTCGTGTTTCCATTTACAAGTTTTATTATGTGAAGTTTTGAACCTGGAAAAAAAAATTAAAAGATCAATGAACATGTATGGGGTTCTCTGACCTCTGGAATGGCCGACTCATATAATGGATTAGATAATAGATTTTATGAAAGTTTCCATTAAACTAATCCCCACTTATCATATAAACACTCTTTTAACCTTTTATATATCAAAATCACCACATTACCGGAACGACCAACAGACCAAGTGAAAAGCTAACGATAATGTCTCAATTCTCAAAGATGGGTTTGGTCAAAGTCGCTTCCTTTCTCTTGGTGATTCTATTTCTCATCAATGGTGGTTCCTTCACCACTTTCACCGTCGTTAACCAATGCAATTACACCGTCTGGCCAGGACTTCTCTCCGGCGCCAGAACCGCTGCCTTATCCACCACCGGTTTCTCCTTAAACTCGTCCAAGTCACGAGTCATCTCCATACCCGCCTCCTGGTCCGGCCGCATATGGGCTCGCACGCTCTGCAATCAAAACGCCACCACCGGGAAATTTACTTGCGTCATAGGCGACTGCGGCTCTTCACAAGTAGAATGCTCCGGCGCCGGAGCCAACCCTCCGGCTACACTAGCCGAGTTCACACTCAACGGCTCCGACAATCTTGATTTCTACGACGTCAGCCTTGTGGACGGTTACAACATCCCCATGATGATCTTACCACACGGCGGAGCTAATGGAGTCGGTAAATGCAACGCCACGAGTTGTGCGGCTGATCTCAACGGCGTTTGTCCTGCTCAGCTGAAAGTAACGGTTGATGCAGTGGCAGTGGCGTGCAAGAGCGCTTGCGAAGCGTTTGGAACGCCGGAGTATTGCTGTAGCGGCGCGTTTGGAACGCCGGACAAGTGTAAGCCGAGTGAGTACTCTGCTTTCTTCAAGAAAGCTTGCCCTACGGCTTATAGTTATGCTTATGATGATGGCACAAGCACCTTCACTTGCTCCGGTGCTGATTACGTAATCACTTTCTGTCCTCCTTCTCCAAGGTAAATTGTTTATTATTTTTTTTAGGAAATAAGGAAATTAATATATTAGCTCTGTTAATTAATGGAAATTAATATATTAGATTTGTTAATATTTAGAAAGTTGGTTATTTGAAAAAGAAATAGTTGTTTCGTTTGATATTTAGTTCAAAAAAATTCAAAAATATGTTATTTTCTGAATATTCTTTGTAGATTTAGTAACGGGTTGTTCGTTTCTATAGAAGAAGAGTTTTGTTCGTATATTTTTATTAATTAATATACAGATTACTTCTATCTAGATTTGAAATATTTTTATTATTCTATTAATGTACTTCATTGTTTGTTTTTCTTTTCTTTTTGACTGAATATTTCATTGTTTGTTTATAGTTCAGGGAGTGCATATGGGGATCCCAAACCGGAGGCGGTTAACGTTTCGGCCGCAGCTTCTCCGGACGCGTCACCTACCTTCTCAGTTCCATACATATTAGGCGTTTTAGCTAGGGCTGGGCAAAAAATCCGAACCCGAAAAACCGAACCGAACCCGATCCGAAAAAGTAGCACCAAACCCGAACCGAAATTGATTAAATATCCGAACGGGTTCAAAATTTCGGTATTTAAAGAACCGAAACCGAACCCGATCCGAACCGAAATATTTCGGGTACCCGAATGTATCCGAAATAAAATTTATATACTTAAATATATACATTATTTTTATATATAATGTATATTAAAAATATTAAAAATATATAAGATACCTTTAAGTTTTTCAAAATACTCGAAAAATATATGCAAATAGTCAAAAGTAAATGTTTAAAATAGCTAAAGTATACTGAAAACACCAAAATAGTTAAATATCTATTGATTCTTTATCCAAATATTCAAAGAAAACCAATTTATATGTTAAATTAAGGTATTTTGACATATATGTTATGAAAATTTATATGTGATATATTATCTTTCTTATAGATTTTGAAAATTTAAAGTATATAATGAATTTTGAAAATTTAAAAACATTTTAAATGGGTTATCCAAACTCGAACCGAACCCGTAAAGATCCGAACCGAACCCGAACCGAAATTTAGAAATATCCGAATGGGGCTGAAATCTTTGACCCCGAAAACCCGAAATCCGAATGGACTGAACCGAAACCCGAATGGGTATCCGAACGCCCAGCCCTAGTTTTAGCTGTTGCGGTATCTTGGGTGAATTTTTAAGTTCGTTCTAGTTTTTATTTTTATTTTAGTTTTATGTGATTGTGTTTCTTCCGATTCCATAGATTTAGAATAGTTATGGTTATGGAACATATTTTTTACATTTCATAAAATAAATAGTTTTATAATTAAGTAAAGGGAAAATTGTAAAGACGAAATAAAATTTAAGCATAGTTGTCTCTTTATTATAAATCATTTTTTGCCCAATTTTAAAAGTTAATTAAATAAAAGTTTTATGAATCAATTGATTGAAAACCTTGATAAATCAAATTTTAAAATTACATTGTACTAAAGGTAGATTTCATATTCTACGGAAAATTGGTTAGTAGAAAGTGAAAAGTGAATTCCAGATTAAACAAATTCGTCTACTTTTCTTAGAATGAAAAATCGACCTTTAATTAAAATTCTAAATAGGAAAATGCAATTTCTACTAAAATAAAGATAACTACTTTTCAGTCGAACGAAGCTTCCACATTTATTACGTATTCTAAAACTTCTGAAATGCAAAATCTAAACATTATTCAGGCAGATACATAAAATATAAGGAAAATTGCCAAAAAGAGAATAAAAACTAGGTTATTGTCCTTTTAGTGTAAAACCATTTTTGTCAATTTTTCTTTTTTTTACCCTTTGTATTTCTGAAACTAATGAAATAAATAATTTTGTGAATCAAAAATTATTAAAAATATAAACAATTAATAAAACACCCATATACACAAGCTGGTAATTCTTTTTTTTGTTCAAAAACTTGATAAATATATATATATTTTTTTAAATACGTTCTACTAAAAGTAAAATGCGTTTTTTTACGAATAGTATAATAGAAAATGATTTCTAAAATAAACATGTTCATCTACTTCTTTCAGAACGCTCGTTCTACTATTTACTAAATTTCTAAATAAGAGAAATGTGCATTCTACTAATCGTAAAGGTATCCACTTTCCTTTTGAAAGCATCTTCTACTTTTATAAAGTATTCGAACCAGATCAGATGCGTTTGTGCTGGGGTCGGAAGTTACATTAGAATTTCCAACTCTTCGTTTACTATTATACTAGATGATAATATGTGCCCTGCGTGGAGTAAATTATTTAAATATATTGTACTAAAATATTATAAACAATATACATTTTGTTATCAGTAACGTTTTACATTTGATTAGAGGTGGGCATTCAAGTACTATTTGGTTCGGTTCGGTTCGGTTCAGATCCTTACGGTTTTAGTTCGGTTCGAATGTTTGCAGGTTTGAGTTTGGATAACCTATTTAATTGTTTTTTCAAAAATTAAAGTTCATATATATTTTAAGTTTTTCAAAATATAAAAATAAAAATAATATATAATATATAAATTTGAATAATTTATGCCAAAATACTTAAACATAACATAAAAATTGGTTTAGTTCAAGTATTTGGATAGGAAATCAATAGATATTTTCTGTATTTTAGGTATTTTAAGTATTATTTAGCTATTTTAATATATACTTATAATTATTTGTATATATTTCCAAGTATTTTGAATAACTTAAAAACACCTTATATATTATTTTAGATATTAAATTTTAAAATAATTAATATATTTAAGTATATAAATTTAGTTCAGATACCCAAAATATTTCGGTTCGGAACATGTTCTGTTTGGTTTGAACTTATTCGGATATCTAACTAGTTTTGGTTAAAGTTCAGTACTATTCTTTGGATTAGATTTGGTTCAGGCTTTTGAATTCAGATTTTTTGTCCAGTCCTATATTTTTATTGTAACAAAAATTTAAACGGAAATGATGATGGTTTATATTGATTTTGGATATGCAACAATTTTTAAATCAAAATACATTATATTACGGGGAAGTTTCAACTTTATCAATTCCAAAGTACCATTATTCATCTTTACCATTGTTAAAAAGACATTTTCAAAAATACCTTATTCATTAAAATGTTAAAGACTTTTATACTATTATTTTTATATGCTCTTCAAAATTCTAACCCTAAACTCTAAATCCTAAATCCTCAACTCTAAGCCTTAAGTTTTGGTGTTGCTAGAGTTTTATTTAGTTATGTGCCATTTTTTTTTCTATTTTTACGTGTTTTGTTTTTAATATAGTTTAGACTTTGGTGAGTGCAAGAGAATATGATGGTTTTAGTAATGCTAAGGGTTCGTGGTTTCACATGGGTTATTGTTATCTAAGATTCTCTATAGTTTAGAATTTTTAAGCTGTTTTTTGTTATTCCATAGTTTGAAATTTTATTGGTTATAGTTTAACCATTACATGGGAGTTTTAGTAGAGCACTCAAGTTTTTTTTAGGTCAATTTGTTTAGTCCAAGTTACGAACTATTCGAGATAGGACTATTGTTTTTTATGGAGCTGCAGTCGCGCCCATGGATATATTCCCATTGTCAAGACCAAAGATAATCTGAAGTTTTCATCTCTCCTTGTTAAAATTAAAGTTTATTCCCGAAGGAATTTACTGATTTATTTTCTTCGACATAGTGTCTACGACATGCGTGATCTGCTTTGATGATTGTAGAACTGAGTGTTGCATTCCACGTTTGTTGTGTGGGGGGAGTATTAAAGATATGTTGGACCGGAATATATGTATCTTACGGACCAAAACTGTAAAGCTCGTGAAATCCATGAAACCCATGAAAATCCTCAAGATTAAAAGGAAAGACTTGAAAAGTAAGTTAATCAAAAGATATTCTTAGCATATTTTCATTAAGTGTTTAGGAAAGTTAACATTATTTAGCATTAACATTATGTTAATATATGCATGAGGGTTTTCTTCAAGTCTTTCCTTTTAGTTTTGAAGGTCTTCATTGGTTTCACCGGCTTTACATTCTTGATCCGTAAGATTCATATCTTCCGGCCCAACATATATCTCTAATAAATATCCAATCATGTCTTTATTGTTGGTCGATAGAGGTTAAGACATAACTGTTGAAGAATTCGAGAAAGGCCATGTTGATTCAGAGAAATTCTTTAATGCTGTTCCCAACTGGTTCTATACTCTACATGGTCAAGAAAATAACCCATATCTCTTGAAATACGTTACATTTCTCTGTAACCAAACGGATCATATCATCGTGGTAGTAGCACGGTCTTGTCTTGATCATGTGGACGTATAGTTATAGCATATATGTGTATATATATTCATCTTTTCTAAAATCACTGGATCTGAGTACTAGAATTAAAATCTGTTGTTTTACTATTATTTGTAGGGTGGTATATCGGGAATTAAATCTTTATATGCTACCAAGGTTCTTGTTGCTTCTGTAAGTAGCAAATGCTATATTAAAAAAAGCTTTGGTTTTTTTCTAGATTAGTGAATGAAAGATCATCTTGATCTCTCTGCAAGTGGTTTTTTTCTTTGAATTTACCTGAATTCTTCATGAGATTTAACGTAAAAACTAAAAACGCAGGAGAATCTGTAAAATCTTCTAACTTATTACTAGGTGTTTTCCTGCACCATGTGCAGAAATAAAAGTTTTAAAATATAAATTTATTTTATAATACAAATTTTGTTAATTTTTGATTTTGTTAATTTTTGATTTTATTATTTTCTTACAATATATAATCTTAATTTAATCATATGTAAGACTTTAAGATTAAAAAAAATTATTCAATGTATATTTAGTAATATATATGTATATCTTTTTGTAAAATATATTAAATCAAATTTTGTAAATGTAAGAGAAAATTTTGTTAAATGTATAATTATCAAAACATAAAACTACATAATTTTCTAAAATTTATGGATATTAAAAATAAACTAATAGTATTGGATTAGAAAATTACATTTAAAAACTGTATAATTTTGAAGAATTGTTTTACTAATTATAATTATAAAATAGAACTAACTTTTGAAAAATCCAAAATAATATTATATTTCTATTTATAACATTATATTATTTATTGATATATTAATGATGATCTATGAGTTATTATCATATTTTAAAATTTACTAAAAATTAAATCAACAATAAATGTAAATGTCCATGTCACTATTTAAAGAATTTTTTTTAAATGCATAGTATTTTGAAGAATTGTTTTTTTAATAAAAATTATATACTTATAAAATATAGCCAAATAATATTTCGAAATTTTAATTATTATTATATTTCTATATAATTTATTATTTATTGTTATATTAATTATGATATATAAATTATTACCATATTTTAAAAACTTACCTTAAATATAAATCAATATTAAATGTAAATATGTCATAATTATCTATAAGTTATTATCATATTTTTAAAAAATTATCTTAAATATAAATCAACACTAAATGTAAATATCCATGTCATAATTTATTTCAAGCCATGTCATCAATGTTAGTATGCCATGTCATAATTTTTTTTTTAAAATTAATATGGTGATGACACATGTCAAAATCACTTCTCAAATATACACATTACACACATGCCCAAGATCAACATTACAAATATGGGGTTAAGATTTCTCTTTTATTTGAACATTAAGATTTCATAGAGAAGAAAAAATGGGCAGCCCGGCAGTGTACTTCCTGAGTCAACGATGTATATATTGCCGGAGACATATTGAGAAGAGTCGTGAAGTAGATAACGAACGAGAGAGGTGAGCCCTGGATCCACGGTCTGGTTCACCTTTAGCGGGAGTATTCGCTCGCCCACATCCATGAGCCACTTTTTCTGCATAAGTTCTTTTGTAATCTCTGAATTCAAAAGCCCCGGGGCGATCGAGTTGACTCTTATGTTGTAAGCACCTAACTCAATAGCCATCACTCTTGTCATGATATCAACACCAGTTTTGGAACAAGCATACGCGACTGCGCCGTAAAATGAATTGCGGTGGAGCCCTGCGATGGATGAAATGTTTATCACCGAGCCACCACCGCTTTTAGTGTCACGCATTAAAATGCAAACGTATTTGGATACTAACCAAGCTCCCTTTAAGTTAGTTTTTAAGACGTTGTCCCATTCTTTTTCTGACAGATCTAAACATGACATGATGCCGCCTCTGATTCCGGCATTGTTGATCAATGCATCTATCTTTCCAAAGATGTCCCAAGCTTCTTTAACCGCTTTTTGAATGGTGGCTGCGTTTGATGAAACGTCTAGCTCAAGAGAGGCGGCTTGGACTAATCCAGTTGTGTTGATTTCAGAGCAGAGACTCGAGACGGTCGACACTACTGAGCTGCTGCGATAATCTTGCAGCCAGCTTGGGCTAGATCAAGACAGATCTCTCTTCCTATACCAGATGAAGCCCCTGTCACAAGAACCACTTTGTCTGTAAGTTCACACCATGGCTCCAGTTGCCTCAACACCTGCTTATCTCCCTAAGATAATAACATTAATCATGTAATTTCTGATAAAAATAAGAGAAAAGAGGAAGACATGACTGAAAATTTAGATTACAAAAAAAAACAAGAAATTTTGAACACGTTAAAGAATAAAGAAAAATATCTCACAGTTTGAAGATTACTCATTTTCTTGCTTTCTACTTATATTGATGTGCGTGTGTATTCGGTGGATAAGGAAAAGAGCATAACACAGCTTATATATTGAGACATAAAACCTCATCTCTAGACCAAAATGAAAACCTAACGTGCCATTCTAAGTCTGCCAGAGATTAGTATAATCCACCATGCTCTCTGGTTGGGTAATTTCTTTGTTTTTTTTTTTTGCTAAATGGTAATTTCTTTGTTTTTGAAAAGGATCTAGTTGGGTAATTTTACTATGTTGTGTTCTAAAAAATAATTAGTTGTTCCCTTATCATTCATTGAAAATAATTAGGATCCCGGTGAAGATCTCGCTAAGGCTTACAATTATCATAGAAAATAATTTTACTATGTTGTGTTCCAGAAGATAATTTTATAAAAGTGATGGCTTACAATTTCCACCATATCTTCTACATATTTTTTTTTGCAACACCTCTACATTTTGACAGGTTTACCGTAAAATAAAAAACCTTTTCATTTGAAATTTTTAGAATACCCTCAATTAGTATTATTTTCTAATTTGAAGGTAAAAAGCAACATTTTAAGATGATAAACAATGTCAATTGGGACGGCTTCAGATCGCTTCTTATTCCATCCATATCTTTTTTTTGGATAGAGAATTTTTGAAATCATATATATACCTATAGTCTATAGAGTTTTGATTCGATTTTGGTCTCTATTCGGTCTCAGCTCGAGATTCAGTTCTAAATATTTTATAATTAGATCATGTTCATCTATGTATCCATTTGTTTCAAAAAAAAAATTGGTTCTGTTCTTTTTTTCCTTACCAAAACCCATTATTTTTATGGAGATTATTGGTAGAAGAATTCTGATAGAATTAAAAAGCTCGGAAATTCCATTATTATTGTTTTTTTACAACAAAAGCTACTCTACTAAGAGTCTATCTGGTCAGAAAACCAAACCGGAAATATATAATCTACATATAACATAGTTTAAAGAGAACTATTCGCATCACGTAAAAGCTTATCCATCATTGTGTTTTGTGCCCTTGAAATACGTTTAATCTTGAAATTATAGAAAAAAGTCTTACTGCGGCAAAATTCTTCCACATATGTAGAAAAGAATGGTTATTCTTCAGGTGATGACACCATCTTCACTAGTTGAGAACCAAATACTACATCTGAGAACTGTAGGGTTTTCATACACTTCATAACTCAAATCAAAGCTTCACATTCTGCATGTAAAGATGATAGGCTTCTTCGAAAATCCATTGCCCTTATCATGACGTCTTCCGAGTCCATCTTACGACAGTACCAACCCTGTCTAGTAAAAACATCTTTGTCTTTCCAAGTTCCATCAACATAGCAGACTTTGGAATACCCCGTTGATTGCCAATCAGTATCTGACTGGAAATAATCATGATGTTCATTCACTAATAGTTGCTCCTCATCCCAAAGCGTTCCCTCAATTTCTGCTATACGTAGAATTTTCTAGGGATTTTTATTCTTATTTTTATAAATCTTATCATTTCTATTCTTCCATATATATAACATAATTCATGGAAAACAATCAGAATCAACATTTTTTGGGAACCACCAGAAAAGATAGTCCAGACTGGTAAACACCGAGTTTGATGGAAAAATCCTGGGAGGAGAAGAGATCCTACATACAGCCCATGTTTGTAATGCTAGGGGATATTTAAATAGAACATGATTATAGTTTCCTCATATGCTCCACAAATACAACACTGGAGGTCGCAGTCAATTCCGCGTGCCCTCAAATTCTTTGAGACTGGCAGAGTCTCCTATAATACTTGCCAAACAAAATGCTTTAGTTTTGGAGAAGATTTAAGTTTCCAAAAAAGCCAATATGGGTTTAATATTTAGTCCATAAATTATCATCCTTGGCCCCTTTTCTCGATATAAGGATTAGGTTTGAAAACATAATCTAACTGAATATTTACCGGACTCTGTGAACATCCAACCATACGTATCTGGCTTTTGTGTCCTGCTAACTGCCAGATACGTATAAACATTCATGAAAATTTTTAAAATATTCTTTTATACACTAATAATCAATTAATTAGTTTAATAAAAAGTATTTTATATATTTAGATGAATCAACTTATTTTCTAAAGAATTCTAAAATTATTCTCATGATGATACGTAACTACAAAAAATGTTGCATTGATCCAGAATTAATATATAGGGGATATTATTGAAATAAAGTTATAATGGTGGAACAAACAGTTGGAATATTAAGGGGGGGGTTTATTGTATTAGAGATTTGATAAAATTTTCATGGTTTTAGATCTGATGAGATTTGGTGGGTTTTAAAGATTTGATGGAGATTTTGATGGAGAATTTGATAGAATTTTAAAACAAAACAAAAGACCAATTTGGCAAAATCATTTACTTTTTAATATTTCAAAACCCCCACCTTAGTTTTCTACCAAAGAGATTAATAAAACAAGTTCGTATTAAAAAAACACATTTGAGGAGTTCAGGTTTCTTTCTCAGATTAATACTACGTGATTATAATTTTGCGGGCCAAGTGTAAAGACCTTCGACCATGGTTTACCGGCTCGCTTAATTGGTTTAAATGATGCTTAAAACTTATCCATTTGTTATACCTAAGAAAATGAAACCCAAAAAATCATATTTGGTTTGTTTCATTGTTTGCATATAGTTTTGATACCTGGCAACTTTGGAGCATTAGAGCTTATTTCTGCTTTGGAAATTGAGTTGGAAAGGAGAATTGAACCTGCATCAAACGTCCAGAAAACCCTGCTAATCCAGTGCGAAGAAGGTTAGTGATGAGTAGGTGGTAAGAAAGAATTAGCTTTGATAAGAAACGTGGCGTTAGGGACGAGAAATGAAATGGGATCATTGTTTCTTATGTTTAAATTCCACCTCTTGAGGTGGTATTCTTTTCTATTGGATTTGAGTATAAATTTTTTTTTTTAACAACCCACAATAATATTAGATATAAATTATTGATGAAATCCATATTTTACAATAAGGGGAGTTTTGATAGGAGTTTTATAAATACTATATCCAATAAGCATGGATTTGTTAGAACTTTTATAAATAACATATCCAACAAGAGAAGATTTGGAGAAAACCCAAAAAAAATATTCAAATCCCTAATACAATAAGCACCCCTAAATGTTCAAATTAAATGGAGAGTACAGTTTGCATAGAAATTAGAATTATCATCATTAACAAAATATGGAAAGTATTAGTTATCCTAAATGTAGAAAATATATTTGGTTGTTTATTACAAAATAATAATGTTACTAGCATGACTTCGTATATAACTCCACAAAGCAAGGGTAAAATCTTATGAGATATTATGAAGAACGATTCGTAACCAAATTTTTAATGATAATATTACAAGAAAGACTCAAAACAAAACAGTCATTTATGACCAAACAAAAAATTGTGTATACTTTACGAATATAACACTGTGAAGTCTTTTGTGGTTTGTGAAGTCCTCTGTAAAAATACTTTACAAACCAAATAATAATTGTGCGAGAAGACTTTATATTTTCGTGTAGAAATCCTAAAAATAATTTATAAATTTTATAGGAAATATGTTTTATGGAAAAAATTGAAATCATATAATTATAAACATTTCTAAATGATATAAATTTAGATTTACTAAAACTGAATTGTTTTCAACGTAGACGAGTGAATATATATTATAAGTCATGAATGTCTTTGGTCAAGGTTTGATACATATGTTTTAGTATTGTTTGGACTTTTTTGAGTTATATTTTAGAATCTTAATTTTTTTAGAAGAAAAAATCAGTTCTACATATATGTGTAGTTTTGTATACATTAAACACTTTATAAGTTGATCATGTGTTTAATGAAATGTTTGTTAATATTTTAGTTAGTTATTTAAATTTAGGGCTTAGAAGATTTATTGGTAAGTCTTCTAACATATAATACAGTAGAAGACTTATCGGAGAGTCTTCTTGAAAAAAATAGTAAATTTGAAGTTTAGAAAACTTCCCAATAAGTTTTCTAATTTATTTTAATCTAAAAGACTTGTAAAAAAATCTTCTCAACCAAAAATATCTAACCCAATTGAAATTGTGTCTTCTTATATAAACAAAAATTACACATTTTCTCTCTTCTCAAATTGCTGCAACAAAAATGTGCGAACTTAAAAACACCAAACTTTATACTAATTTCACATTTTTGTCTTATGTCTTTCTGATTAATTTATCCTGTTTTTTGCATATTTTTTACTATATTATTCTCATCTTTCATTTTTTAAAAGATTAAAATATAAATTTGGGATGTATTTTTGTACGTTTTATATGTTAGATTCTATAAAGTCATAGATTCAGACTAATATGACTATTTTATTTATTGTTTAAGCATAAAAATAATTTTTGAAGTTTTTTCTGTTTTCGTTTTTAGATATTAAATATTTCTTAGATCTAAGTCGGATTCCGTAATTCTTGGAAGACTTCACGAGCAGACTTCTTGAGCAGACTTTTTAAAAGACTTCTCGGAAGATTGCTCTGAAGACTTCACCAGCAATTTTTTCATACAGACTTCTCAGTATATTTTTTGGAAGACTTTTCGAGAAATATTCTAATGCATTGTGCTAAAAAATTCACTTTTATTCAAGTTCTCTTTTATGGTTAGAAATAGGCATGGGCATTCGGGTACCCTTTCAGATATGGATACTATCCATTCGAGTATCGGTTTTTCGGATTTTGAAAATGGTCCCATTCGGATACTACAAAAACCCGGGTTGGGTTCGAGTCGGATCCGGGTGGGTTCGGGTCTTATCAAAAGTAACCAAACTACTCGATTTGACTCAGATATTTTATATCCAAACTAATAAAACTTAAAAAAATAACTTAAAAACCCAAAAATATTTAATTTATATAGTTTAAATTGGTTATTTTTGTCCAAAAGTAACTATATATATAATGTTATTTGGGTATTCTTATCCAAAACATCTACTTTTATCTATAAATACCTAAAATAACTAATATATTTGATTTATAGTTTTAATTTTAGGTATTAATACTATTGTAAATATAATTAAAATAATACTATATATATATGTATATATGTTCAGATATATGTATAATCATTCGGTTCTTGTGCGGGTCGGATTCGATTTTGGGTTTTTGGATTTTTGATAAATGGTCTCATTCGAATATTTAGACAAGATCTGACCGGATTAGATACCAAAAATCGGTTCGGGTAAATATTTAGGGTATGGATATTATGTCCAACCCTAGTTAGAAGATTCTTGTTTTGATAGTTTATATTAAATAATATTAATAAATCCACTTAAATTGATTGTCGGGTAGAAGAATTTTGAGCATATATATATATATATTACAATAAAGTTGAGTTTTCTCACTTCTCCTATGTCTAAAATTGGACACGTGTCCCGTATATATATATTATTATTATTATTATTATTATTATTATATACTATAAAACAGAAGTAAGTTGGCAATTGTATGACTGACATGTGTAAAATATAAATTTCTTTGAGAATTAATTGATAAACAAATTTCCCAGCAAAGCAAATAAACAGTTATTTGTATTACTGGGGGGTGTATTGGACAGAGGATTTTGAGGAGTTGTGGGGTGTTTTAAACTTTTAATTTTGGTGGGATTTGGGTAAGTTTTGATGTTATTTAGTGATTTTAGTTAAAATTTTAAAACTGAAATAAAATCTATAGATGATTTGGTAAACTAATTTTTAAAAATTTCAGAGTTATTTAGGTGATTTGATACGAGTCTTTCTACCAATGCATTTATTTTTTTTTCACACAGATCCTGTAATCAACCTCATTACTCATAAATATTACATGAATTATATTACAAGATTTTAATTACGTGTAAAAGCTTAAAATACTAAACAAGAAGCTTCTCTTCTTCAATGACTCAGACACCAAAAAGTGGTGCTGACTTAGGTGATGCAGCTCCCACAACTGATTCATCTCATACCAAAACTCCTTCTCCCCAAGCTTACACTCACTCAAGTGCTTCACCGCAAGTGCCGAGCCATCAGGAAAAACCGGCTTATACATTGTTCCTGTTTTAGTTGTAACGATAATGTTCTCAGAGCTGAAACCATTAGTTGCAGCCATCAAGTCCCCAAGCTTAACCTTAATCAAAGGATTCTGAAACAAAGAGACTTGCCCTAGCATATGGCTACTAAGTCTATGTGCTAAGCTACTAACTCCTTCGTTTTAACACTCTTTCTCGTATGGTAATACTACCAAACACACCAGCTGCAATAATGATTTATCAGACAAAACCAAAGAGTTCACAAACTTACACCCAGCTAGACTAGGAGGAATCTCACCGTTCAGTTCATTATTCAACAGATCAAGAGACATCAAGAACGGTTACCAAGAATATAGCTTTGTAGGGATGTTATCAGACAATCGATTGCTAGATAGATCGAGCTTCTGTAAGCTACCACAGTACTGAAAAGACTCTGGGACCCGACCAGATAAACCCATGTCTCGAAGCTCGAGATTGATTACTATACTCATGTTCGTTTCATAAACGCAAAGTTTAGCCGCCGCGGCAAACAATTATACTACGACGGAGACCAGAATAGCAGAATTCGGAAGTTGCGGTAGATGCTTCAAATTGCCGGAGACCAAAAAACGAGACGCTTGTGTCGCATATAATTTCAGCTGTCTCTTCCCCTTGATGTTTGTTGCCGTCCCCAAATGGTCCCCGTCCCGGAAAAGTTTCCGGTACGGATACGGCAAGCAAAATGCCGTCCCCGTGCAACATAGGCTGCGACTGAAAATAGTTCAGAAATATATCAGCGGTGGTTTGTATTGTCGTGATAAAGGTTGAATTTTTGGACGCTGCAGTTAGAAGTGGCGATTACGAAACGAACATGCCTTATGTTCTCTTGATTGTTCCAACAAAGCGCACCAACGAAGTTTCAGAGGAACCCGAGAATTGTGTTTGCGAAGTTTCATGATTTGAGAACTCCCTGAGGGTCGGTGAGAGAGGTCTGGATTCCTCGTAGGCATCTTATGTGGTCTTCATCAGCAGCCATGGAAGGAGAAAAGCAGAGCAAGAAGAAGATGAACAGAGTTGTGATAATTGATAAAAGGAAGAAGCTTTATGGGGTTTGAGATGATCTCTATGGATGAAGTGATCAGAGGTCTTCTGGGTTTGGATTAAAATTAAAGTTATGTACCTGCCAATGAAGTTGCAGAGAGACGATAGCCATCAATTGTTCATGTATATATTTACTTGTTCATCTTTAGATAGATGTGGTTTTATTTTTAATTTCTCCAAATAACACGTATAGAGGTAGAAGTTTAGCAGCAACATTTTTTAACCAGAATGAATGCAAAGTATCCCCACATCCCATTTATAGTTTTTTCTTTGAAAGTAATGTTCACCTTTCAATAACAGTGGATTTAATATAAGTTTTATAAATGTTTAATTGAATAACAGAAGATTTGTAAGTGTGTCTAATAATTTTACATAAATCGCATGTCCAATAATAGGTGATTTGAAAATAACTTTTAAAATCCTTAGTTGAATAACATGGGATTTTAAAACAACTCTAAAACCTTTTAAAATCATAGTTTCAATACATCCCTAATTTTATGAAAATACAAAATATTTAATCCATATATTTTCTCAAATTATTATCCCACGTACCATGATAAGTTTCTTAGGCTTCCACTTAAAATCAATTGATAATTAGTGGAGTAGCTCAAATTCCTTATATATTACTAATGTCCCTTTCATATTTCCGATGTGGAATCTTCTCTCCAATACATTCATCTACAACCCTCAAATGGTTTCATTCTAAATAAATTTCAATCTACCAATTTGTTTTTTTCCTCTCTTTTTATAGTTTCTTCTCAATATGCTTTTTGAGTTTTGATTGTAGCAAAACAAAACGGACGCAGGTTTATATGATTTATCCAGATTAAATGTTTTCTTCTTCTCAATTTGATGGTCTTTTATTTCGCATGATTCATCTTGAAGATGCAAGTTGAGTTTTTTTTTTCAGAGCTTTGTTCTTCAGAAGAAACGAAAGTCAAAGCATATCAAAACCGAGTTAATGATAAGTATAAATTAATATATTATATAAAATATTTTTGAGTTATATTACTCTTTTAATTTTTTTTGACAAAATGATTAATTATTTGATATTTTTTAATAAAACCAAGGGGATTCGACTGCGTTAATGGATATAAAACATCAGGGGTGGGCAAATAAACCGAACCTGAAGAATCGAATCCGATCCAAAAAAGTAGTACCAAATCCGAACCAAAATTGTTTAAATATCCGAATGGATTCAAATTTTTGGTATTTAAAGAACCAAAACATAACCCGATCCGAACCAAAATATTTTGGATACCCGAGTGTATCTGAAATAATTAATATACTTATATTTTTAGATTTAATGTATATTAAAGATCATCCAAAATATACATGATACTTTTAAATTATCTAGAATACTTGAAAATATATACAAATAATTAAAAGTACATGTCTAAATAGTTAAAATATACTCAAAACACCAAAAATATCTAAAATATTTATTGATTATCTATCCAAATATTCCAATTAAACCAATTTATATGTTAAGTTTTGGTATTTTGACACAAGTTATTCAAATTTATATGTAATATATTATTTTGTTTTTGCATTATGAAGTTTAAAGCATATAATGAGTTTTAAAATTTTAAAAATAATTTAAATCAGTTAAGATTTAGGGTTTAGGATTTATGTGTCTATACAATATTTTGTTTCTACTTATATAAACTATACATATTATTAATTTATAATTTTAATGAGACCATATATTTACACATAATATTTTTAAAAGTTTATTATTTTATTATTTTATTGTGTCCTATTTTAAACTGGATTAACTCGAAGCTGAAGAAAATATTAATTTATCAAGTTTCTACCGTATAACTAAACAACCCTAACACAACCATTCGTGTATCTTAATTTAGAGCAACTATCATATCAATTTGACTGGTTCAACATCTAAAACCAAAATAAGCATCGTAAATAATTTACAAACAATTAAAAATAGAAAAATTTGTCTAAATATAACAGAAAAACAACATTTTTGTCCTTTTATTATAAAACCAACCTTAATTTGTCTTTATAGTATAAGGATTATATAAAACCCAAAATTAGACCTTGTTTAATCAAATAAATTATTTTCTGGTTATTTTTAAAAAAATTACTTTCTAATTACTTTTAAATTACACTTTTTCTACATAAACACAAAATAAAATAAAATAGCAAAAGGTAATAAACTAAAATCCATAAACACGTTTGTGGAAATAAAGACGAAAAATTAATTGAAAACTAAACATTTATAAAGTAATTGAACAAACATTTTTTTATGTTAAAATCGTTTATGAAAAGAATAATATTTTTAGAATAAATTAAAAGCGTTTATTCAGCTACTTTAAAATTTTTAGAATAAATTAGACTTAAAATTTTTAGAACAAATTAAAAACTAAATATGTTTAGAATAATTTTAAAACTAACTGAATAAATACTTTCTAGTATTTTTAGAATAAATGGAAACCTAAATATTTTAGACTAATTTTAAAAGTAGCTGAATAAATCAAAAACGTCTAATATTTTGGAAATATGTTATTTCATTTT
This sequence comes from Raphanus sativus, assembly GCF_000801105.2. Taxonomy (NCBI): domain Eukaryota; kingdom Viridiplantae; phylum Streptophyta; class Magnoliopsida; order Brassicales; family Brassicaceae; genus Raphanus; species Raphanus sativus. The sequence continues at coordinate 25,527,334 of NC_079516.1, forward strand.
TAAAATATGGCTTTTATATTGTGTAAAAAACATACAGTATAACCTCTTTAAATTAATAATCGATAGATTAATATCTCTATTAATCAATATAATTTATAGTCCCAAATTGAGTTTTTAATTCAATTAGTATCTCGATAAATTAATAATTTCTATAAATTAATAAAAAAATATAGTTTTGGTGTAGTCCCAACGTTATTAATTTATAGAGGTTTCACTGTACAACTAATCTGTAAATAAATTCTACCTTTAAAACATGAGTCTGTTTATATGTTGTCGCCAAAAAAAAAATCTGTAAGTAAATTCTATCTTATGTTGATTTTTTGAATTGTTTTTAGATTTTGTATTCTTTAAATTTTGATTTAAAATATAAAGGTAAAAATGCATTAAGAAAAATTATACCTATCTTTAATCTAAGTAGATTTTGAATGATGATAAAAAGTGCGTTTGAATTTCCTAGTAATTAGATCTATTCTAATAAAAGAGAATCAATGTCCAACTGATAAATATTTGGTCCAATAATGTATTTTATTTATGTAATAGACTATTTTACAAATAACTTTAGCATTAAAATCAAATATGATTATACAAAAATCTAAATATAAAAACTAAAATTTCAAAAATAATTTAAACAAAAAATATACAATGTCTTTTCTGGTTTGTATTTAAAGAGATTAATCTAGTTTCTATTTAAAGGTAGATTAATGATTCTAGTTAAAGTAGAATAATTTGCTATACCCGGTATTCGTTTTCCATCCATTTTTCTTAGAAAATGACATTTAGTTCCATAAAATATAATTAGAAATTTTAATTTAACTGAGCTGAACAAGCATAATCTGAACCTTAACTTTTTTTCTAAACTCCCGCGCAACTAGTTAAAAAGGTTAAATTTCAGAAAATAGAAGAAACAAAATTAGATACTCTTTTTACGTGCCAAAGCAGTTCCCAACACCAAAGATGGACCGACATAAGAAAAACTGCCTGGAGTCAAAATTAAATTAAAATCAAACCGTGTAACAACGCGGGAAAGATGTCGGTAAGATTTTCTAAACCGAACCGAATTAAACCGGTAACGCGCTGCTTACGCGCAAGTACGCAACCTCCACGTCTTCAACATCTCCCGACAGAACACAGATACTTGGTCACTGTCTTCTTTAAATAAATATCTTCCTTCATCCTTCTTCTCCGATTTCAAAAATCTCCGACGATAATGGAATCTTACGGAAACCCTAACAAGCAAACTTCTTCTCTTTACCCTACCGTCGACATGTCAAACCCCGAAGCTCCTCTCAACCCTAGCTCCTCCTCTTCTACAAGCAACCTCTATCCTTCCCTCGACATGAACGATCTCGCCAACAATCTCTTCCCCGAGCAACCTGAGACGCGTTCGACCCCCGTCTCAGCTCCTCCCGCCGCGACGGAGGAAGTGATTCTGACAGTCTCCGGCGCGATTCTCCACCTGATCGACCAATCATACAGCGTCGAGCTCGCTTGCGGCGATCTCTCCATCATCCGTATCGTTCAGGACGGAAACATTGTCGCTGTTCTCGCTCGCGTCGCCGACGAGATCCAATGGCCGTTGACTAAGGATGAGAACTCCGTCAAGGTCGATGAGTCTCACTACTTCTTCACCCTCCGTCCCTCTAAAGACTTCGGATCTGATTCGAGCGATGAAGAAGACGAGGATAAAGCGAAAGAGAACAGTATGTTGAACTACGGACTCACGATTGCTTCCAAAGGTCAAGAGCATTTGCTGGAGGAGCTTGAGAAGATCTTGGATCATTACAGCTGTTTCACAGTACAGAAAGTGTCGGAGGAAGCGAAGGAAACAGGGGAAGAGATTTTGGATGTGACGGTGACGAGAGAGACGTCTCCGGTGGAGCTTACTGGAGAGAGGAAAGAGGTTGTGGAGAAGCAGTGTGCTGTGTATTGGACGACTTTAGCTCCAAATGTAGAGGATTACAGTGGGAAGACGGCGAAGCTGATAGCTAGTGGCTCCGGGCATCTGATCAAAGGGATTCTATGGTGTGGTGATGTGACTATGGATAGGCTCAACTGGGGGAATGATTTCATGAAACGGAGGTTGAGCAAGGCTGAGAAGGAGAGGGATGTTCATCCTGACACCTTGAAAAGAATCAAGAGGTATGTTTTGGATTAATGGTTTTGATTTAGTCTGATTTAGTTAATTGTTTGGTTGAGAGGTTTGGTAATGGTTTGACAAAAAAAAAAGAGGTTTGGTGATGATGTGACTTTCCATTTTAGGAAAATGTTTAGACAAAAGTCCCCAAATTAGGCATGGGCATTTAGGTTGGGGTTTAGCTTAGGGTTTTGTATATGTCTGAATCTGATTCGGTTAATAAGGCTTTAGGTTTTTGGTTCATGTAGACTTTTATAAATTTGTCTAAGATCTATTTTGGATATGAACTCATTTTAGGTTCAGTTGAATTCATATATTTTTATATATCATATCAAAATAAATATGAGTATTTGAGTTAATTATTCGGGTTTCAAATACTAGTTTTGGGTACTAATTCGGATATTGGGTTCGTTTTTTCGGGGTTTTCAGGTTTTTTTGGGTATCTGTAAAGATTGGGTCGGGTTCAGATAATACCTATAACCAAAATACCACCCCACATGATCTATTCGATATATTTACAAATTTTCAGGTTTTCGGTTCCGTCTGGATCCTGGGTTTTAGTTACACATGCCCAGCCCAGGCCTATATCAAAATGTTTTCTTTAGATAATGGAACAGAGTCATGACTCATGTTGTTGAATAGATTTTTTTTTTCTGGTTCGAATTTCAAAATGTAGCATTGGTATGTATATTGATGTCTTGGATTTGTTTTGTTTATGTTAGAGTGAAGAAGATGACCAAGATGACAGAAAGTGTGGCAAACGGTGTTCTGTCTGGAGTAATTAAAGTTTCAGGCTTCTTCACAAGTTCAGTTGCAAACACCAAAGCAGGAAAGAAATTCTTTAGCCTTCTCCCTGGAGAAATCGTCCTTGCAACTCTTGACGGTTTCAGTAAGTCCACTGCTGTCTTGTCTATTTTATAGATAACACACAACTATCGTAAGATTTTCATGATTATTGAAACTGTTGATTCTTGTTTTGATAGATAAGGTCTGTGACGCTGTTGAAGTAGCTGGAAGGAACGTGATGTCAACCTCGTCCACCGTTGCAACCGAACTTGTTGATCACAGGTAAGCTAACTAAGGGCATTCGGTAAAGTCTCGGTGTTATAGAGAGAGGGTCGTGTTGAAGAGAAATGATTTGGTGTTTGATGAATCATGAATGGTACAGGCATGGTGGTAAAGCGGCAGAGGCGACAAACGAAGGGCTAGACGCAGTGGGACATGCTTTTGGGACAGCCTGGGCTGCTTTCAAAATCAGAAAGGCTATTAATCCTAAGAGCGTTCTCAAACCTTCCTCTCTTGCAAAATCAGCCATTAAATCGGCAGCTTCACAGAAGAAAGCCTAGTAAAGGGATCCTTGTTGAAGCATAAACAGGAATATTGATGCATGTTTGTTTGTATTGTCTCTTGTCTTTGGTTCAAATGTAAAACTGAAAAGAGGTTTGGTGCGTTTGGATTAGTTGTTGTGAAGTGTTTCTCTGACTGAGAATCATGTGATGTAATGAATATGCGATGTATTTGCAAGTAGTGGGAGCTCTTAAAATTTATCATCCGAGGCTATTGAGCCAATAATGTCTGTTATAGTTTTGCTATATGTCAAAGCTTCCCATGCTTAATCTCGTGGGTAATGTGACAACATTTGTGACTGATTCTTCTTTGATTATGTTCATCTCATTTGAATTTTTCATCCGGTTATTAGTTTTGAGAACTTGTAATATTTCACATGTAGATGTAGTGTTTATTATGCCTTATTCTTGTTTTTGAATGTGTAACAAGCAATTCTGGCATCAGGCATAATACTTGTCTGTTTTAAGCTATCTAAGTATTGCCAAAGAAAAAGTTAACCATTAGAAAACAAAAGCAGAGGGCATGTTTTGACAGCAATTCCCAAAACTTAAAAATCGATGAGAAATAAAGAAAACAAAAGATGTCAAAAAAAACAAGTATGCTTTGTTAATGGACTGATTGATAATAATCAGATTAGGGCTTGCTTGATTTGCATTGAGCTTACAACATAAGAAGAGCACACCAAACAAGTTGGGTCTGCAGATTCACCGAGACCCCCATTCAAGTCTCCACTCTTTCCAAAGATGTCTGTGCTTGGTATCAACTTTTGGCTTTAGACTTTTAAAGTTGTAGAAACTTTAACGACTGTTACTTTAAAAAAAACAAAAATCGTGTTTAGGGGTGTGATTGGTAGTGACTGTGGGTGCTTTCCACAACCCTATTTATTTTTAAAGCACCAAAATCAGAGCAATCAAGTTTTAATTTATTTTTTAAAGCCACAGCTCTTGAAATAACCTACAGCTGTAAATGTGCTCTGCAGAGCCAAATATACAAAGCAATTTTTAGTGTTTTCATAAAATTCTACAGTAACAAAATCTAAAATTACAGCGAAAAATCTACAGATTTTTTTCTACAGCAATAATTTCGAAGCTACAGCCGTTACCAATCGGACTAGGCTTTAGAAAAAGACTGTAGATTAATGAACAAAAGCAGTTAAAAATGGCTTTGAGTATTTTTAGGAGGCTTTGAGGACTTTGAAACTAGTAAAGCCTGATTAAAGCCTGATTGGATATAATTTGGCTTTGAAGACTTTAGAAATCTTGTAAAGCCTCCACAGCTCTTAAAGCTTATTACCAATCGGTGCCGTAATCTTTATTAAAAACCACCACAACGTTTTTCTTCTGGTCAGTGAATATACTACTTAATGGTCTCACATCTACCGCTAAGAACTTGTTCCAAGACACCTCTTTAGGCTCAATCTTATGCGTAACCCGAACTCTTTTCCTCGATGTACATGTATGAAGTTACACCGATTGTGAACAACAATATGAGATTTAATGGATAAGAGGAATTTAACCCACACGAGAATGACATATCTAAGATCATATAAGTCAAAGATCAAAGTATCTCCACGTCAAAGATATTAAACGGTCTTCACATTCCTGAAAAGGAGGGTGTCAAACAAGATTTCACGTGTAACAAACCACGGACGTTGCGGGCTTGGTGACGGAGATCCACTTCTATAAAAGGACGAAGAAGCTATCTTCACGAGGATTTGGAACTTTTCGCGCTAACGAGAGCTCCAACAGTCAAGACCATAAACACTACATCTTTTTATTAAAACTTGTACTAATAAACTATGTTTATTTACACATCTCAAGGAATATACGTCACTCTTTCACGCCATCTCCGCATTTGATGAAGAACGAGATCTAACAAGTTCACGTGTAAGCTAGTTCAAGTTCTTTTTTTTTTTTTGTAACACGCTAGTTCAAGTTCTTTGAACTTGATATTTACTTGTTAACGACATCTCACTCGAGATGGAACTAATTTAACTATGTTTATAAGTTTGATCCCTTGATAAGATAAGTTGGCAGCTCAATACCAAGTTCATATATATGTTATTGATTTATGTAGATAATTTACTTTTTTAATTATCTTTTTGACTCTTAATTAAAAATTTTGGGTATGGATTTTATATCCACATTTTTCTTTTTTCATTAAAAGGAATTTTTCTTTTTCTGCTAAAAATTAAAAGGAAGTTGACCAATCAAAAAGAAGAGAAAAGAAAACTAGTCGATAGAATCGCATAGATGCTGATATATGCTTTAGTTTTCAGATGCTGTAGTACCGTTTTTATATGATAAGTACCTAACATTTTATTTTGGAAATGCTACAACTGTCATCCAAATATGGAAACAACGAAGTCTAAAGTGTGAAAAAAAAGAAGCTAAATTCATTCGCATCTGATTCAAGAAACCAAGGGAGAGATTGACCCAGGTCTACTTCTAGAATCTGTTTGCAAATTAAGGAAAATTAAATTTTTTTTTTAATTACCAGAGGTATCCTAATTTTACAGACATGGTTGACACTAGTCACGTGTTGCCATGTGTCGGTCATCTGTCCTTGACGACGTCAAAATGTTAATTCTCCAGTGATCGAGATTCAACTACGGTGGCTTTACCATATTGTTCTTTTAATCTCAAGTTAATTACCATCAAACCATAAATCCTGGTTAAATTAAAAAAAATATTATATAGATACTCTCGTACACATAGGTTAGATTGGTCCACATGAACATATGAAATTACAATATAAAGGCTATGAAAGACAGAAAAAAAAACGAATCAAATGCCCTCTAAGTGTCAAAACCACCAATGGTTACTAAGTGCTTTGTACCACTTAACCTTATCCTTTTATTATATTACTGTATAAAATTTATATCTTAAAACTAGTTGTATATGAGATATATATGCTTACGGCATCTTCACTTTATTTCTTTGTCCAACTCTCTCATGGGGGGTTTTTCGTACTAGTCGTAGTCGAGCTACTGTTTTAAGATTTTTTTTCATTTTGCTATAATTTGATACTGTTTTAAGATGTTGATCATTCTTTTCTTATTTTATGTTTTAATAATTATTTCGTTCACACCGTTATATAATAAGTACGATTATCTTATAACAACTTTAAAATGCGTATCAAGTTTTTGACCTAATGTTTCCACAAATTATTTTGATAAGTATTTGCTTAGTACTATATACAATGTAGTGATGCAATGAAAGCAACTAAAAAGTAGAAGATAATTTATTTAAGGACGCATTTGGTGCAGCAGTAAGAAGCTGTATGAAGTATCAGCCAACCAATACTTATAAAAAGGAAAAATAGTAAGAAGAGTGGGGTGTTTACTTACGTGGACTCTATTAAACGTACACATTACAAATTTACATTACAAACCAAGAGTATGTTTTTTGGTAAAATCAAAGTATGTTGATAAATGATTAGTAGGATTAGTCTTACAAAAATCTATACACATTATCCTCACGAAAACTTTAGATACACCTGAATATATCAGTCTTATTTTTTGAGGATGGACACGTATCATGTATTCCCCCGCCTATTGTATTCATTGCATCTTACAAAATTTTACACACATTATCCTCACGAAAACTTTAGATACTTCTAAACTATTAAAGCTGAAGTACATTTTATACTTAACCCAGATTTTTCCTAAATAATTACCATTGTATGCCACTGAACTAAACCATATTTAATATTTAAATTAAACCACTTAAATTTAATTAAATAGTTAACCAAACATACATAAATACTACATTTCAAAAAAAACCGAACTGCTCAATATAATCAAATCTAAACAGTTATGACACGTATTTGTTAAAATCTAACATTGCAAATTAGGAATAATAATAAGAATATTCTCAATTATATCAACTTTACTATCAAGTAACATCTAACTATAAATTAGGGATACTAATACCTAATAATAGCATGCAATATATCAATATTTATATATATCTACACAACTTCTCAGTTTTGATTGGGAACAAGAATATATTGTTTGACGACTTCAGAGATATTTAGAGATAAAGTTTGTTGTTCTAAAAGACTAAAAGTAAAACAAAATTAGTTTTTTTTGTTAATAAGAAAAGACTACGTTATTTGTTTTTCTGGAAAGAAAATCAACATACACGTAATGGGCTTTCATTCTTATTCATATCTATATTATTAAAATTGAATATTAAAACTGAAATATAAATTAAATTTGTTTGAAAATATCGATAACAATTTTAAAAAATGTTTATTTGAAAATTTGGATAATAGTTTTTTAAAAAATAGGTTTGTCTGAAAATATGAATAAAATTTTTTAAAAAAAGATTTGTTTGGAAATATGAATAGCAATATAAAAAGATATAATGTTGTTTGAAAACATAGATAACAGTATATTAAGGAAATAATGAATTTATGTTATTAAGAAAAAGGCACAGGAAAATTCAAATCAAAATAATAATTTAAAGTTTATTTATATCAAAAATTGATTCAAATATATATATATATATATATATATATATATATATATATATATATATTCAAACATTTATTTTTACTAAAATATTTTCCAATAACCATTATTAAAAAATGTTTCCAATTAGTTAAAAAAATATACTCATGTGGAGGGAGTATATGTTTATTTTCCTTATTCAATTCAAAATATAGATATATGTAATTATTTATATGATACTAAAATATTATTAATTATATGTTTGTTATGTTTTTAAAGGAAAAAAATAGATTGTGAACTAGGGGTGGGCGTTCGGGTACCCATTCGGGTTCGGTTTGGGTCTGTATGGGTTCGAGTTTCCGGGGTCAAAGATTTCAGTCACATTAGAAAATTTCTAAATTTTGGTTCGGATTCAATTCGGATCTTTGCGGGTTTGTTCGGGTTCAGATAACCCATTCAAATTATTTTAAAAATTCTTTAATACTTTAAATTTTTCAAAATATATAAACAAAATAATATATTACATATAAATTTGAATAACATATATCAAAATGCCTGAACTTAGCATATAAATTGGTTTGACTTAAATATGTGGATAGAGAATCAATAATCCCCTATATATTAATCCTGGAGCATTACAACATTGTTTGGTAGCCACATGTCATCATGAGAATTATTTTCAGAATTGTTAGAGAAATGGTTGGTCCATCTACACATATATTATAGTTTTTATTAAATAATTATTAAATTAATTATTGATATACAAAATAATATTATCTATTCTTTCCTTAAATAAAAGATATGGAACTTCCTAATATGATTGACATATATATCACCATAATGATTATGAATAATAAAAATTTGATAATATTTTTATCCTCTATACTTTTCGTTTAATTTAGTTGTTAAAATAAATTAAAAATCACATTAAAAGCATATAATAAAAAAAATTATATTTTTTCTTATATGTTGCATTTCGAATTTTTTAAAACGATTATAGATTACTAAAAATGGTACAACCCTCACATTGAAAATTTTGTATCAATGGTAACTTTTTTTCATTTCAGCCCAATGTTTTTAAATGGACATTGACCATTTTTTAATGATTAACTAAATAAACCACGTACATAATAGAAAGTATTTTGGTTTAAAAATTGTTGCATACCCAAAATCAGTATGAACCATTGTCACTTTCATTTGAAATTTGGTTACAATAAAAAATATATGGTTGAGAAAATAATCCGAATGCAAATAACCGAACCAATCCAATCCATAAAATAGTATGGAACTTTAATCAAATTGGTTAGATATCTGAACATGTTTAAAATTTTGGTATCTAAAAAACCGGAACCTAACCCGATCTGGACCAAATATTTTGGGTATCCGAGTATATTTGAACCAAATTTATATACTTAAATATATTATTTAAAAAAAATTAATATCTAAAAGAAATATACAAAATACTTAAGATGATTTTAAATTGTCCAAACTATTTAGAAATATATAAAATAGTAAAAATTATATATTTAAAATAACTAAACATTACTCAAAATACCAAAATACTGAAAATATCTATTCATTTTATATCCAAATATTTAAGTTAAACCAATTTTTACGTTAAGTTTAAGTATTTTGATATACATTATTCAAATTTATATGTAACATATTATTTTTATTTTTCTGTTTTGAGAAAATTTAAAGTATATATGAACTTTAAGTTTTTAAAAAAATTAAATGGGTTATCTGAATCTAAGCCCAAACCGAACATATAAAGATTCGAACCAAGTTTGCAAAGATCCAAACCGAATCTAACCAAACTAAATGATACCTATCCACATGCCCCCTAATCAAATGTAAAAAAATTAATGATAACAAAAAATGTATTATCTATTTAGATACAACATATTTTTTAAAAAATTTGCCCCGCGCAAAGCGCGGGTTATCATCTAGTTATTTTAATTATTTTTGGTGTTTTAAATATACTTTAACTATTTTAGATATTACATTTGACTATTTATATATATTTTCAATTATTTAAACCAAATTAAAAGTACCATATATATTCTGGATGTTTTTATATACATCAAATGTAAAAAAAATATATAAGTATATAAATTTATTTTGAATACATTTGGGTATCCGAAATACTTTGGTTCGATGGATTTAGTTTCAGTTCTCTAAATACCAAAATTTTGAAATTTAATCAATTTCGGTTTGGATTTAATTCTTTTTGGATCGAGATCGGTTCGATTTTTTGGATTTTGGTTTTTTGCTCAACTCTAATATTGACATAAAAAAAATATTTTATAAAAATATACATCCGCACGGGCGTGCGGATCAAAATCTAGTCAGTCTTATTTTTCGAGGATGGACACTTATCATGTATTCCCCCGCCTATTGTATTCATTGCAGACACCCTAATTAATGTAAACCCCTTTTAAACTGAGATATTCATATTATCTTCATAAAAAACATTTAAAAAGTTATAACCTTGTTTGTACTAATTAAAAAGTGACATGCTGAATTGTCATATAATTGGAATGTTAATTTTGCTTACGTGGCAGCGTAAATATTAATTAAAAATTTTGTTAGTCTAAAATTAAATTGCTAAGAAATGTTATATTATATAATATGTCTATTATAGACCATTCATTTATCAAATTAAAATTTATTATCTATTGTTTCTTTAAATAAAACTTATAGAATTATCTAATATGATTAAAAATATATATGGTAATTAATAATTTTAAATAATAAAGATTTGCTAACAATCTATATATTTTCTATCATTTTTGTTAAATTTTTTACTATTAAAATAAATTACACAATTACATTAATCATATAATAAAATTTTAGATTTTTTATATATTTTGAATTTTTCAAAACAAGTATAAATTACTAAACTGTTAAAGGTATCACATAAATTTTTGCGATCCGAGGTCTGCTGTCTCAAGCCTTATGCCCCCACTGCAACTCAATGGAAACGTCCCTGCATCTCTTCTTCGAATATGCCTTTTCCAAACAGGTGTGGAGTTTGGCTCCCTTCTTAGTACATCATGATCTAGCAGAAACCAACTCTTTACAGGAAGCCCTCCGTGCTGTCTCGGCCTCAACTTGTCTTCCTCCAACAGGTATCTCTCTAAACTTAGTCTCTTGGGTATGTTAGAACATCTGGATTACTAGAAATTTGCAGGTTTTCGAAAGTAGAGCTATACCTGCTGCCCAATGTATGACTATAGCTATCTTCAGTGCACGAGAGTGGCAATCTGCTCATGCAGCAGTGCCCCTTCTCCCGCTGGTCGACTCTAACTCCCAGCAAGCGATCATGGCTCCACAAGACACTATCGTCTGGAACTCGGATGCAGCTTGGTCCCGAGATTCCAATACAACATGACTTGGGTGGATATCCTCTTCAGGGGTCACTCACCCCATTTCAGGCACAAAATCCTATCTGAATGTAGCATCTCCATTACTTGCTGAAGCTCTTGCTTTGAGAGAAGACGTAGCTGCAGCAATCTCACTCTCCGCCAACAACGTCTGGTTCAAATCCGACTTGCAAGAGCTCGTCAAAGCTTTACACTCGAGATTATATCCGATGGAGCTTTATGGAGTTCTCATGGATGTCGAGTGCCTATCCCGATCCTTTGATTTTATTTCTTTTTCTTCTGTTCCAAGAGATCAAAACTCTGTCGCTGATCGTCTCGCGAAATCTGCCATTCGCCCTTCTGCTTAATGTCTTGTATTAAACTACTTTTAAGATAATGCAAGTTTAATTGTTCAAAAAAAACTTTTGTGATCAAAGTTTAAATTTCTTATGTAATAAGTACAATGATTATAAAACAAAATGAATAAATAATTTTATTTTAATAGGTTTTATGTTAATATATATATCATATCGTTTAAATTAAACTATACTCATATGAAAATACATACTTATATTTGATATTTGCATTGAACATATATTGAAAAGTTGATATTTTAATTTTGAAATTTTAATTTGTTTTCTAAATGATTATAAATTATTGAAACCACTAAACATCTCACATTAAAAAAAATTTGTTGGTGTAAACTTTTGTTACACAAATATACAAATAATCATAAAATCATATAAGTAGAAACCTCATTTAATAAATATTCATATTAAAAATATATATATCTATGTTAATATCATTTAAATTTAATTATACATCATATACATAGATAATATTGATTGTTTTGATATATTTACTCTAAAGTTATTGCAAACAAACAAGAGTAATCGTTTGATTTATATGCGCACGCTAATTTATTACATAATAGTAACTGATTTCTTAGTTATTTAATACATAATTATTATTTTATATTTATAATATGCAGAAAACATAAAATATATAATATTATGCACAAGAAGCAAATCTTAATCTAAGTATGTATCTCTTTAATAATTTTAAATCTTAAACATTTCTACATCTCATGCCAAAACAAAACAACAAAATGAGAATAAACTTCAAAATCAATTTATATCGAGCAACAACCAAAATGAAAAAAATGACATAAAATTTGAAGATAGATAGGATTGGCACGTGAAAGTAAATTTCTTATAACCATAATTAACTTCTAAATTGTTAAACTATGATAACAAACCAAGCTAACCTAAAATATTTTTTAAAATGAGATCAGCTCATCAGTAAACAAATTATGTAATTAACAAAAAAATAAGTTTAAAGAATTGTTTAAGGGCCAAAAATATTAATTCGATTAAGAATATAAGTTTTTTATGCAATATTTTAAACAATTTTCATATAAATTTACTCTGCGCAAATCGCATATCTTATCCTAGTAATGTATAAAACCAAACTTGGTTGATATATTTATAGGGCATTTAAAAAATACTCATATGTTTCATAATAAGTGTTATTCTAACAATTTTTCTTGTTACATAAAAAGTGTCACTTTACAATTCTAATGCAAATTATATTTATTTTTAGCTGAAAATTAATTGCAACCCCATTGATTTTATAAATTATTTTATTTATTTCAAATACTATTGATCAAATAAGTGTAATTAATAACAATTTACATATATTCCGTCAATTTCTTAATCTATCCCGAAAATATCAAAGTGACACTTATTCCCAAATGGAGGGAGTATCACATTTCCTCCCGCCGCCCAAAAAATAAAGAGTTATTCTTGGGTTCACCCCTAGGGTGAACCTCTAGGTTCACCAACCAATAATTTAGTTATTTCAAATTTGACATCATTTAAAAAAGGAAACAAAATATTGTCAAATTATATTACGTTTTAAAAATAAAAAATAAAGTAAAAATAAATAAAATAAAGTAAAAATAAATAAAATAATACTAAAAATGCAAAAAAATAAATATTTTTTCAAAAAATAAATTAATACCACAAAAAACACTAATCTTTAAATGTTAAACTCTAAATCCTTTAGTAAACCTTTGGATAAATTATAAAACTTTGATTTAAAAAAACTATTTATAACACAATCAACAAAAAACTATACCCTAAATCCTAATCCTAAACCCTAAACCCTTGGGTAAACCCTAAACCCTTGGGTAAATCCGAAATTCTTGGATAAATCTTAAAATTTAAGATTTATCCAAAAGTCTAAGATTTAATATTTGTTGGGAGCGTTAAAAATATTTTTTGAAAATATTTTTTTTTAGATTAAAAAGTTTTTTTTGTGATTAGTATAATTTTTATTTAATTTTTATTTTAAAAGTATAATATAATTCAATAATTTTTTGTTTCACTTTTTAAAAGATACTGAATTTTAAATGACACAATCCTATTGGTTGGTGAACCTAGAGATTCACCCTAGGGAGTGAACCCAAGAATAAGTCAAAAATAAAGAGTTATTCTTGGGTTCACCCCCTAGGGTGAACCTTTAGGTTCACCAACCAATAGAAACTTGTCATTTTAGATTCAGTATCTTTTAATTAAGGAAATAAATAATTTGTCAAATTATATTATTTTTTCAAAATAAAATTTAAAAATAAATAAAAACAATATATAAAAACAAATTAAAAAAAATTAATGTTGTCAACAAAACACTAAACCCTAAACTCTAATACTAAACCCTAAACTCTAATACTAAACCCTAAACTCTAATCATAAACCCTAAACCCTTGGGTAAACCATAAACCCTTGGAAAAAACACTAAACATGTTGTCAACAAAACACTAAACCCTAAACTCTAATCCTAAACCCTAAACCCTTGGGTAAACCCTAAACCCTTGGGTAAACCCTAAACCCTTGGGTAAACCCTAACCCTTAGAAAAACACTAAACATTTGGATAAATTCTAAACTATAAATCTTAAACACTAAACTCCAAATCTTATAAATAAATATTTTTTAAAATAATCTTTATTGAGAACTATTGTTATTTTTATTTATTTAATCTTTTTGTTTATTTTAAAAGCATAATATAATTTGGCAAGTTATTTTTGTTTCCTTAATTAAAAGATACTAGATTTAAAATAACAACTTTTTATTGGTTGGTGAACCCAAGAAAAAGTCAAAAATAAATATCACAATATATACACACCTAGGCACGTTTCTTAGACTTGAAGTCTTAATTGATGGTTTCATTCATGGCAAGGCTTTATCTACGCATGGTAAAACTTCGTGAAATGAAATTGTGACATTTTCTTTACACTATTAAAATGTCACAATTGTCACAGTTGCCAAAAATAAAAATAAAAACTGTGGAATTTTTGACAAAACAATTTACTTTTAGCACTACTTGTGTATATATATATATATGTGTTTTATTTTTTTGTATATTACATGGATGATCCAATTCAAAAGAGCCATGATTGGAATTAACCTCAAACATCCCGGGAAAATGTGTATTTTATCCTAAATTTTATTACATTTTCCTTAAGTGCCTATTCATATTAAATAAAAAATTTAAAATATTACATTAATTTCATTTGTCGTATCCTTTTTTTGAATTTTATATTAGTGCATATTTCATATAACAGAATTCAAAAATACTACAAGCTCTCAAAATCATGCATATATAGATTGGCCGTCAAAGGTATTGATCATCCATTCATTCAAAGGTGTTGGTCATTTTGGATAAATTCTATAACATTTAAAATTTAGAAATACTTTATAAATTCTCAAAATTGTGCTTATATATATATTGACCGTCAAAGGTGTTAGTCATTCACTAATTTATCAAAATGAAGTCATTTTGGATACATTTTATAAAATTAATATATTTATAAGAAATTTAATTTGGTCTACCAGTGAATATGCCTTACTTGTTCACGAGTATGAGAGTTCAAACTTTCCAAATTTTTTTTTTTAATTTTACAGAATTTATCCAAAATAACGTCGTTTTGATAAATTAACGGATGACCAACACCTTTGACGATCAATGTATAAGCATGACTTTTAGAATTCATGTAGTATTTTAAAACTTTCAATTTTACATTATTTATCGAAAGTGACATTGTTTTGATAACTTAACAGAAGACTAACACCTTTGACAGTCAATATATATAAGCACGATTTTGAAAGTTTGTGTAGTATTTTTGAATTTTTGTTTAAATCAGTATTTGAGCAGACACTACTATGAAGTCCGGGAATGAAAATGCATAACGCGTAAAATTCAAGTAATATTTTTAAAATTTTGGTTTAGTTTAGTGTAAAATAACCATTATTACAAAGTTTGGGAAAGAAAAAGCACGACGTATAAAATTCACGTTGAAATAGACAACTTTTCCTGGGTAACCCTATTAAAAATATAAAATTTTAATATTTAATGAAATAAAATTATTAAAGACAATTTCCATTGAGATGGTTGATAGATTTTTAAATCCGATTCTATAACTAATTACACACTCCTTTAGTTTTGTGGAAAAATATCATTTTGACACATTTCACGCAAATTAAGAATTTAAAATATGCTAGTATATCTTTATTTAATATATTTAGTTAAATGAAAATAATTTAAATAAAATTTTATTGGTTATTCGAAAAGGTTAAAAAAAATTAAATATGTGAAGTCACGGGAAAAAATCGCATTTCATCCTGAACTTACACGTCATACATTTTCCTTCCCGAGCTTTATATTAGTGTGTATTCCATACTAAACTAAAAAAAATAAAAATACTACATGAACATTACGTGTCGTGTTATTTCATTCATGAACTTTACAGTAATGCATATTCCATGTTGAACTAAACAAAAATTCAAAAATACTACATGAACTCTCAAAATCATGCTTACAAATATAAGGATCGTCAAAGGTGTTGGTCATTCGTTAGTTTACCAAAACGACGTCAATTTTGATAAATTCTATAAAATCTAAAATACTACATGAACTCTCAAAATCGTGCTTATAAATATATGAACAGTCAATGGTGTTGGTCGTCCGTTAATTTATCAAAACGATGTTATTAATTATATAAAATTTAAAATACTACATGAACTTTCAAACTTGTGTTTATATATTGACCGTCAATGGTGGTCATTCATTAATTTATCAAGACCAAGTCATTTTAGATTAATTCTATAAAAATCAAAAATTATTTTTTGGGAGGTTTGAACTCACACATTGGTGGACAAGTATAAAGTAAATAATTAAATTAATAATAACTAATTTAAACTTATAAGATAATGATATTTAAATTTAAATTCAAAAACATCAATAGTTATAGATTTTTTTATAAAACTAAAACAATAAAAAATTTATAACATTTATTTGATTAAATTAAAACTTAGATATAAGTTAATGTTATACAACTTATACAAGAAATTTACTTTTGTCTAGCAGTCAATATGCTCTTACTTGTTCACTAGTGTGATAGTTTGAACGTCCCAAAATTTTTTTTTTTTAATTTTACATATTTTATCCAAAATAACGGTTGTACATATATATATATATATATATATATATATATATATATATATATATATAAGTATGATTTTGAGAGTTCATATAGTATTTTTAAAATTCTAAGTTTACCTTATTTATCCAAAATGATTTTTTTTGATAAATTAATGGATGACTAACACCTTTGAGGGTTAATATATATATATAAGCATAATTTTGAGAGTTTTTGTAGTATTTTTTATTTTTTGTTTAATTTAGTATAAAATATGCAATATTATAAAGTTCAAAATAAAAAGGTACGACGCGTAAAATTTTATGTGTTATTTCTGAATGTTTGTTTAATTTAGTATAAAATACATACTATTACAAAGTTCGAGAAAAAAGGTACGACGCGTAAAATACACGTTGAAATATACAATTTTCCTTGAAGCTACATTCAAAATATAGAACGACAGTTTTTGTGAAACAAACAAATAATTTAAAATAACATTCTTTGAAACATAATGAATAATATATAATGCTAATTAGTATAATGTAATTTAATTTGTGTAGAAAACCTGATCACATTATGTTTTTGGAATGTTTAGAGGTTATGTGCGAATCCAGTACATCTTGTAGAATGAAGCTCAAACCATTTAAAATTAACTTTTTCTTAAGAGAGTTGACCCTTGTAATCCCTCCAATGTTGACTATCAATTCCAGAATTTTCTACCTTAAGTTCTCCAGCAAAGAAGGTTGAAAATAAGGCGGAAGACCCAATGAAAGGATGCAAGAATGTTTAAACATCTACGTTTCATTGGTCATCCTTTGTTGGAATCTACCACTAGTATAATTACCAATAAACGTTTTCAGTTAATAGTCTATGTTTTGGAATCATATTAGCTTGGACGAGTTTGCTTCGTTCAGGATCGATATGTTTAAGCTTACAGCGCAATATTTACAGAGTTTTACAAAATAGGTCTTAAATATTGCGCTGTAAGCTTACAAAATAGATCTACAGTCTTTGAGATTTATAAGAAAACTATAAAATATATGTTTTATTTTAGTAATGCATGGTGTCATTAGTTCAAACTTTACTGGCTAATAACTCTTTTGTACCAAAGGTTTATCAATTGTATTTTCAACTTACTAGATTGTTTAGCACATGAACAATTCTGATACATAACTAAATAATATGTTTATCCCCTATATATTAAAGAGAATCATTAGAACATTTGGTGTATCCATGTGTCATCACCATAATGCTTCTTAGAATCCTTAGAGAAGTAAGTTGATCCACATGAAAAATATAATAAGTTTTTTATTAAACTAACAATAAATTAATTATTAATGTTCTTCATTATTTCCTTAAATAAAATTACGGAATTTCCAAATGTAACTAAAGTATATATATGACAATTAATGATTTTGAATAATAAAAATTAGAATAGAGTATCTTTTATTATTTATTTTAAAAAATTAACTTATTAAAATAAATTAATAATACAAATTTAGATTTTTCTGTATGTGTTATATTTTAAATTTTTTTAAATGACTATAAATTATTAAAACTATTGAAAATCTCATATTGAAATTTTGTGACCATGATTTAAAATTTTGTTATGAAGATACAAATGATTACAGAAATCATATAAGTAGGAAATCTTATTTAATAAATATTAAGATTTATATATATATATATATATATATATATATATAATTAAACTATATACCATACTATACCATACAAATACATAAATATTTAATTTCAAAGCTTTGAACAATCTTTTTTGATTCAAGTTTTGATCAAATATCGACAACTTAATATTAAATTATAAATTACTAAATTTATTAAACATCCCACAATTAAAATTTTATTATCAGTAATTTAAAATTTTTGTTATAAAAAGATACAAATGATCGAAAAAAATATGAATAAAAACATTAGTTAATAGATATCAGTATTAAAAATATAAATATCATTTAAATTTAATTATTTACCATATGAAATAGAAATAATTTTTATTTGGATTAATAAAATTATTTAGGTGTTTGCACCAATCTAATTATATATATAATAGTTACTGGATTTTTAATTATTTAATATATATTTATTATTTTATAATATGTAAAAAAAATATAGTATATAAAAATAATTTATATATAATCTTCATTCCGCGAAAGGCGCGGATCTTAAACCTAGTTACTATTTAAAAGCTGTAGAGATAACCCATGTGTTGATTATTTACGATCAACTTGCCCTTTGTGGCTATTGCTCCCCAACCACTAATGACCAAAGAGCACACAATGTTAATCAAAAGACAATATTAAATCATAACTATACATATCCGTATACGAAATGCGTGTGAAACTTTGAAGATTCAAAGGCTTACAAGTTTCAGTAATGCATGCACATTTTTTTTTTAAGCACACATCATTACCATTCACCTAAGTCTTCTGATTAGCCCCTTTTGAGATTTTCTCTAGATTTTCAAATCTTTTTTCTTTGGATTTTGATCTCCTTTGTTTTTGATTTTATGCTAAAGCTAGATTTGAATCTTGCTTTAAACACAAACAACACACGGAAATTCTAATACCATATTTTATATAGAAACCATACATTTTTGTTGTCATCTAGATGATTATATATATTTTATGTGAAATTTGAATATATGAGTTAAACTTTGAAATTGAAGTATGTGTTTTATACTTCAAATAATGACATGAGATATTTTTTATCTATGCACACAACAACAATGTACATTCTTGTTTTGTTAACATGAATATCAGAATATGTAAAAAAACAAAGGGCTTCTTTAGATATAAATTTCCATAGTGCGGATTTAAATCCTAGACAAAATGATCAAAGAATATACATACATCCACTAATTTAAGGGAAATCCTTCACAGCCTTTCAGATTTGAACTTGAGATATATATTGAGAAGAGTGTGGCCGACTATGACAGTTTAAAGATAAACTAATTAATTTTCATCCAACATAAAAAATGAAATTGAAAAAAAAATTACAATATAAAAACACCTAATCCTTTAATTGAATCATCAAAAGCATTATCAATGAATTTGTTACTTTTTTACCAAGTTCACGGGTCGTTTACTAACACCGACTATGCTTTATAGATTTGTTACTTGATCATGAAGCTCCAAGATATTTTTGCTAAACTTTGGTCAAAATTAATTATCGCCGTGATATAATGACATTGTTTTTTCTTTTTTACCACCAATGACAGTTAACCTTTTTCTTTTGTTAACCAGCGAAAGTTTTAGCACTGAAAATATTTGAGCTATAAAAAATTATAGGGATAAATTGGAAAAGATAAAAATCAACTCTTGATTAAAGGGAACCAAGCTAGAATAATATTTCTTCTTTTTTTTGTGTGTAATAATCTAACTATTAAAACTGAAATACAAATAAGAAATAACCATCAATTTATCTTATTATTTATAATTTATACCACTAAAATTATCTCTTCACATTTACTAATTATTATTGATATATGTCATTTACAAAATCTTAACTAACCGACAGATTTTTTTTTTTTTCATTTCGGATAATATATTTGTAGTTTAGAAAACAGTAGATGACAAAAAAAGTTTTAGAAAACAGTTTAGTAAGTTATTTATTATTTTCATATCTTGAGTTATATAAAGATGGATTTTAAGTCTTTGTTTTATACATTATATACCCTTCATGTCGTATAGATTATACTATTTGTATCTCAGCTACAAATTATATTTTTTTTCTTTATATAAACCAAACCATGACTATCACATATTATTCTGTATTGACACTACTGTATAATAAATTACTATTTAAAGTCTACTTTTTAGAATATTTATGGTTAGTGCATGCAAATATTATCATAATGTTTTGGGGACAGAAGCTGGTATTCAAGGTTGCATCAACGGAATATTTTAAGAACCATGAATTGTATCTGTAAAACTAACTTACCTTTTTTGATACCTACAATCTTCACTATCAACAAAAAATATTCTTAATTTTTTTGATATTTCAAGTAACTTAGCTTAAGGTGTGCCTAATTATTAGAAACTACAAAACCAAAACGACATCATTTTTTTCAGTTCCATTCCAAGTCTTAACTCTTAACTACCATTTAGTTATAGAAATGAATCCTCACTACACTTATCTAATTAAACAACTTAACATATGAATCCATGAATCTTTTTTTTTTTTGATCAACATGAATCCATGAATCTAAAATTTCATTCTAACAAACTTTAACTTTGGTACACTATAAAATAAGAACAGCAAATTAATATGAAAGGTTCAAGAATTTCCGAGGAATAAAAGATGTTACATTAAAAAATTATTGCATATAAAATTATTGTGTTTAGAAATATTATATTAAACAAATAATTAATATAGGTAAATATTGAAAGCATACCGTAATATTCATATAAAAATTCAATATATAAATTAAAACAAACACTCGCATGGACGTGCAGGCTAAAATATGATCTTGTTTAAAAAGTAGGTATACAATATCATTTAAAAGTTTATATCAAATTTATATACTATTCACCCTGTTTCACAAAGAGAGTTATTTTGATACTTTTTCTTTATAATGTAAAGAGGGTCAGTTTAAATTTTCAATACAAACTATATATATTTAACTTTAATATTAATTGTAAAACTAGATCTACCACATATAAGCAAGTGAACAACAAATATGGATCAATATTTTTATATGATTGTAGTAGATAGTGTTAGCACGTTAACTATTTGAAATAACCAAATAAATAAACATTTAAAAAACATAAGCTGAATATTTTTCATTTAATTATATATATATATATATATATATATATATATTTACAGCATTAATTTTATAAGGAATAGATCATTAAAAATTGAATATTTGCATTTAACTATTACATCTAAAATTTTAGAATGATAAATAATTTATACTATATGATTTTGGTATGTATTTTAGTATTTTTATTATTAAACAAAAGTTAAATTTACATAAGTTATGGATTTTAGTATTTAGATTATTAAACATAAGTTACATTTACATATGATTTTGATTTTACTATTTAATTTTAGTATGTATTTTTATATTTCAGAAATGCTTTTTAAAAAATACATAAACATGCATTTTAAAAAACACTGAAGGAATATCAATTTAAGCCACCAATTAAGAAATAACATATATAATGTCATGATATAAATAACTGAAAGAATATTTTAATTGCTATTATACAAAAACGAATTTACTAAATAATAGTTCTTGATTTTAGTTATTCTATCCAAACCATAATCACTATACATTTCTGATGATCATAACTTACACACGTTAAAATATTTATGATATAATGAAATTAACTAATAAAAAATAAACTATGCTTACTTTTATCAATTTCAAGTACAAAAAGCCATAGCAATCATAACCTTTGCTCGAATACTTTAATGAAATGGTCTAGAGAAAATGTTATGTATGTGTCTAGCATATTTTAGCTCTAATAGAATATTTAGGATTTTTGTGTTTATATTTTTGATTTTCTTTCAGAAAATGAAAAATTGTAGTCTTTTAAGTTGATGTAATAGCTAAGTTATAATTCCACTTGCGATTCTTATGGAAACTTCTATATATTATTTTTGTAAATTTATTTGTTAACTAAAACTAGAATGGAGTTCACTTATAATTATAGAAGTGAATTAAGAGTTAATTTCAAATTGTACTATAGTTTTAATAGTATTGATGTAATGAACGTATAAATAATTTATTTATCTCAAAACTTAAACAAATATAATTATTAAAATATAAATGAACTTCAATCATTTTGTAATTTTTATAGAAAATTTTAAATAATGCTCTTTTTTTAAATGATGCTCTTTAAAAAATAAATAAAGTAATTATTATTTAAAAAGTTAGTAAGAAAATACATATTCTGTTATTCCTATAAAAAGACAAACCCTAAACTAGCAAATCAAAACACTCCAATTTTTTAAAACCTCTGAGGAGAGAGACAACTCAAAGTTAAATGATTTTTTTTTCTGAAAATAAAAAAAAAATTCTAAAGTTAGGTCCGTTAATAGTTTCTCATTTTTTTTTCCCAAATTGAAATTTATATATATAATACGGGCCAAGCCCAATTACATGCTAAAAGGCCATACAACCCGGCCCAAACAACATGAACACAAAAACAAACCAAGCTAAACCGACTCCGGTTTACTCAAACCACAAGAAACCGAACTTTAAACTGTTCATAACCGGCACCGACACAGCCCTAAACACGTGTCGTTCATCCTCTTCTTTTCTCATCTCGGCGGAACCGCCCTAAACCTGCACGGCGCCGCACCGGCGATCTTGCACGGAGAGCATCATCGCCTATCCGCGAGCTCCTCCCAAACCAAACCGGCCATCTACTGAACATTCAAAGCCCGAAGATCGTAACCTTTGAAACCTTCTCTTGTCATCGTTGCCGTCATCTGAGAGCATCATCTTCTACAGAGATTTCATCTACCATAACCCGAGCAACCACCCCACCGACAAGAGCTCCCACGCCGAACAAACAGAGCCAAAATAAAAAACCAAACACCAAACACCCAAGAGACTACGGGTTCCTTACCGACAGCGCAGAACTATGTGAGCTTCCACCCTCCGGAGCCAAAGGCCGGCGAAGACAGACGTGAGTAAGTCTCTTCTTCCCGGAGACTAGAACCGGCGTCGGCGAAGCTGAGACAGCCTCCACCTCCCAGAAAAGAGCCGGCGACGACGGATCTGTGGTAGCCTCCATCTCCCGGAAGCGATTATTTAACAAGTGAGCCGTTCTCCTCTCGTCTAGACCATCCACACGAGCACGTCCTCCCTCCAGACACAGAAGCCACCAGAAAAAAGTGATTCCAAACCAGAGCTCCGACAAAGCGTTCGAGGAGAGGTGACGAAGGAGACGCAAAGGAAGCCTGATTTAACGGAGGAGCAAGAGTTCCGGCGACGGCACGGACGCTCACGCGTCGGCCGTACGCCGGATCCGAACTCCGATCTAGATTCTCTCTCTTCTCTCTCTTCTCTCTCTTCTGTTTTTTTTTGTTCGAGCGATTTTAGTTTCTCATTTATTTATGCCTTTTTAAGATTATTAAAAAAACAATATTAAAACTAGAAAAATTCCCTCACTCCGTACATTCCTCTGTAGCTTCTGTGCTCAGTGGACCTGAAGAAGCCAAATATAATCTGTATTACCTTCTACACATTCCCACTGGCCAAAATTCGAAGATCTTTGCTTTTTCGTTTATTTGATCTTGTTAAAAAAAAAAGAGAACAAAAGATTTCATCTTTCTGTTTATTCTCTGTATATATAAATAAGAACAAACACTGTCTCTGCTTCTCTATTCTCCAGTCTCTGCTTCTCTCTATTCATCAAAAAGTTTGAAGCTTTACCATTTTTGCTTCATCGGTTTCTAATTTTATAACTAAAATATTAATTTTTTTTGGGTTGGTATTGATCAAAGAGTGGGGAGTGACACAAGAAGCAGTAAAGTCATTAGCTTTCCACTAAATAAAGAAAGCACCGAAACAACAACAACAACAACAATAACAATAACAAAGACCCCAAACATGTGTCTTCGTTTCTGAACAGAAAGATGCAAAGAGATAGCTTCTCTGTAAGTATTGAGAGTCTTCCTGATTCTCCAATGGGTCCAAGGAAGAAGAAGATCACTAAACTGTTCGATAAAATGACTGAATGGGTTACCCCTTGGAGAAGTAACTCTGAGTCGTCGCCAAGAGAGGGAAGGATCATACGTGGAGATGTCGAGCAAGAACAGTTTCAATACGCAAGCAGTCACTGCTTGTCTTCTTACTACAGTGTCTTTGTCGTTCGCCTCGCTATAATGGTTAGTTTTGGCTTGTCTAGTTATTATTAATTTTGTTTAGTTAATGATCAACGTTTTGATGAGAAAGGTGGAAGCTTTATAAGTTGAGGTGTGTGTGCAGGTGATGCTAGCAATTCTAATAGGGCTTTTAACCATACTAACATGGCACTTCACAAGGATATATACAAAGCAATCGCTTCAAAACTTGGCATATGGTCTTCGTTACGAGCTTCTTCAGCGTCCAATCTTAAGGATGTGGAGCGTTTTAAACACCACATCCGAGCTAACAACAGCTCAGGTCAAGCTTTCTGAATATGTCATAAAAAAATATGACAAGCCAACAACTCAAGAAGAACTTGTTGAGGTTACACTTTCTGTTTTTTTCATTCAAAAAGAAAAAAATACACTTTCTGTTTTCCAGTTCTATTCTTTTTTTTTTTGTTTTTTTTTATTTTGAGATGATTTATATTAATTCTTAAAACTTTATAATCAGATGTATCAAGCAATGAAAGATGTGACATGGGCTCTGTTTGCTAGTGCTAAAGCTCTAAATGCCATAACCATAAACTACAGAAACGGGTTTGTCCAAGCTTTCCACAGAGATCCAGCAAGTAGCAGCACTTTCTACATCTACTCTGATCTCAAAAACTATTCCATCAGCGAGACGACGGGCCTTGAAGATGTAAAAATGTCAATGGGTCACGGCTGGAACAACCAGACAATACATGGAAACATGACCGCCATTTGGTACCAGCAACAGCTTGATCCAATAACAGGTGCAAAGCTAGGGAAGCCTCGTCAGATTCCACCGGATGATCTCATCAACATCGCAGGAATCTCACAGGTGCCTGATGGTGAAGCTTCTTGGCATGTGACAGTAAGCAAATACATGGACTCTCCGCTTCTATCTGCCGCTTTGCCTGTCTTCGATGCTTCGAATAAGAGTATTGTGGCTGTTGTTGGGGTGACAACTGCACTTTACAGCGTGGGGCAGCTGATGAGAGAGCTTGTAGAAGTCCATGGTGGGCATATTTATCTGACATCTCAAGAAGGATACTTGCTTGCTACTTCCACAAACGGTCCTCTGCTAACGAATACATCAAGAGGGCCTAAGCTGATGAAACCCATTGATTCAAAGGATTGGGCTATACAGACAGGAGCTCGTTGGTTGGAGAAAACTTATGGTAGTAATCTCCCTGACGTTGTTCATGCTGACAATGCAAGGCTTGGTGACCAACAGTATTACCTTGATTCATTTTATCTTAATCTCAAGAGACTTCCAATTGTAAGTTTTCTCTATCAAGAGTCTTTTAAGCATAAGATTCAAATCTTGTCTAATTTTTCGGTTTTACGCATTTTGCAGATAGGTGTTGTCATTATTCCCAGGAAGTTTATAATGGGAAAGGTGGATGAAAGAGCCTTCAAGACTTTGGTTATACTGATCTCTGCTTCTGTCTGCATCTTCTTTATTGGATGTGTCTGCATTTTAATCCTCACAAATGGAGTTTCAAAGGAGATGAAGCTAAGAGCAGAACTGATAAGGCAGCTGGATGCAAGAAGAAGAGCTGAAGCTTCAAGCAATTACAAAAGCCAGTTTTTGGCAAACATGAGGTTTGTCAAATTTCTTTTGATTGTTTAACATTCTTAATGTTAAAAACTGAGATGAGATATATTATTATTATTTTTGGATACACTAGCCATGAGTTGAGGACACCTATGGCTGCTGTGATTGGATTGCTGGATATTCTGATATCAGATGATTGTCTTTCAAATGAGCAATATGCAACAGTCACTCAGATCAGGAAGTGCTCTACAGCACTCCTCCGGCTTCTCAACAACATACTGGACTTGAGCAAGGTCAGAACACTAGTTTTGATATTAGTATTACGTTTGCATCTGTAAACTGTTCTCTGATTTATTCATTTTCCGCACCATAGGTTGAGTCTGGAAAACTTGTTCTGGAAGAAGCTGAGTTCGATTTGGGACGAGAACTTGAAGGACTTGTTGACATGTTCTCAGTGCAGTGTATTAACCACAATGTAGAGACTGTTCTAGACCTCTCAGGTACGTACTGCTTCCATCTTGTGTCTTAGACTGCTAATAACTGAATCTTCATTGAAATGAAACCCGGTTTATGATTTCTCTTTCCGCAGATGATATGCCAGCATTAGTCCGAGGGGATTCAGCAAGACTTGTTCAGATCTTTGCAAATCTTATAAGCAATTCTATAAAGTTTACAACAAGTAAGTTTCTTTACCTTCTCTATCTTCTCTTGTTTCTTTCATGACAGAGATGCATTGCTAATCTATGGTTACTTTGCAGCTGGCCACATTATTCTCCGTGGATGGTGCGAGAGTATGAGTTCTCTGCATGATGAGATGAGCTTAACTGTTGAAAGAAAGAAACCATGGGCTCCAATGAAAACAAAGCTGGTGCATCACAGAAATCATCTGCACAAGTCTTGTAAGAACGAGAACAAAATGGTTCTTTGGTTTGAAGTTGATGACACTGGATGTGGTATGACTCTTGAGCTCTATACAACTTTATTCTCCATCTTCCAGGTTCTGAAAGTCACTTTATTGTATAAATCTTGTTTACAGGAATAGATCCAAGCAAATGGGACTCTGTGTTTGAGAGCTTTGAGCAAGCTGATCCTTCTACCACTCGGACGTAAGTGATCACAATAAAGTGCAGACAATAAATGTATAAGCAAAACTAGGCCTGCGGATTCGAACCAAACCAGCCTAACCGAACCAAAATTTTTGGTTTTCGGTTCAGTTACGGTTTTGAGTTCAAGATTTTGAAAATGGTTCGGTTTTTGCTTGTTGAAAAATAAAAAATAATTGATTATCAAAAATAACCGAACCGTACTAACAATCTGAGCTATCTTTGGTTAAAAAATTTAAAACCTAAACCGATAATACCCAACCCGAATAAACCAAAAAAGTATCCAAAACAGCAGGGCTAAGCAAAGCTATGTTGTTTATTTGAGTCTTAACCCTCACTGTTCTTTTACAGGCATGGAGGAACCGGACTTGGACTGTGTATCGTGCGGAACTTGGTTAGTCTAGTCCGGAACATTACAGTTTGATGAGTCAAACAAACCATCTGATACCTCACTTTGTTGTAACTTTACAGGTAAACAAGATGGGTGGAGATATCAAAGTAGTACAGAAAAATGGGAGAGGGACTATAATGAGACTACACTTGATTCTGAGTATTCCTGACAACGCAGAGCAAATCTACCAGCCAGAGTTCTCCAAGTACGGTCTTGTGGTACGTAACGACATTGATTTATGTGGATCATTGATTAAAGCTTCTTTTTTTGTGAGCAATGTGTTTTGAATGGAACAGGTTCTGCTTTCAATGTCTGGAAGTACAGCAAGATCAATCCAATCAAAGTGGCTGCGTAAACACGGCATTGCAACAGTGGAAGCATCAGACTGGAACGTGCTGACTCAGATCATCAGAGACCTCTTCGAGACGGGAAGCCGTGAAAACAGCTTTGACTCGCAGCACACCATCGCTGAATCACTGAGAGCAGAGCTTTCGAACATACAAGAGATCAAGAACCCTGTGTCTGTCATAGTGGTGGACATCGGAGTTCTCGATCTCACAACAGATATATGGAAGGAACAGCTTAACTACCTCGACAGGTTCTCTAGCAAAGCGAAATTCGCTTGGCTGCTGAAGCATGACACCTCCAACACAGTCAAAACAGAGCTCAGACGAAAAGGGCATGTCATGATGGTTAACAAACCCTTGTACAAGGCCAAGATGATTCAGATTCTTGAGGCTGTGATAAAGAACAGGAAGAGAAACAGAGGAAACGCTAGTGATGAATCACATGACTGCTTAGAAATCGATCCAACACAGTTCGACGCTTGCAGCTCTGATGACTCCTCAGAGGCACATGGAGATAATACATCTTTGAAACCAACCTCATTACCCTCTCCAGTTCTTAAGAACTACCTTCTTGACATCACTAAAAGCAACGATGAGTCAACAACATCTGCAAGTACGCCTCAGAAGAAACAAGAAGAAGAGGAAGAAGACTGGAAAGATCGAAGTAACAGGTTGTATTCAGGAGTTGCTTTGGATGGAAAGAATCAGAAGTCTCTCGAAGGGATAAGGATCTTGCTAGCGGAAGATACACCAGTTCTTCAACGAGTAGCCACCATAATGCTTGAGAAAATGGGAGCAACTGTAACTGCAGTTTGGGATGGACAACAAGCAGTTGATGCCCTCAACTACAAGTCCATCAATGCACAAGAACACAACTTGTCTGAAGAAGAAACCAATCCGCAGAGCTCCTCCTCACCTTATGACTTGATCCTCATGGACTGCCAGGTACTAACTTTTTTTATTTCTTTTATACTCTCAACACATGCGAGTACATGACATTTTTGTTCAAACATGGCAGATGCCAAAAATGGATGGATATGAGGCAACGAAGGCGATAAGAAGAGCAGAGATTGGCACTGAGCTTCACGTTCCAATAGTGGCATTGACGGCTCATGCAATGTCTTCTGATGAAGCCAAGTGCTTGGAAGTAGGAATGGATGCTTATCTCACAAAGCCTATTGACCGAAAGCTTATGGTCTCTACCATTTTGTCACTTACAAAACCATCAACAATCCTTACTTCCTTTTCTGATTGAAGTTTAAACAAGGGAGAGGGAGAGAGAGACTTTCTTAGGTTCGGGATCTTGGCTTTTTTGTATATATATGTGAAATTGTAGTGTTCGGTGAGGTTTTTGAAGGGAAAGAGAATCAAAAGTTTCTGTTTTCGGGGTCATTCTTTGTATACTACGATACTAAAGAATGCTTCTTGTACGTAAATAAATAACTCTTAATACTATATTTTGTTTTGATAAAAAAAAAATACTATATTTTGTTTTATGAGTTTTATCGAGTCCCATTGCCTTTGCTCATCTATGAGGGGTCCTGAAGCAAGACCAACCAAATATTACTGCTTTCCGGTTTTTAAGTGAAGAGCTCATACACTACATGTTGTTTTTTAAGGAGGAAAGAGGACATATAAGGAGGACATATAAGGAGGACATATAAAAAAAATGGCCTATACAGGTTTCGAACCTGTGACCTTCGCGTTATTAGCACGACGCTCTAACCAACTGAGCTAATAGGCCTTTTGCAATTTTCTTCAATCTAAATATAAATAATTAAATGTACTAAGAGTGTTTTTGATGCGTCTGATCCATTATGTCTGTTTATGGAAAGCCTAACTTGGATATTCTAATTCACTAGATGAAGTATCATAGTTTCTATAATATGGTCTTTAGGATATTAAGATACTAGCTAGCTTTGTTTGATGGCATGAGCAGTCAAATCAAGTTCATGTTATCTAGTAATTCAGTTCTGTAAAAAATACGCACCTCTTGGATTATCTCATTAAGTCTACTGATTAAAACTCATGGTATCAACACGCCTAACATCATTTTCTGTTTGATGCAATGGTGAAAGTTAACAAGATAACCTTTTTAGTGTGTGTGTGTGAATTTGATTGAATACTTACAAGAGCATCTATATGAAGCTGCTATGTTTCATTGCAGGATGGGAGTCCAAATACCCATTCGGGTTCGGATCGAATATTTTATCTCTTTGGGTATTTTGGTGTAGAAATGTACTATTTAGTTGCGTGTTTTTTATATTTTGAATTGGGTTCGGTTTAGATATATCCGAACTTTGTATTCAATATTCAAAAATATATATGATATTGACAAGTTTTGGATTTTTTTACATTTGCACTTATATTTATACCCTAACTTATATAATACAACATGAAATAATATAAATATCCATAAATTGAATTTAAGATAATTAAAATACAAAATACGTCAACAATAGATATACCATGTTTTATTATATAATTTTAGATATACTCGGATTACTTTGAATTTTGAATCTGCAATCTTGGTGTCAAGGATCGACGGATCCATGCGGCATGAAGCTTCTAGGAAAAGGAAATTTTTGAACTGAATCGATTTGGATAGTGTCATATTCGGTTCAATTTTCTATTTTCATATAAAGCCAGAAACATATATGGCGGAAAAGAAAAGAAATGGTTTAAATATTTTGCCTCCAGAAACAGTTTACAGCTATTGTAATCATTTTATGTTCCCGCTTAATGAATATTTTCCCTAGCACTAATTTAGTGTTACAAAAAAAAATCAGATTTTATGAGTTTTAGTAGAATAGTTGGTGAATTCATACTACCGCGAACTGTTAACAATACTCATATTTCTTGTAGTGATAACTGAATTAAAAACTATTTGGAGTTGGTTTGGGTTTAAATCTGAAACCAACAGAAACCCAAAATCCAAGTTAAACCGGAAAAAACAAAAAAAAAAGTTTGGGTCATTCAATTTTTGAATAAATTTTATTTATATGTATATATATTTAATTTATTATTATTTTTAGTTAAATAAATTATATTTTGGATATCTGAATACATGTTTGATTTTTGATTCAGTTTTAGTTCAATTTCGATCTTTTGGGTTTTAAGAATTATGATTTGTTCGGGTTTCTGTAAGTGTTGGTCCGATTTCAGTTTCGGTATTTTGGTTTTCGAGTTTTGGATAATATGGCCATGACTAATTGACATGATAATTTTCTTTACCCACACAATCTGAATCACTTAGCAATCCAAATTAGTTGTTAAACATAACCAAAATGTCGAATTGGAGTTCCATTTGACAAGTTTACTCACCGGTTAAGAAGATCAACTAACTAGAGTCCACATCAATTTAATTTGTTTCCAAGCATTTCCACCAGACTAAGTAACATCAGATTTAGAGTTAGATTGAGTGATTGTAGGTAGTAAACTTGTAATCAATGAAATATTTACGCATTGAGTTCCTAATACGAAAATCTAAAACCTTTTTTCTCAAGTCAACCTGACCTAATACCTTACTGCGAATCATTGGATAGACACAACTCATATTAAGCATGTTTATATATACCACAAGGTATCTACATTCCATAACAATGAATATCAATATTTAGGCCTATTTTCTGTCGACTATCAATATTTAGGCTTATTTTCTGTCGACTAATTAAGCATGTTTAAGGCCCATCAAATGCCTTGTTAGGAATACAATAAGGAATAGTGGAATACACGACCAAGTTAAGCAAATGCAGAAATTAGTCGCTCCCCATGACACAAGAATGATGATATTTTCATATTATGCCACTTGAATATTAGTGTTAAGCATCTATACAATGATTTTAGGAAAATTATTACATGACAGAAAGCTAAAATAATACTACATGAAAGTTATGATGAATTAAACTGTTTTTTTTTTAAACTGAATTAAATTGTATTTGTTAGGGAAAGAACAAAAACATTCCACACTTTCTTCTCTTAATCTTTGTTTATGTCACAAGATAACAACATCTTCAAAATAATATTTATCTTACACCTCACTAATCCCTTCTTAATTATTTTATTAATATTAAACTAGATAGTAAACGGAAATTTTGAATGATCGTTCATATATATTAAGATCTCTCAATGGTAGCTTTTTCTAGGCTTTGTTTCACTTCTCATACATGTGGGTCATTTCTCTACGAAATTCTAGGAGAATGGTCGATGTATCTAGTTTTGAGACAAGTCATGTTCATTCAAGAAGTCCCACCCAGTCGGAGATGAAGCAGGGGAGAATTGAAGAAAATGCAAAGACCGTACCATTCTACAAACTGTTTTCTTTCTCAGATTCTACCGATGTGTTGTTGATGATCGTTGGTTCGATCGGAGCTATCGGAAACGGTCTTGGCTTTCCGTTGATGACATTATTGTTTGGTGATCTTATTGATACGGTTGGTCGAAACCTATTCACAGACGACATTGTTGAGTTAATCTCCAAGGTTAGATATAGATGCACAAAGGAAACAATCTTTCAAGTTTTACTTGGTTATGTTTACTTTATTTTGTTTGGTTTTCTTCGTTTTAGATTTGTTTGAAATTTGTCTACCTTGGACTTGGGACATTTGTAGCAGCCTTTCTTCGTAAGTATAATACTCTCTCTAGTTCAAATCGAATATCTTTAATACCATGTAAACATTATTAACGTAAAATTTGGCATAAATAAATAAAATTAATCTCAAGTGAGAACTAATAAAAAGTCAGAAAATATCATGCTATTAATTAACTTATGTAAAACATATCAAAACACAACTACTATATATTACACAATTTTTTTTTGTTTCTTGTTAAGGAAGAAAGCAATTTCGTTTTATGTTTTCCCCTGTTCTAGAGGTGTCTTGTTGGGTGATTACTGGAGAAAGACAGGCTGCAAGGATAAGAAGTTTATATCTGAAGACAATTCTAAGACAAGACATTGTATTCTTCGATGTCGAAACAACCACAGGAGAAGTAGTTGGTCGAATGTCAGGTGATACTGTTCTTATACTAGATGCTATGGGCGAGAAGGTAAACAAACGAAAAATACCCCCAAAATAGATGTTATTGTATAAATAGATAGAAATATATGAACTGTGAAGTTTTTTCTCAGGTTGGGAAGTTTATACAGTTGCTAACAACATTCTTGGGTGGATATGCTTTAGCGTTCGTGAAAGGATGGTTACTTACACTTGTTATGTTGACATCAATTCCTCTTCTAGCTATGGCTGGTGCAGCTACGTCGGTTATTTTTACTAAAGCTTCTTCTCAACAACAAGCTGCTTATGCCAAAGCTTCAACTATTGTTGAACAAACTTGCGGGTCTATTCGAACCGTAAAAATACTTCCTTGCCCTCCTTTACTTGTTGACTTATCACAAAATATACAAAAGTATGAAACATAAACCATGTTATTGCACGATTCCTCCAGGTTGCTTCATTCACGGGAGAGAAGCAGGCGACGAGTGGCTACAAAGAGTTGATAAACTCAGCCTATAAATCGAGTGTCAAGCAAGGTTTCTCTGAGGGTTTAGGGTTTGGAGTGATGTTCTTGGTGTTCTTTTGTAGCTATGCTTTGGCTATATGGTTTGGTGGAGAAATGATACTCAGAAAAGGATATACAGGTGGTGCAGTGATTAATGTAATGATCATTGTGGTCACAAGTTCGATGTGAGTAAAACATATCTTCCTTAGTCTCAATTCTCAAAGGCACTTAAAATAATTAGAATTATTTTATTAGGGACAAACATCCCACTTCCGAATTAAGTAACATCTTATATCGGAAGTGGGAAGAGATTTAAGTAATATATAAGCGAAATGAACCAATTCGCTTATAGCCAATTGGTTTTATCTAACTCTCTCTTTTTGTGTTTCTTTGGATAGGTCTTTAGGGCAAGCAGCACCATGTCTAACCTCATTTGCAGCTGGTCAAGCTGCAGCTTATAAAATGTTTGAAACAATAAAAAGAAAGCCGGTGATTGATTCTTTTGATCTAAACGGGAAGGTTTTAGAAGATATACAAGGCGAAATAGAGCTGAGAGATGTGTGTTTTAGTTACCCTGCAAGGCCTAGAGAAGAGGTTTTTGGAGGATTCTCTCTGATAATCCCAAGTGGCACAACCGCTGCTTTGGTAGGAGAAAGCGGGAGCGGAAAATCTACTGTGATCAGTTTAATAGAAAGGTTCTATGATCCAAATTCCGGCCAAGTGCTTATTGATGGTGTTGACTTGAAGGAGTTTCAGCTGAAATGGATTAGAGGAAAGATTGGATTGGTTAGTCAAGAACCGGTTCTGTTTTCTTCAAGTATAATGGAGAATATTGGGTACGGGAAAGAGGGAGCGACGGTCCAAGAGATTGAAGCAGCTGCGAAGCTAGCGAACGCGGCTAAGTTCATCGATAAGTTGCCTCGGGGTTTAGAGACAATGGTAGGTGAACATGGAACTCAGCTCTCAGGAGGACAGAAACAGAGGA
Organism: Raphanus sativus; assembly: GCF_000801105.2. NCBI lineage: Eukaryota > Viridiplantae > Streptophyta > Magnoliopsida > Brassicales > Brassicaceae > Raphanus > Raphanus sativus. The sequence continues at coordinate 25,561,844 of NC_079516.1, forward strand.
TTGCAATCGCTAGGGCCATACTTAAAGATCCACGGATTTTGCTGTTAGATGAGGCGACAAGCGCTCTTGATGCAGAATCCGAACGAGTGGTTCAAGAAGCTTTAGATAGGGTGATGGTTAACCGGACTACTGTGATTGTCGCTCATCGGTTAAGCACAGTGAGAAATGCTGATATGATTGCTGTTCTTCACCGTGGAAAGATTGTTGAAGAAGGTACATGATACACATTCTTACATAAGGATATATATATTCTTTTGGGTTATAACATTGTTTAGCTTTTGTTTTACTTTTTTTTTTTGCTAAACATTTTGTTTTACTTTTATTACATTTTACATTTTAAGGTTCACATTTGGAGCTACTCAAGGATCATGAAGGAGCTTATTCACAGCTTATACGGCTACAAGAGATAAACACAGAATCAAAACAACTAGAGATTTCAAATGGACAGCAAGACGGATCTATCAGGAATGGACCATCCAGAGGAAACAGTGGCAGTAGGATGCATGGTGATGATGATGAATCTGTTTCCGTTCTTGGCTTACTTGCAGGACAAGAAAACACTGAAATTCCTAAAGATATGCCCCAAGATGTCTCGATTACTCGAATTGCTGCTCTTAACAAACCGGAGGCTCTGATTCTCGTACTTGGAACCTTAGTATCTGCACTTGATGGTGCTATATTCCCGATCTTTGGACTTTTTTTTGCTAAAGTTATCATAGCATTCTTCCAACCGCCTCATGAGCTGAGGAGCGATTCGAGATTCTGGTCGATAATATTTGTGCTTCTTGGTGTGCTCTCTTTGGTAGTGTATCCAACGCATATGTCCTTGTTTGCTGTAGCTGGAGGGAGACTGATTCGTAGGATAAGATCAATGTGTTTCGAGAAAGTTGTTCACATGGAGGTTGGGTGGTTTGATGAGCCCGAGAACTCGAGTGGTGCCTTGGGAGCAAGGCTCTCTGCTGATGCAGCCTTGATCAGGACACTTGTGGGCGACTCTTTGGCTCTAACTGTCAAGAACGTTGCATCCGCAGTGGCGGGAATGATCATAGCTTTTGTGATTAGCTGGGAGTTAGCTGTTATTATCTTAGTATTGATTCCTTTGACAGGAATCAATAATTACGTTCAGGTTAAGTTCATGAAAGGCTTCAGTGCCGACGCAAAGGTTGGGACCTTTTCATTAAATAGGTTTAGGGTTTGTTACTTGTCCAATAAGAAACTAAAAATAAATTGTTTGCAGACGAAGTACGAGGAGGCGAGTCAAGTGGCGAACGATGCGGTTGGGAGTATAAGAACGGTTGCGTCTTTCTGTGCGGAGGAGAAAGTGATAGATATGTATAAGAAACGATGTGAAGATTCGATCAAATCGGGAATGAAGCAAGGACTAGTCGCAGGATTAGGGTTTGGTCTCTCCTTCTTCGTTCTTTACTCTGTCTACGCTGCTTGTTTCTACGCAGGTGCTAGATTGGTTAAAGACGGAAGGACGACATACAACGGTGTTTTTCAGGTTTTGTCTTCGTTCTTTTTTTTTTGATCAAAGTCTTCGTTCTTTTTCTTTGAAAATCTATGTGTTAATCTTGAGGATAGACATGGGTGTTGGGGTTCGGTCGGGATTTTGGGTTTTGCGTTCAGCCTCCTAGGCACCATTTGGATTTTATAATACTTCGGGTTCTAATTTGGTTTGGATAATTTTAGATGTCACAACAAAGTAAACATAAAATTGAGTATCTGAGATACTTATTTAGTTCTTGAATACAATTTGGATACCAACTCGGATTTTTAGGTTGGTTTTTGGATTATTAGATTTTAAATTTTTTGGGTTTGGTTAAAAAGTAATAATACTTAGGGTTCATGTATGTTGCACACAACTCTACATGATCAATTTGAGTATTTTTGTAGTTTGGCTCGGATACGGATTCATATTATTTTTGTTTGGATTTGGTTCGGATCTCAGATTGCACTTTTTTATTGCCTAGACCTACTTGAGGAGAAAAGGCTTAATATTTTTTTTATTGGATGGGTTTGCGTCAGGTTTTCTTAGCATTGACAATGACAACAATTGGGATATCTGCGGCGAGTTCATTCGCTCCTGATTCAAGCAAAGCTAAGAGTGCTGCTGCTTCAATTTTTGGTATCATCGATAGGAAATCAAAGATAGACTCGAGAGATGAATCAGGGGTGGTGTTGGACAATGTAAAGGGAGATATCGAGTTTTGCCACATAAGCTTTGCTTACCAAACTAGACCTGATATTCAGATTTTTCGTGACCTTTGTTTCTCCATTCGTGCCGGAAAGGTAACATTTTGTATACAAATTATACCTATAAATCTTAAGTAATATGTATATATATATATATATATATACTACTTATATTCAGTTAGTTTTAAGTTAAAATATATCTAACTTAATAATAAATTGATGCATCTTTAAAAGCTTACATGTTGACTTTTCTAATTCTTGTGCTTATTTCAGACTGTTGCTTTGGTCGGAGAAAGTGGATCAGGCAAATCAACGGTGATATCCCTGTTACAGAGATTTTACGATCCGGATTCCGGTCATATCACTTTAGACGGAGTTGAGCTCAAGAAGCTGCAACTGAAATGGCTGAGACAACAAATGGGGCTTGTAGGGCAAGAGCCTGTACTGTTCAACGACACAATACGAGCCAACATTGCTTATGGAAAGGGAGGAGAAGAAGCAACCGAGGCTGAGATCGTAGCTGCCTCTGAGCTCTCTAATGCTCATAAATTCATCTCTAGTATACAACGGGTCAGTGAAACAAGACCATTTGATATTTATAGTAAGAAATACAGAGATTATAACTTGTGTACCAAGTAAAAACTCTTTCCTGTTTGGCTTCAGGGCTACGATACGGTGGTTGGGGAGAGAGGGATACAGCTGTCAGGAGGACAGAAGCAGCGTGTGGCGATTGCACGTGCCATCGTGAAAGAACCGAAGATCTTGTTACTGGACGAAGCGACGAGCGCATTGGACGCCGAATCAGAGCGTGTGGTTCAGGACGCACTTGACCGGGTGATGGTGAACCGGACCACTATCGTGGTGGCTCACAGGCTTTCAACGATCAAGAATGCTGACGTCATCGCCGTAGTGAAGAACGGTGTGATCGCTGAGAAAGGGACGCATGAGACGTTGATGAAAATCGAAGGTGGTGTTTATGCTTCCCTCGTTCAGCTTCACATGAGTGCTTTCTAATTGATACAATATCATACAAAACCGTATATTTTTTCATGATAAACAAAAGAGAAGAAACAAAATAACAGGTATGTTTCTAACAAAATGTTTTGTTTTGTATGAAGATTTTTACACCGTTTGTTTGGTCGAAGAAAATAAAGATTTTTTTTTTGCTTAAAAAATTTGAAAAAATTGTTAAAACATAACCGAAAACAACTAAATTGTTCATTTACCATAAATCTCTTTTTTGTTCCTTTTAGAATACAATAATTAATCTATGATAAACCGGTTTAGTTAAACCGGTTTATTAACTAAACTTAATTAAACCTAATTAAATTTTAAGTGGAAGACATCATCATCATCTTTCAAACATTCCGACAACTTCTGAGCTCAAGATTTCATGGATAGCTGCATATAATATCCCCGAAAAAGCCACTAAACTAAATTTACAAAATTTCAAATCCAGAACTCAAAAACGGCCGTTAGAAAGTTAGCATTTCAAACCCAAAACTCAAAAACGGCCCAGAACCCAGATTCATCTTCATCCGCTTTTAACACTGTCGTATCCGTCTTAATTGCACCATCTACCGAGCAACCTCGTACGTAGAAAGTTAGCATTTCTCCAAGCCGTTGGATATGTTTTTTTCAAAATGATCTAACATCTACGATCTATTCCCATAAACCCATATATCTAACTTTTTATTTTATTATCTTATCATTTATCGTAACTACAATGCAAACGGTTCTCTTACGGTTTGCTTCATTAAAATCAACATTCCTCTCCTTAGCAAAAAAACAAAGTTATTTTATGTCCAAATAAAGACGGCCGGCAAGACAGAGTATGCCAAAGTTACTATAGTGCTGTTCGTTTGGTTGACGCAGGGCGGCAGCGGCTGCGACAGCGGCTATTTTTTCACAAAGTTTGTTCGTTTGGTTGACGCAGATACCTGCGGCTGCGGCTGCGTCTAGACGCTGCGTCAATGCGTTAATAAAATCTGGACGCCGATAAAATCAGCGGCTGAGACTTAAATTCTGCGTCTATCTACATAATTTACCATTTTGTCCTTAAAACATTTAAGTATTTACATAAAAACCTTAACCTAATTGACGCAAGACGCAGCTCTCTCTCATCCCTGACGCAACCTCGAGCTCTCTCATCTCCATCTCAGGCAGACCTCGAGCTCTCCCATCTCCATCTCACGCAGCCACGAGCTCTCCCATCTCCACGGCTCGAGCTCTCTCATTTCCATCTCCGACGAAGACCTCGAGCTCTCTCATCTTCAACTCCGACAAAGACCTTGAGCTCTCTCATCTCTATCTCACGCAGCCACGAGCTCTCTCATCTCCAGGCCTCGAGCTCTCGCTTCTCCATCTCACGCAGCCACGAGCTCTCTCAACTCCAAGACTCGAGTTCTCTCTTCCCCTCCGATTTGGGTTTCAAGCATCGTTGAGGTAATTGTCTCTTGTCTCTGTTTTTGTGTTTCATATGAGTTTCTGAGAATGGATTTTGGATCCAACATAAGAGAATTTGTTCTGATGGGAATGGTTTATTTATGTTTTATTTCATAACTAAGACAAGAAGAAGCTGATAGTGATGGTCTCTGTTCTAAAACATTTAGGATATGGAACGTGTTAATGAAATAGAGTTTCCACATTCTGATTATTTTAATCTCTGATGATTGTTTGATGCTCCCTAGTGAGTCTCTGTGTGATGTATCTTTGGTTCCATTGTGAAAGAGACCAAGCTTGCGAGACTTTTAGCAAAATGAGTTGGGGTTTTTGAAAGTCATTAGCATCTTATAGTGAAACCATTTCATGTTCTCAAAGTGCCTGCCTTCATTTATCATTTGATTCACTTGAATATGTAGTCTGAGACTTGATTTTGTGTTTGCTACAGAGTGGTCATGCATTGTGCTGTTAAAGGCAATCTACTTTCATTCTCATGCTCTTTACTGTATTGAGATTCATGTGACTGGTTTCATACGACATTCATGTCACCTCCTTGTCATCATCATCGTATCTGTTTTTGTTTCCACCTCCTTTGCTTTTCTAAGCTTGAGATTATCATGGGTTTTGCTTTAAACCGATTTTAAATGTGCTTTGGGCATGACTCAGGTTGTGGAAAGTTCAGATGTTGTATCCAAGCTTGTGAAGTTTACTGAACAAAGCAAAACCATGAAGGAGATGTTTGGTCTGGCCTTCACGCATCCTTCCTTGTTGACATCTCAGAAAGCGCATGGTTCAAGTGTTTTTTTGCAGGTTATTGCTGGTGTTACTGGCAAGAAACATAGCTAAATACATGCAATGATTTTCCCCTGTTTTCCTTACATTTAGATTCTCTCTGTCTTTAACTCATTCCATTCTCAAATGAAATATGCTAAGACCTCATGTTGTTTTTTACATAAAGGCTTGTGTGTAAAGTACACTGTTCAATCTTTTTATCACATGTATTCGGTTCTCAATGACCAAACGAAAAGCTTTAAACTTTTGTTGCCACATGAAAGTGCACATACATACATCACAAAGATATTAATTTACATTATGATGAAATTGCTAGTTTTACAAACACTCTTAATAGCTCTTTTACATCAACTTGATCCTCAATAGGTAGACCAAAAGATGATCAGTATTTGCTTGTAAATTGTAATGCACTTGAACATATATGCTTATGATAAATATTTTGATATATTATATTGTTTTAATTTAGCTTATGATTTATGAAAAAAAAATGTTGTTATATTTATAGACTATATGTATTATTTAGCTTTTTATTTGTGATAAATTTGTAAATTTGACTAAAAATTTATGATAAAAATGAGTTGTTAAATTTGTAAATTTGACTAAAAATTTATTACCAATAAATTATAATATTTGGATAGATGTAAATATATTTAAACTATATTTTATTTATTTAAAAAATAATTTTACAAATTTAAACTACATGTTTCTTTTATCTGTAACATATATTTGCCTTATTTGTTTGAAGTGCTAATTTCGAAAATTAAATGTATGATTTAGTTTTATGACAAAATATTGTTATATTTGTATATTTGACCAAAAAAATATTACCAAGTAAACATAATATTTTTGTGGATGTAAATATATTTAAAATACATTTTATTTATTTAAAAGACAATGTTACAAACTTTTAAAAATAAAATATGAATAAAATGATAATAGCCGCAGCGTCTGTCAAACGAACGGTATTTAATTCTGCTTCCTGCGTCGGCGTCAGCGTCGGCGTCAACTTCCTGCGTCTTCGAAACGAACAACAATCTGCGTCGGTGTCGGCGTCAGCGTCGGCGTCAGCGTCTATGAAACGAACATCAGATAAACGAGTTTGACGCAGCCGCTGACGCCGACGCCGACGCTGACGCCGATGCTGAAACCTGCGGCAACCAAACGAACAGGGCTTATGTCTCTTTTTGAGCAAAGTAAACACACAATATATACTTCTAAGGTAAATTTCCCGTAGAAAAATAAGGAAATTGCTATCTATTGTAGCTAGTGGTTGTAGGGCCTGTGGCTGTCGGTATATTTCTACATAATGTAGATACAAGTTGGTATGTTTTAAGTAAAGCTCATATACTACATATTTTTTTAAGGAGGGAAGAAGACAACATGGTGTTCATTCATATTTCTTCCAAAGAAAATCTATAATGTAGAAGAAAAAAAGAAAATAGATGGCCTATACAGGTTTCGAACCTGTGACCTTCGCATTATTAGCACGGCGCTCTAACCAACTGAGCTAATAGGACTTTTGTGTTTCTAATACGGTCTACGAAAATACTTAATGTATTATTACATTTCTATGTTTTTATTACATCTAATCATAATGCATTTTAATGGAAAGCCTAACTTGGATATTCTAATTCAACAGATGAAGCGTAATAATGTCTTGTAATATGATCCTTTTATTTAGGATATTAAGATAGGCGTCTAAAAGACAATGCGGAGGTTAAACAGATCATAAAAGATACATGGAACAACTCACCGCATCTACATGTCGAGGATAGACTAGCCTTAGTAAGAAGGGCTATTTGCAAATGGAGCAAAAAGTTCTATGAAAACAGCAGACAAACACTGGACAGCCTTAAAGATCAACTGGATGAGGCAATGATGGAACCCCTACACAATGAAGAGAAGATTTATCAGCTAAATAACAGCCTACTACAGAACTACAGAAAAGAAGAAGAATTCTGGAAACAACGTAGCAGACAGTTGTGGCTAACACTAGGGGATTCAAATACGGCTTATTTTCACGCAACAACTAAGGCGAGGCAAGCAAGGAATAGGCTATCAAGATGCAGAAGGTATACCTCACTACGAGGAAGATCAAATTACAGCCTCAATCTGCGACTTCTACGACAAATTGTTCACCTCGTCAGGACAAGATGGAACTCACATCATCGAAGATGCTATCAGACCCTATATCACACAAGAAACCAATGAGTGACTGATAAGGACACCAACTACAGAGGAGATCAAAGAAGCTACCTTCTCCATACACCCCGACAAGGCACCAGGGCCAGACGGATTCTCGGCCAGCTTCTTCCAAGCTAACTGGGATGTCATCGGACCAGCAGTTGTCCAAGAAATCAAAGGCTTCTTCGAAACTGGATACCTCCGAGCCTCGCAAAATGAAACACACGTAAGGTTAATACCCAAACATACGGGAGCTAAAGAAGTAGGAGACTACAGACCCATAGCCCTATGTAACGTGTTCTTCAAGATAATTTCGAAGATGCTATCATTGAGACTACAGCCGGTACTACAAGAGATAATTTCTGAGAACCAGTCAGCGTTCACAGCAGGAAGGGCAATCTCAGACAATGTTCTTATAACACATGAGGTCCTACACTACCTAAAGATGTCTCAGGCTCAAGTAAGATGCACTATGGAGGTTAAGACAGACATGTCTAAGGCATACGATAGGGTAGAGTGGAGTTTCCTAACTCAAGTAATGCAACGGATGAGGTTTCACAGCATTTGGATCAACTGGATAAAACAATGCATAGCTACGGTTTCCTACTCCTATCTCATTAACGACACATCTCAAGGTTCAGTTATACCGCAAAGGGGAATAAGACAGGGAGATCCCCTGTCCGCCTATCTATTTATTTTATGCGGTGAGGTACTATCAGGGCTATGTACAAGAGCAAAGGAAAGAGGAACCTTACGTGGGATAAAAGTTGCCAGAAATTGCCCGGAGGTGAATCATCTGCTGTTCGCAGATGATACAATGTTCTTCTGCCAAGCGACAAAAGAGAACTGCATCACCCTCAAAGCAATCCTCCTACAATATGAAGAAGCCTCTGGTCAGAGAATAAACAAGGACAAATCATCCATCACGTTCTCAACAAAAACACCAAAGGAGAAAAGAGACATGGTAAAAGAGATGATGGAGATTCAAAAAGAAGGAGGGTCAGGGAAATACCTAGGACTGCCGGAGCACTTTGGCAGGAGGAAACGAGATTTGTTTACTTCAATAGTAGATCGCATTAGACAAAGAGCAGCTACCAGGTCCACAAGATTCCTCTCTAAAGCCGGAAAACTCACGATGCTGAAGTCAGTACTCACGCCCATACCAGTCTATTCAATGTCATGTTTTGAGCTACCTGCAAGCTTGTGCAAACGTATACAGTCAGTGTTGACTCGATACTGGTGGGATGATTCGGAAGAAAAGAAGAAGATGTGCTGGGTAAGCTGGGATAAGATGACAAAAACAAAGGCAGAGGGAGGATTGGGATTCAGAGACATACATCTATTCAATCAGGCCCTACTCGCAAAACAGACATGGAGAATCATCACAAAGCCCAATTGTCTACTGGCTAGAATCCTACTAGGTAAGTACTGCCATAAGCAATCAATCCTAAACGTAGAAGCCCCATCAGCGTGCTCACACGGCTGGAGAAGCATTCTACATGGAAGAGATCTACTGAAAGGGTACCTAGGAAAAGCTATAGGAAACGGGCAGACAACCCGAGTTTGGCAAGACTCATGGATCTCTTTGACGGAACAAGTGAAACCATATGGTCCTATCCCTGAGGCAGACCTAGACCTAACAGTCGCTGACCTACTAACAGATGATATGCAATGGAACACTAAAAGAGTCAAAGAGATATTACCTCTCTTCGAGGAGCAGATACTACGCATCCAACCAAGCCAAGCAGGAACAGAAGATATCATCATCTGGCAGCCATCGAGCTCAGGCATATACTCTACGAAATCAGGCTACTCAGTAGCCTCCAGAGCCAGAAGCCACATCATAGAAGCAGAGACTTTCGATTGGATCAAAGACGTCTGGTCTAGCCACTGCTCCCCAAAGATGAAAGTATTCACGTGGTCTATCATCCAACGAGCACTACCACTGGGCGATAACCTACAAAACAGAGGTATAAAGGCACAAGAAAAGTGTATCAGATGCAATGAACTAGAGACAACAAAGCACATCTTCTTCGAGTGCCCTTTTGCTAAGGAAGTGTGGAAAAGAATACCGATTGAGAAGGAAGTCATCATAACCTCATCAATGGATTTCAAAGACGCCGTGATCGCCTTCGGAAAAAGCATATGTCTTCCCCCGTCAGGTATAACTTCTCCAATTCTGGCGTGGATATGTTGGTCACTCTGGATCGCTAGGAACAACCAGATCTTCAAGAAGCGACTTCTAACACAAGAAGAAGTAGCCACAAAAGGGATTCGATTAGCAAGGGAATGGAGCTCAGCCCAATCACCGAAGATTAAAGGAAACAAAGGCTTACCGAGAGACCATCTACACAAGACAAGCAGAGTGAGGGATCCTCGAACCCTAATCTGCAGAACAGATGCATCTTGGGATAAATCAACAGGCAAGGCAGGGTTGGCTTGGATCATATCGGAAGGGACAAGCAACATCAAGAAGCAAGGAGCTACTACTCAGGAGTTCGTCGCATCACCTCTCGTCGCAGAAGCCTTGGCTCTCCGACTTGGAATCATCGCAGCAGGGAATCTCGATCTCCAAAAGATCATGATGCTCTCTGACAACCAAACGCTCATCAGAGCAATCAACAACGGCATGCAGATCAAAGAAATCTATGGAATCGTCAAGGATATCCAGCAAATTTCTTCTGCTTTCACCGATATCTCTTTCTGTTTTCTCCCCCGTCTGGAAATCTATGGAATCGTCATTAGGACGACACGCGCCTCTTCCGCCTCAACTTGACCATCACCGTCTCGAGACGTCGCCGGAACAACACCACCGCAACCCTCATTTCATCGGAGCTCAGATTACCGTAGAGCCTCCACCGAAACCATCTCTTTTCTTCAACGCTTTGTCTTTACATCGGAGAGCATCCTCGATACAATCGAGATCTCATCAGACTTAACAAAGACGCAAACCAACGGAACCACGAATCGAGGACCACACCTGATCCACAAGCGGGACCCAAACCCTATCCAACAAACTGAACCCCTAAAGCCGGCGACGCAAGATTGTGAGAGTCTTCAACTCCCGGAGACAAAACCGACGACGGCGGAACTAAAGAAGTCTCCTCTTCTCTGAGACAAGGACCGGCGGCGAATGATCTGTAGGAGCTTCCACCTCCCGGAGTCGAAACATAACCTAGCAAGACGATTTCACCACGCCAACCCTCCACACGACCGCCCCTTTACTCTAGAAACGGAGCCACCATGGATGGGGACTGGGTCATAGCTTAGACAAGGCGAAGGAGAAACAAAGAACTGACATCTTTAATGGGAGCACGAGGGGCTCCGGCGACGACACGCACGTTCACACGCCGGCCGCTCGCCGAACCAAATCTTAATTTACTTTATCTCTCTAATTAACTCCGGATGTATGTAATTGTTTGGTTTATACCGTTAATTCATTATATCAAACGAATTTTCAAAATCTATATTATTAAAACTGAAGTACATTTAGTACTGTTTGAAAACATGTATAGCAGAATAAATGAAAATTGTTTGGAAACATAGATAATATATTAAATACTTTCTTTAATTTACATATCTAGCCATTGCATTTACAATAAATTAAGTATTTCATTTTGTATTTCTTTTTATTTACAGATTCTACCAATGCATTTAAAATAAATTTAAATTAACTAATTACAATGATTATTGTTTTTTCGTGGTGAAACTAAAAACACAAACTGAAATATATAGTATATATTATATAAAACAAATTTTAAATACAATATTACCTTGTTTAGTTTAGTTAAATATAAAATTTCGAAAATTTAATTTTCAAGAGAACAAAATAACATAAAATTAATAATAATTCATAGAAAATTAATGCAAACAATTAAAAAATTTAGTATGTTGCTCCATTTTAAAATAAATTCATAAGAAAACAACAAGTTAATATATAAACAGTATAATTACATCAAATTGCATCAAGTTATAATTTTTAATATAATATTACGCAAAAATAAAAATTATTATTAAACATTTATATTATAAAATAATATTATTATATTCTATATGAAAATTACAGATCATAAAAATATATGTGAATTTTTTTTATAAAACCAACAATTTATGAATTTACGCTGAAGAAAAGTTAAATCAAACATTCGCATAGGTGGCGAGTCAAGTTCTAGTAAAGTTCTATTTCTAATTACGCTGGCAGGAAATTATCAAAATTATACTTGTACGTAGCCCAATAGTTATACAATTAGCTACAAAATCCTACATAAACCCACAATATTTTTATAATTTTAATTCATTCATATCGATCCAAAAGTGTGAAGGCAAAACCGCGTGTGTGCATTTTTTTAATATTGATAATAATTCATGTATATTTGGATAATTATCCCCTGAACATATAACCTAAATATAGAGAATGAAGATGAATTTCATGTGCCAAAACGCGTATCCTCTAGAAAGGAAATAATTAAATTAGTTTTCTGTTACCAGAAAATTAGTTTTGTAAAAAATAGACAATTTCCTTTAATCACGAAGATAATTTTGAGCTATTTATATGTATAACCCCTATGAGACCCGGACAAACATTAGCTAGCTATTTCGCTTTTAACATGATTCCATGCATGTACGTTCTCCTCATTCTCGGAATCGCCTTAGTTCTTCTTCTCTGTCACCTCTTCGTCTTTCTCCTTGTCGTCTTCGTCCTCCAGATCGTCCTCGTCGACCTCCTCAGCGTCCTTTCATCATGTCTGAGTTTCCTCGTCCCCCGCACTCGTCGTGAAAAAACAAAATTTTCAATCCGCATTCGTCAAAAAACTTCCCCAATTCAATTTTTCCGAACCGGACCGAAGCGATCGCGCTGTTTGTGTTGATGGTTTCAGAAAAGGGGAAGATGGTGTGTAGGAAGCTTCCCGGTTCCGGACACGTGTTGTGTCGGAAGTCTGTGTGACACTTTGCAGAGTTTAGGGTTAGATTGATTCAGTAATTTCCAAACATACATTCTCCTTTGAGGCAGAAAACCGTTTGCTAGGGTTTAGATTTGAATTCAATTCTTTTTTTTTTCCTATGTCAAATTTTGGTTTCTGTGTCCAAGTAAGAAAACATTTGAAATTTTATGTATATTGATAATTGACACAATTAAGAACAGTATCATTGTATATTTGTATGTGATGAATACTAGTTCTTGTTTGGAACGGCAACATTTGAAGTGTCTACTTTTGCTTTTAAATGATGTGCAAGTAAGAAAAGAATTGAGAGAAAGAGAGAAGCATTAGTAGTGCAATATTTGGGTCTCAGCTAAAGCTGGAAACAATTTATCAGTAAAACAGAAGTAATCATGTCTTTTTCAAGGATTAAGAGAGCTTTATCACAACCAAATTTGAACCATCTTTAACACCAATGTGTCTTCTTCTTCTTCTTCTTCTTCTTCTTCTTCTTCTTCTTCTTCTTCTTCTTAACACTTCACTAGAGAGTGGCAGAGAGAAGAGAGAAATTACAAAATGGAGCAGGCCTTTTGTACTTTTCCCTTCTTTTTCTTCTGCTTTGGAGGTTGAAGTACCACTCTAATCGCTGCATCAAACACCCCCTTCACGTTCTGCATTTAATTTCATTTTAAAAAACTCAGTAAAAAGAGCAAAAACTCATATTCAATCTTATAGTATTCATCAAAAGGGAAGTTTTTTTTTTGGTTTTCTTTCTTGCCTCCTGTGATTTTGAACTGCACTCGATGTACGAAGGAGCTCCAATTAGCTTCATTAGCTCCTCGCCCTTTGATTGCCCAATATGTGGAGAATTGTTAAGCGAGTGCCATTTAAGTAAAGGTAAGAAACGGAGTAAAACAGAACCAAATTGAAATAATATTGTGTATACCTGAGCAGTGGTAATAGGTACAGCACCAGGGTGGTCAACAAAGAACTGTTTGTCATCCCTAAGATCTGGCCCATATTTTGATGAACACAAAACCGTAAGCAGAAGATGAAAAGTCAAGTAAACAAAATAGATTTACACGGACTGAGCTGACCCGGTATATCCCTTTTTCTAAAGGTTAAGTTTGAAAGATTTAGACAATGAGTGGCTGCTTATATGCATATGGGTAGTCTCTTACAGTGGAGGTGGCAGGTTAACAACTATCACGAGAAAGTGTGAGATGCAAGAAACCATTTGACTAATAACATATCCCAAACTTGCGGAAGAAAAAACATCAGGGACGAGCTTCTAAATCTTAACTACTCTAGCATTGGTATTACTCCTGAAGATCAAACCCTAGAATATGTGTGTGTGTATTTATAGACATGAAAAAAAATCAAAACAGACCCAATGAATACTAGTGTCCACAAATATCCAGAGAAGCTTACGCAATGAGAAAATAGAAAGCTTGAGAGCTTATGTTCAAAAAGGAATAGGCAGCCCAATATATGCATCAAGAAGTTAGAAGACAGATGCAAATTAAGAAGGGAAGGGAACAAACCTAGTTTGGTTCCAACAAGAACAATTGGGACACCAGGGGCATAGTGAGTCAGCTCAGGGATCCACTGCAAACAGAAAGACAAATCACAACCGATGAAGACTTTCATTTCAAGAAACTTGAAAGCAAAGTAGTTTACTCATGCACCTTCTTGGAGACATTCTCATAACTAGCCTTACTGATGAGGGAGAAGGCTAAGATGAAAACGTCAGCACCACGGTAACTCAATGGTCTTAACCTGTTATAATCCTCCTGCCCTGTTTATAAAATAAAAATAAAATAATAAGTTGAGCAAACCCATGAAACAAAATAGCCACAGCTTGCTACTAAAAAAGAGAAGATCAGGTAAGAGAGTACCAGCGGTATCCCACAAGCCAAGGTTGACAGTGGCTCCGTTAACAACAACATTAGCGCTAAAGTTATCGAAAACAGTCGGAACATAATCCTGTTGTAAGTAACCACAAGAGTGAGAGTAAGAGATACACAAATCTTGATTAATCAAACAGGAGGAAAGGATAATATAAACAAATAAGATCAAATATAATTATTTGATAATATTACCGTAGGGAAAGTGTTGCTAGTGTAAGAAATGAGCAAGCAGGTTTTACCCACTGCTCCGTCACCGACGGTAACACACTTTATGAACCTCGAAGCGCTCATTTTTCCTCCGAAGTATCAAAACCTCAGATCTTCTACACCTGAGGAACACAACAACAACAACAACAAGATCGTCCTCAATCGAAACAAAGTGTCTCCCTGCTCCCCATTTCAATCATTCGGCGCAAAAAAGAACCCTAGGAAAGATGATGTTTAGAATAGGAAACTCTAAGCGAAGTTGGAAATGTGAGAGAATGAGAGAACAAGTGTGTATGATCAAAGAAGAATGAACGTGATCGTATTGTGGGAGCTAGGTAGAGAGAGAGGGGAAGTAGACAAGTGATGGCCGAAAATTAATGCCATTGAAGCGTTCGCAATCTCTCCTCCATCCATTAACTTCCCGATTCTTTTGCATCTGTTAATTTGTTTATATGTTTCAAAAACAAAGTTTATGTGTTTCAAAAACAAAGTTTATGTGTTTTTTCTGCTAAATAATCTTATTATTCAGTTTGCAATGTAACAATGTTAATTAGTTTTGTTTACACTGTCTAATACGAAAACATACATTTTCTACCCAACATATCGCGACATATTCAATTTATACCGAATATTTACGACTGTACAAAAATATATATGCAATTTTGAAAAAATTAAAATAACATACATTTTGTTTATGTTAAAGTAAAATTAACAAAACTTAACTAAATAATAAAATTTAAAGATTATATAAGAGATATAGTCGTTATAACATTTTAATCATATTTGTTAGTCTTATGTATCTTAGTTATGTGTTTGTATATAAACTTTTTAGACCAGTTGTAATCACTAATCATGCGACTAATTTTGTTTTAAGAAATTAAGAATTTATGATATGTTAATCGAAATTCTTTAAATATAAATTAACAACATAACCAAGATAAATCGAGAGTAATACGACGGCAACACGGTGTTTAATTTAAATCATTACAACACATATAGAACTTATAAAAATGGTATTGTGATAGGATCAAAACATTATAACGACTCTCTCTGATATAAAATTATTTTTTTTGTTATTTAATTAAGTTTTGTTAATTTTATTAAATAATAAACATTTATAAACATTTACATTTTCTAAGAAATATTTATAAAACAACTTTTTAATTTATTATTATTTTTAAATGTTGTACACTTGGTATTCTCGTTAGTAAAGTTAGCTGACATATTATCCATGTCAACAAAATCAAATTATCAAATTATGTGGCATATGTATGTTTTGACTAAAAAGGTAAACAAAATGTATGTTATTTGAAGTTTTCAAAAATACAGATATATTTTTACATAGTTATACAAGCCATATATGTTGAATATAAAATGACCGTTTTTCGTCTAATACATTTTCCAGCATAAAGTTCGAACAAATGTTCCTAAATGATAAAAATAAAAAATTCCTCTGTTTGTTTAACAATAAAAAGTATTATTGATCAAAAATAATCAGAACGGATAGAACTTTTGTTATCTTTTTGCAACATTGATATATCACATGCCCTTCTTCATAGCTGAACACACATATAATGAGTATCCGACTAAAAGTTGAAGTCTCTCTCACAAAGGTCGCGACTAGTGATGGCTCTTAATTTTGCATCATACAACTTACTGGTATACAATCATTATTAACTTGATCAAACAATGACATGATAACAGTTCTAGGAAAAAAAAAACATTTATGTATTGTATGAGAACCTCATCCAATATCCCATGCTGAACTGGGTTTACTCACCAGTGATCAAGTAAGATTCTTATAAACACTGCAAACTCCACAAGTTACAAACCTTCAAAAATCCGAGGAATAAACCAGACCTAAACCGGGTATACATTTCAGAGCAGCAATTAACACACACAGAGTCCCTTATGATTTCTCAGAGACCCAACCAAAAGGGGTTTCAAAACAAACTCTTGTTACCAATATGATATTCTATACTTTGACCTGCTCGTATCTGTCACCAACGACACCGCCTTTCTGCTTCTGGAACTCCATGAACCGAAGCGTACTTGCCAAGAAGGATTCGGCAGATTGGTCTGATGTCAACGATTCTTCGTTCTTGATCAGTTGGATCATGCTCTCCACTGATTCAACTGTGATTTGTGGAATCCCTTTCTCAAAGAAATAGAGGTACCTACACATTTTACATTACATTAGCTTACTTAACACAGATGATGTTAGTCCCTGGGGATGAGATGAAGAAAAAGAAGTAAAGGTTTCTTCTACTTGTTTAATATCTCGATGAAGAGGGTAACAGATCCTGTACTACCCCGAGCTGCGCTGGTCATTTGTTGAGCTGAATTTGCAATTTTAAGCGCTCGTTTGAGACAACGCAGAACCCTGATTTCAAATATACAAATAAGATGGGGAGATGATAAAATACACATTGTGTTCTATCGCTCATGCCAAAATATACCTTTCTCCATCTTGTATGGTCTCATGATCTTCGAGCCAAAACAGATGAGAGCAGGCATAAACAGCTCGACACTGGTCGGGTTTCTTTAGAAGTTTTGCGGAATACTGCAAGAGGAGAAGTTTGCCCTTATCAGCTATTTTAGCAGAGACGATTGAGTTTAGCAGAGACGAATTAACATATCATGAGGAAATACCCCTGTGGCCTTATGTGTTAAAGTATCTCTGTTCTCAACACCGAATACGTGCATCCTTTGCAGAGTTCCAATTATAAGTTGTAAAGCGGTCACCTGGGCCTTTGAGTCCTGTTAAAAGGACAAGTTTTTGAAGTATGAGTATAGAACTCACCCGCTTATTTTGGTTTAGACACCAGGCAGGAAAACAGTGATAGCAAGAAATTAAAACTAACCGAAATTTCTTCTTCGTATAAGATGTATGCTTGGGTGAAAAATTCATATGCAATTGGCTCTTCATCACACTTATTCGCAGCCTGATCAATATAGGAAAAATATGTGAGCATTTTACTGATGCACGTTGCATACTAATGTGTACTTAGGGAAACTGATTTACCTCAGCACATTGCAAGTACAATCGGAATGCCAAGTCAGGTGATGATGGAGCACTAGGGAGCGCTTCAATAATCTGAAACAAGCAAAAAGACTCCAGCAGATCAAGACAAACAGAGTCGGAACAATACAATTGGTCTCCTTGCTAAATCTACAAGAACTGTCGACTGAGAATTTTCAATGTCCTCAAACAGCTCGTATGAGCTAGATTTGGCTAAGTTTGACTAAGGAAAATGTAGCTCTGAAACTAAGTTCCACTTAGAAAACCAGAAACGAACACCCAATGTATGTGAAACTATGAAAACGTACCTGATTTAGAAATTGGAAAATTTTAGTAGCAGACACCGAAGCCTCTTTTCCGAAAGGATTGTCTCCTTCCTCTGGCAACCGCCTGATTAGCTACAATTAAAAACAAAATAGAGGACCAAAATATAATTTTAGGAAGAGAAGTCCCACACACTACATCAGATGCACATTTATGTATTTCTGACGAGCTTTAAAGATTGGCATCACAACACTTAAAACGTTATGCATTTTCAATAACTTCATTTAAGAAATCAAACCTTCAGAGCAGACACAACCAGGGGTGGAATGGTGAACTTTAAGCGCTTTGGCCCTCCTGTCAGGAGATGGTTCTTGAGGACATTGATAATCTGAAATTCAGTTGAACAACTTCAAAGACTGAAAGCCAAAACCTTAAAAAAATGTTGAAGTACACAATATGACCAACTAGATATATTCAAACAAGAATAGAAGTAAGTGGGAATGAATGCAATAAACCTGACACCCTCAAACATAAAAATTCTACATAGAAGCCAATAACTAACCTAATGTCAACATAAAGACATGATAGTGGATTTGAAGTGCAAGAGATTCACGCACCTTAAACATCTCTTCCGGATCATCACTATATAACATGTGAATGAGACGCGCAACAGAATTTTGCTCCTCCTCAAAGTCATCTTCATCAACCTAAAAGCGTAGAAAGATATGTTCAAAAGTCAAAAATAAACTTTCTTTTGGGGTTTAGATTCTTTTTTTTTATCCACAAATAAATGAGAGAACAGGTCTCGAAGCATAAGATGGAAAGTATCACTAAATGCTTATAACAACCTCAAGACCTTGAGGCTCATCCAGGTCATTGATAAGTCCTTTGATCAGTTCAAGCAATGCTTCAACCTACCAAAGGTAATTAAGACAAAGCAATTTAATTTTTACCATACAAATGGTTCAACCAAAAAGGCAAGTGCGCGAAGGTATCCTACCTTCTCTGCTGTAGCAATTACAGTCTTGTTTTTCATAATGCTTCGAATTATAACCGTAGCCATTACTCTCTTGTTCTCGCTATCAAGGTACTCCATTACAAGGGGATAGTTTGTTAGTTTAAGGGCGATAACAACATCGTTATACTTCTCTAGAGGAGCACTTAAAAGGGTGACAAGCTCCTTTGTTGCACGGGTGTCATGAATCTTTCCTTTTCCAGACAATTGCTTAATACATGATCCCTAGGGAGAGAAAATGGAGAACATCAAATTCATACTCTTCCATCCAGTTTATCTTATTCCAGTAGAACATTTAGTATGAAATTTTCTGGAAAGGTAACTTGTATATAAAGCACATACATATAATAGAATAATACAAAAACTGCTGAAACCAGTTTTTTATATATAAAAGATTAGCTATCTTCTGACACAGCTATCATATATTTGTCGATGATAGAAAGAAAAATTTATCTGAATAATGAAATTTAGAGAGCCATTAAGCACCACTGAAAAGATAAGACGTATTTAAACTCGGCTTAAGAAGAGAAAAGAAAACTGACCAACACTTGGTCCGCATAATCAAGCCGATCAGGGTGAACATGAAGAGTAAACTTGAGAAGCGAAGAATACAGGGTTACTGCACTCAGAATAGGCATGTCTTCTTGTGCTTCTATTACCTGCAACATCATAGTATTCCTGTAAGAAATGTTTTCCACCGAATGAAAAAGGACATCAAAACCACGTAATTTAAGAAGTGGACCAAATATGAAGAAAGAGTCATGTTTTGCAGCGAATACGTCCACAACATGAAGAATACAGCACGTTTCTAAAATCTAAACGCTGATGGAATCAATCTAAAGTGAAGATTTTTAATTAAGAAAAAAATATCAAGCAACAAAATATTCGCGCCTTATCCATGCTTTCCATGATACTAACAAGTCAGGTCAAGGATTTCTAAGCTAGCATTACTTTCCTCCCCTTTTACAGAAACAGAACTGCTATCAACCGTACATACCCAGAAAGTTGATCGCGGCCTAACATAAATGTTACCTTTCCAATTGCATTATTCAACTTTGAGAAAGCTTCCACTTGCAGGAAATAAGGTAAAACTTCAGTATTTAAGGCAGCATAACTTGACAGCCTCTCCATTAAACGTGAAAGCACTGTCATAATGTCAACCGATGGCTGAGAAGAGAGAAAGTGAGAAATATAAGAGATTAGTAAACTACTGACATGAAAAATTCGAAAATGCAGTTGATACTAATACATATCGAAGGACCATGCATGATTTCTTGTCTAAAACAGCCAAATTGCCAACTCGGATATATGAGAATTTGAGACTACCTGAAGTTGTGGACAAGCCCCAAGAAGTACATCAAGAGTCTGCAAGTGATACTCGTCGGGGAAGACTTGAATGATACAGTCCATTAGGTAATATTGGGCAATCTCATCTCGGCAGTTCACTATCTGAAAAATCATCAGACAAAATCAGCTTTGCCTAGGGAATATGTTAAGTTTTCATATGTATGTGTGTTTATAAGATATAATATTTTACCTGCTCTAAGACTCTAGGAAGAACTGTATCTCTGTACATATCAAGGTCTACACCTTCTAACTGGCTCAGCACATGAAGGTTCTTTCCAACCTGATATGTGAGGAACCCACGCTTCCATCAGTACAAATCGAATGGTAGGCACTTTCAGAACAATGTTACCAGCTGTAATAAAAGTCATATTACAAGGTCACGAAGCTCACTCCTCTCTTTCTCCCGTTTCTCCTTTTCCCGAGCAGGTCCCTGCAGACCAGAAAGCCCGAAAGCAAGCCTCAAATAAGGATCATCAAAGGATAATGATTCACAATCAATACAGAACCTACATGATCAGAATCATGCCCTCATAGTACATATATATCTCCATTAGGCGCAATCATTCTGGAAAGTTCGTTTTCAAATTAAGTAGAAGGGTCTCTAACAATCATGACTCACCTGGTGTTGCATTCTGACCCAGAGTTTATTCATCTCGGTAAAGTTCAGTAGTACAAACTCCACCGCATCCGTGACTGTATCAGCATCTCTGCAGAGAGTAGCAAACGAGTTACCAACTAGATGAATCTAGATTTGAGTATGTTAGTAACAAAAGTTTCTTGACCGTAATAGATTGGATCATAATGAAACAAATATCGGACCCAGAAGACAGACAACATCCTAAGTTACGTCAAAAAAAACCACAGGCAAGAACCCCATGCGAGTCCCAGACTCCCAGCTGCTAGGAAGAGTACAAACCAAACGACTGTGTAAAGAGCTTACCCTTCATACTCGGAACCAATATCAGGTAATTTATCTCGACTAATTTGGGCAAGGTAACTTCTCAAGAAGAGACCACGTAGAGGATGCTGAATCCCACGGCACATCTCAACAAGATCCTTAAGAATTTCCTTGGCAGGAGCTTCCTTGGTTTTGATATAAACGGATCCTGCTGTACACAGGAGATATCTACACAAGGGAATCCAAAAACTAGTATGATCTTAAAATGATCAACAAGCCATTTTCCAAAAGGGAGTTGTATGGGTCACACTTACAAGCGTGGTAATATGTTACCAGCATGCTGAACAAGCTCATAGAGTTCAATGACGGAGCAGCCACGCCGAGTTTCCTCCATGAAGAAAATCTCAAGCTTCCTCAACTCATCAAAAGCTCTCATATCTAAAACCACCAAATCAAAATCAACTTAGGGATTACACGAAGCATATGATCAAGAGACGGAGATCAACAACTCACAGAGGTCATAGTACTTGTGAGGCGAAAGCTTCGAAGTCCGCAACTCGCTAAGCATCTGAGCCGAGTACTTGAGAGCATCTTTCAGATTATTCGAATCCTAATCAAACCAAAACACTACCAAAATTAGGGTTTCTATCTAATTTCCACACATCTATTTCAACAGTCCCAAACGAATTTTAGAAACTTTCTCAATTTTCCCGGAAAAAAAATTAAGGAAGGGGAAAGAGAGTAGAGAGAGCGGAATTACAATAGCGCGCTGCATGTAAAATGCGTTCTGCTTGAAAGCCGCAGCGCCGGCGGCGAGCCATTTCTCTTCGTCTTCTCCTGATCCGTCTGCGATCATTCTCTCTTCTCTCTAAATCTCGGATCTCTCTCTCTCTCTCTCTCTCTCTGATGGGTGGGTTTCAGGTTTCTTTTCGATTTGTCAAAAACGACGACCTCGTGAAAGTCTTTTTTGTGGGAGATTATACCGTGCTTCACAACGTGTGCGCTTTCTTCACTATACACCGTTCGATGTTTTAATGTGACATTTGATCTAACGGTCAAGAGAAGCTTTCAGAATCTACAACTGTGTGAGTTGAGAGAAAAACACCAAACCAAACTAAACCAAAATTTCTTCCAATTAAGCTACACTTTAGAAATATATCATGTTCATCTATCTTATTAAATCAGAAACATTATAACTTCTTCTATGTGGATTTTAAAAGTGGACTTCATATATTTAAATTAAATGTCTCATTCTTTATATATAATACGTACTATAGTCTAACTTTGCATTGATGTATTTCCTTAAATACAATTCTTCTTTTTGTCCATATTCCATATATGATTTTCACATTTATTATATGTCGATTTCAATAAGATAGATACTAAGAATACTAAAAATATTAATCGTTCTAGAATTATCCTATACAATTTATTTTAAATTGATCAGTATACTTTCATTGGCCATTCTGATTTTATTAGTACGAATAACATTAGATAGATAAGTCATAGACATATACATAAATATATGACTATTCTTTAACTACGTTGGACCTAATCTACTTTCTAAAACAAATAACACATAGCTTTATATATTGTATTGAATATAGTAATATTGTATAGTATTATACTTATACAATAATACTAAAAACAAACCAAACTGAAATATCGAAAATGTTTTGAACCATTACACACAAAATATATTAGACCACAGAGATAAAATTCACTTTGAAATTATGTAATTTCGTAATGTACAAAAAACATAAGTTTTATATAAAATTTTGTGTTACAATAAAAAGACACAACTCGCGCTTGCAAAGTGTTATTTTTACATACGAAAGACAGTTTTGATATTGTTCTTTAAACACATAATTGAATTATACAAACTCGATACTACATAAAACTAAACAATATAGAATACATTTTAAAAATAAAACCCGTGCGGGTGCGCATGGCCTTTGTAAAAATCGTAGATATGTTTATATAATATATAAATATATTATGTTATACATATTTTCATATAAATAATACCCCAATGTAAGTTTTGTATGATAAATGTTGAAAATACAAAATATATAGCACTATATATTTAAATAATATATAAAAATCTACTTTACGTTATCATAAAATTTAAAAATTAAATTTAGTAATTAAACACATTACTTATTTAAACACATTAGTACACATTGTTATTTATCAAAAATTTATATTAATACATATTGCAATCATGTATAACATTTAGTAAAAACAAAGATAAAAAAAATTGACTCCCGCTCGGTCGAGCGGGTCATGATCTAGTTCTTAATTTAAAAAAAAAATCATATAACAAGAACACATAAACATAAATTTGTGAGAACAATTTGAATTCGGAAAACAAAATTCGAAATCAAGAAAAATTTAGGGAAATTGCCAAAAATACAATTTTCATGATACCACTTTTTAAGTTTACCCTAACCAACTATACCACCAAATTTTTAATGATCAAAATACCATTGTACCCCTAACTAATAAACCTTTTAGAAATCCTTAAAAATCTTATATAATCTTCTCGTCGAAATCAAAACCCTCTCTCCCGTGTTCGTCGACTTCTCTCCGGTGACCAATTCCGACGATATCAAAGACGTTCCGGCGACGATCGACGATTCTCCGGTGAACAATTACAAGATCGATGATGCTCCTGCTACTCTCCGGCGAAATCAACGACTCTCTTGCGTAAATCTAATTACTCCGACAAAATCCGACGAGATCGACGATTTGCTCCGGTGAACACTTACAGGATAATCGACAAAATCATAGATAGATTTGTAAGTGTTTTTGAATTCCGACTTTAATTGAATCTATTTAAAGCCCTAAATCGAATTGATGTATTTTGAAGTAGGTAGATGAAAATTATATGTTGCTGGTTTGCGTTCAGATTTTGAAGATCAAAGAAGTTGGTGAGCTGTTTGAAGAAGCAAGAAGGACTCTGAACAAGAAGTGGTTTGTGCTATCAAAGAATTACAGATTTATAAAGCTTTATAAAAGTTGCAGAGTTGGCTTCTTAACACCATCTTTTCTATCATCTCATTTAGACGTCTCTTATACTTGAAGAGGTTAGTTGTACATCTAAGTGATGTTGATCCCTGTTTTTCTTATAATCAGGTTATAATGATTGAAGTGTGTTCTGTATGTGGAGAATGGAAGCTAATAAATGGAATTCATTGGGATTTCACAATCGATGTTGATAGAGGATGTTCTTTTAGTATGATTCATGAAGATATCAGCTACAATGACTTGATTGGGGTTGTTTTAGAAGATTTTGGGATCGATGACAACAAAAACAGTGTAAATCTTAGCTATCTCTCACCTTCCAAATTAAACTTTGGTACAAAAGAGCTTCCTCCAGTTTTTATTAGGAATGATCGTCAAGTAACGTCATATATGAACAAACTTCAAGAGAATGCAGACATTCATCTATGTGTAACTATTAAGGTAACCACATGAAATTCTTTTGCTAGCGTTTTCTGTTTATAAGCGTTATCAGTTATTCTTCAAGGTAGTTTATAGTACTCATGAATATAGAGATTCACTATTACATTTATGTTTTGTTTCTTTTTATGTTTCAGAGAAAAGCACAAATATCGCCATTGATTATATCAAACATGATGCAGACACGTGATGAAATTTCCAGTACTCATGATTCACCTATTGCTGGAAGTAGTAACGCATTTGAGGTACTTTTCAAAAGTCTTACCTTAATGTTCGTAATCATAATGCCTTATATATTGTTTTAGACATTAGGATTTAATGGAGTACTACAAAGAGGTATTGTTACTAGTGTTACTAGTGAGCTAATTTTGTATTTCCAGCTATTTTTGGTTGTGATGTTGTTTTAAATAAAAAATTATTTTATAATACTTTATAAAACTTAATAGATCCATGCTTACTTTTGCAGAGAGGAAAACACACACACCTCGACAGTGAATGCAACAACATTCATAGAGTTGACGAAGTCTCTGGTATAGAACATACTCGTATAAGATATACTCCTATTTCTCCTTCTAGTGGTGTTATTGGCAATAAGGTACATATAACTTTCTGTTGATGTGAATATATCAGTATCTTATAATGTGTTATAAATTATATTTTCTAACTGTCTTTCTAATTGTTTTTGTTTTAGAGAGGATTGCACTCAATGGGACCTGATGTATATGGATCTGAAAAGTCAAAATTGTCATCTTTTTCTAGTAGACGTGGTAGAGAAAGCATGAGAGAGGATTCACATTCCCATTCGGAAATCTTGTCACCAATTTGTTTTGCAAATCAACGCGATGATGATAATGATTTGTTCTGCGGGAAGTTTTTCAAGGATAAAAAGGAAATGAGCACAAAGTTGAAGCTGCATGCTGTTAGTCAAGGCTTTGAGTTCTCCACACAGTATTCAGACAAACAACGTTATATTCTTAAGTGTGTAGATGAAAAATGCAGTTGGGATTTTCGTGCGAAATCAGTTAAAGAATCTCAGAGTTTTGTTGTGCGCCATTATGTTTCTAAGCATACATGTGACACTTCTCTGAGACGTGTTAACCATCGGCAAGCTACTGCAAAAATGTTGGGAAGTATGATCAGCAATGGTTATAAAGGAGGAAAGATTGGGTTGAAGCCTAAACAGATCATAGACAAAGCTAGGGATGATCATGGTGTTGTGATTTCATATTCAAAGGCTTGGAGGTGTCAAGAGCATGCCCAAGATCTGGCTAGGGGTACTCCTGATGACAGTTTTGAAGCTTTGCCCAGCTGGTTTCACATGTTTAAAGAGAAGAATCCAGGTTCAGTGACTTTTATTGAAGTTGATTCTGTGGGGAAATTCAAATATGCATTTTTGTCGTTTGGTCCAACTATCAGAGGGTTTAAGCTGATGAGGAAGGTACTTTCTATTGATGGTGCACATCTGAAATCAAAGTATAAAGGAACTCTACTTGCTGCGACAGCACAAGATGGTAATTTTCACTTGTATCCTATAGCTTTTGCTATAGTTGATTCTGAGAATGAGGCCTCATGGAGTTGGTTTATGACGTGTATGAAAACCATCATTCCTGACGAGGAGGATCTGGTTTTTATCTCTGATCGTGCAGCCTCTATTGAAAAAGCTCTCTTACAACATTATCCTCTTGCTCACCATGGTATTTGCATCTTCCATTTTGAAAAGAATGTCCTGGACAAGTTTAAGAGTACAACACTTATCCCACTGATTGTTGAGGCTGCGTATGCGTACACCAAGGGAGATTTCCATTATTTGTTTGATGAAATTGAGGAGTCAGACCCTGAAGTAGCTGAGTATCTTCGTAAAGCGGACTTCAAGAAGTGGTCGCGAGCTTATTCTCTTGCCAATCGCTACAACATGATGACATCAAACTTGGCGGAATCAATTAACTCTTTGCTGAAAGAGAGTCGTGAGTATCCAATAGTTTGTCTTTTTGACACTATTAGGATGATCATGACGAGGTGGTTCACTGAACGTCGTGAGGAAGGAACTCGTCATATCCACCTCTCCACATTCAAAGTAGGGGGAAAGATGAAGGAGTTATATAATCTTAAGTCTCGCTGGCTTGAGGTTTCCAAAATCAATGACTTAGAGTATGAGATTAAAGGAGATACAGGAGATCAAGTGGTGAATTTTCAAAACAGGCATTGTTCATGCTTGGTGTTTGATGTCGAGAAGTTTCCTTGTGCTCATGCTATTGCCGCTGCAAAAGCTGGAAATAAACATGAAAATGATTATGTCGATGATTTTTTCTCCAATGAAAGGTGCGTTCTCTCAGTCATGTTTATAAATGTTTATAAATGTTATCGGATTTATAGTGTTTTATAAATACTATTCTTTAACACTTGTTTTACATTTTTTCCTTCTTGGTTGTATCTTTGATCTAATTAGGTTTAAGCAAGTATATTCAGAAAGCATATATCCTGTTGGTGATAAAGCATATTGGGATATTCCCTTAGATGTAGCAAAATTTGTTTGTCGCCCTCCATCTACTCGCTTTCCTAGTGGCAGAAGGAAGAAAAAAAAGAATTCCAAGTTCGTGGGAGTATGGAAAATACCGTTCCAAATCCCAATCAACACCCAAAGGTTACAAATGCAGCAGATGTGGGCAGCAAGGACACAACAAGAGTACATGTGTTGAGCCAATTGGATAACAAGAGTCTTTTATCAAAACTTGTCTTCATTTGATTATTTTATATGATGTTATAACAATTTGAATCTCATATCTTCTGAACCTTTTATTATTACTTTCATCATTTTATAGTATGCTTTACAGAATTTATAAGTGTTTCTAAAAGTTTTACGTTACTAAAAAATTGTGTGGTCATGTTAATCAACTATTTTTTATAAGATTCTTATAAATTTTAGAGTTGAAATTTATTGCAGAATTTATATGTTTCTAAGATACTTGATGTCATTGGCTCAGATAACCAATGTGAATATAGATCTAATAAGTTTCTTAGAAAAGGATTAAGTTCAAACCAGAATGATCAAAGTACAAACCAGTAGATGTTCTTTCAGCAAAGACATTAGAAAAGACAACACTATTTCAAAAGGGAACAAAAGATAGCACTAAAAACTGAACGAGCTTCATTTCTTCAAATTCACCATGGAATCTTTCCCAGCTTGTGTCTTTTGTTTTTCCGAGATGGAGGTGCCTGCAACAGCTCTCTTTATAAACAAAAAATAAGAGAAATCAATAATGATTTTTTGAAGTAGCCAATGAAACTCAAAAGAACATTTTATATGACGTTATAAAGAGATTTATTTTACCTTTGTTCCTACTGGTCTTCCTGGTTTATTATTCTTTTCACCTTTCTCCGGCTTCTCGGCTTCATCATCTGCTTCCACTTGTTGTTTTTTCTCCTCATTTGTTTTGCCCTATTACAAAAGAAAAAAGCTATAAACAAAAACTTCATTGCAAAACTATTTTATAAGACGTTATAAAGAGAGTTATTTTACCCTTATTCCTGCTGTTCTTCCTCGTTTCTTCTGTTCAACTTGCACCGGCTTCTGGGCTTCATCATCTGCTTCCACTTGTTGTTTTTTCTCCTCATTTGTTTTGCCCTATTACAAAAAAAAAGCTATAAACAAAAACTTCATTGCAAAGCTATTTTATAAGACGTTATAAAGAGAGTTATTTTACCCTTATTCCTGCTGGTCTTCCTCGTTTCTTCTGTTCAACTTGCACCGGCTTATGGGCTTCATCATCTGCTTCCACTTGTTGTTTTTTCTCCTCATTTGTTTTGCCCTATTACAAAAGAAAAAAGCTATAAACAAAAACTTCATTGGAAAGCTATTTTATAAGACGTTATAAAGAGATTTATTTTACCCTTATTCTTGCTGGTCTTCCTCGTTTCTTCTGTTCAACTTGCACCGGCTTATGGGCTTCATCATCTGCTTCCACTTGTTGTTTTTTCTCCTCATTTGTTTTGCCCTATTACAAAAGAAAAAAGCTATAAACAAAAACTTCATTGGAAAGCTATTTTATAAGACGTTATAAAGAGATTTATTTTACCCTTATTCCTGCTGGTCTTCCTCGTTTCTTCTGTTCAACTTGCACCGGCTTACGGGCTTCATCATCTGCTTCCACTTGTTGATTTTTCTCCTCATTTGTTTTGCCCTATTACAAAAGAAAAAATCTATAAACAAAAACTTCATTGGAAAGCTATTTTATAAGACGTTATAAAGAGATTTATTTACCTTTCTTCCTGCTGGTCTTCCTCGTTTCTTCTGTTCAACTTGCACTGGCTTCTGGGCTTCATCATCCACTTGTTCTTCTTCTTCTTGTTCCTATTTCAATGAAAAACAACAACATGTTTTATTAAATTCTAATTTGTTATGTGTATTGGTAAGTTAATCTACTTTGTAGCTGTCTTATTGTTCACACCTTGAGAGTGAGATCTTCCAATACACCTTCTATAACATCATCAGCAGAAACATCCGTAGGTTGTATTTTTTTGTTTTTTGGATTTGGAGGTGCTAGCATCGCCGACAGGTTCCTCATCGGTGTTCCTCTATTTAACAAAAAGCAGTAACCCAAAACACATTTCATTTTAAACCACATTGTAAATAGAGCTTATAAAAGTTGTTACCTTTTTCTCTTTTCTTGGTTTCTTATTCTTAACTTCCTTGCAAATGTTGGTTGTATCTTCATTTACTTCTTCAACCTCTTCCATCCGATCCTATTTAAAAAAAAAAGAATTTTTAGTGTCTTTAGATAATTTTATAAACTTTTGTAAACAGATTTTAAATATTTCGTACCTTCTTTCTTTTTCCTTGCTTCTTCTCTATAACTTGCTCGGGCTCTTTGGATGCATCTTCATTTACTTCTTCATCCTTCTGTTTTGATAAGAAAAGTTATAAAAGAGATTTACTTAACACTTGAAAAGATATTTCAAGTCATAAAAGTTTATCAATTAAAAAAAAAAAGTTTATTAATAAGCTTACTTCATCGTCTTTGGAGGTTTCACTTTCTTCACCACTGTCAGCAACTTGCTCGGGTTCTTTGGATGCATCTTCATTTACTTCTTCATCCTTCTGTTTTGATAAGAAAAGTTACAAAAGATATTTACTTAACACTTGAAAAGACTTTTCAACTCATAAAAGTTTATTAATAAGCTTACTTCATTGTCTTTGGAGGTTTCACTTCTTTCACCACTGATAGCAACTTCTTCACCATTTCGTTCTGCTTCCTCTATTTGATCCTATTATAAAGGTTCATACACATCAATTAGCTTTATCAAATCATAAAACAATGACAGATTTAGAAAGACTTATATTTTTTAAACTGATAGTGTAATTTTAGAAATCTTTATAAATTAACTTACTTCTTTGTCTTTTGAAGTTTCTCGTTCTTTTTCACTGTCATCTGCATCATTATCCACTAGTTGTTCTTCTTTATCTTGAGTCTTTTTCTATTTCATTAAAAAAAGATTTTATAAATGGTTATAACTTTAAAATAACTTAGAAATTTCGAGTTTAATAAAGCATTATAAAGCGTCAAAAATATAACCTTAGAAACTTGTTGCCTTATGGAATCAAAGAAAGACTGCAAACATTCATTCTCCTCCAATTCCCTTTCCTGATGCTTATCATTTTCCTGAAAAATTATATGTGAATACAAATAAACAGTATTTACAATATCAAGATTTTAAAAATAGCAAACCTTGGTTTTTGTGGCACCTTGAGGAGTCTCATGAAACTCATCAGTTTCCTGTTACAAGTTAGAAGCATATGAAATCTGATAATTTAAAACACGATACAAATACAGAAAATATTTTTACCTTCTCGGTTTCTCGACGAATGCCCAGACGATCTTCAAGCTTCTCCACTTTTTTTTTATAAATCTCTAGCTGCTTGGTGAGGAATTCAATCTTCTCTTTATCAGTTGCATCACTCCCTGGACCATAATTGTTTTCCTCTATCTCAGCTTCCGCAACAGCAATGTTGACACTTCCACTACGCCAATCTTGTCTCTTCAAACGATATCCTCTCTTGACAAGATCAACAACTTTTCCAAACTCAGTGTCGACATCTTCTTCAACCAAGTTGCTATGCAATTCCTGATCTCCAAGGATGCATTTGGCAACAACCTGATAAGTATTAGCATGATTAGACCATAGATTAAAAATAAAAATGCAGAGACTAAAAAAATTTAATAAGAGTTTATAAAATGATACCTTTTTGTTTCCAGCAATTTTGGTCACCTCATCCAAAGTAGGCGATTTTGTTCCTATCCAATGCAAGCACAATGGAAACTGAGTTTCTTCATCTTCATCACCAAAAAATGAGCCAAGTTGATCCACAGAAGACAAAGCCCAAAGCTGAATGGCATATATAAACCCAGAAATTCCATATTGCACCTTCACCAAATCTGTAGCTTCAATCTTCTCCACTGCAGCACGTAGAGCTTCATAGGTTTCATTCCCCCAGGGATACTTGCAGAACTCTTCAAAGTTTCTAGCTCTCAGCAGTCTCTCAACGGGTATTATATTAACTGGATTGTTGGCTATCAATATCGATTCCACAAGGATAGTAGCTCCTAATCTCAGCTTCTGGTTAGCTGTAAATTCCTTACTATTTTTAACAAATAGTTTAACCAAGGTCTTCACAGTATGATTCTTCACCATCCATGGATCCTTCTTCTTATTTTTCGTTGCTGAAGCCTCTTCTTCTTTTTCTTCTTCGCCAACAAGGCAAGGTAGACCTGTTGCCAAATGGAATTCTCGTAGAGAAAACCGCATCAACTGTTCTCCAAAAGAAAACCATAAAGTCTTCTTGCCTACTTTAATTCTCCTAAGAAGCAACTCATGGATCAGATTCCTTGAAAACACCATAGCGCTATTCCTCATCCCCATCTGAATTATAGGGCCTAAGAACGAATCTTCAATCTTCTTGAAATCACTGCCCAAAGCCTCTTTAACAATAGCAACATACTTAAGGGTGCAATGCTTATTGACTCGTTGCAAAACTCCTTTCTCTGAACCAGGTTCGAACATTCTTTTTGGCAAGAAAATTTTATCAGCAGAAGTACTCATCCTTTCACCTGAAACATTTCAAATTTTTGCAAGGTCAGTGATAGGTTTTATAATGGCTTATAAAGTAAATTTTATAGGCACTTGTAAATCATAATGGAACCAAATCACTATCGAAAGAAGAAGAGATGACATATATCACAAATAACAAAAAGATATAGTCGATTGTAAGTTGTGATATACTAAAACTCAAATTTCTAAAGCTCTTAAATAATTTATTGAAATTTCTTTATATAAAATGAGAAGAAGAATCACATATATGGCGGTAAGTAAAATCGATGGCAAGTAATTTATAAACACTTCTAAACAATAGGTCAAATTTTAATTTAAAATGAGAAGAAGAATAGCATTACCGACGTTAAGCAAAATCGATGGCAAGAAAATTTGACGGATCGAATCGGCTAGGGGAGCAAAACTGATGAACAAATCTACTAGGGTTTGAAACTGATAAAGATGCCGAGATCGGCGGAAGATGGAACGTCAGAGATGATGAAAAGTGATAAAAAAACCGTAAGTGTTGATTTATACATTTTTACTTCAGGACCCAATTTGCAAGGCCCATTTTTAAACCCATCGCAAGCAACACTTTAAAAATTTAAAAGCTTGGGCTAGTTAATTTTATTTAAACCTTTATAAGTCATTATACATATATATAAGCCTTTGTATATTATTTCATAAAGATTTAAAAACTTTTATATAGATTTATAGGATTTTGTAGGTCTTTATAAACTGTTATAAATACTTTATAATCACTAATCCTTAGTTAGAGAAGGTATTATTACCTATTGGGGGCTCAGCATCAATTGTTGTACCATTATCCATTTCATGATTCTTGTTCAGGGTATCTCGAGGCGTCCTGATTTATGTTGGAGAATCACTCATCATATCAACCTCAGAGGATTCTAAAACAGGAGTGATGCTACTGTGGTACACGTCAGAGCTTATGGCTGGGGTAGGAACATTTGCATTGTCTTCGTTTTCAAATCCTTTCTGAAAAATTATGAAGGGAATGTACCAATTAATGGTTCTTATTTCCAAAAGAAGAAAAAAAAATTGAACAAAAGATAAGTGCAAGAAGGTACCATATGTGCTTCAACCCAAACATTGTTTTGCCACTCCATGAACCGCCTAATGTCAGAGTTTTTAAAAACCGCCTCTTCTTTTGTGTCCTCGAAACACACTTTGTAGTTGTTGTCTATGTCAACTTCCCTCACTACACCTTTGCGCCAACCATATCCAACAAACACTTCAACAATGTTTAGCAACTCGTACTCTGCACAGAGATTAAGAGGACGAGATGGCCTGATTTTGCAAATGTCAACTGCTGTACATTTCTCTTCCTCACCATCACTCAAATGCTGTGAGCTTGGACCCAAATATTTCTTAACCAAAAATTCTCTTTTATCACCCCCTTGAATCTCTTTAACTACTAATGATTGGACCCAAACATTTTCCTTTTTACCAATCGTACGAGTCACTTCCACCAATTTCACTGTGCTAAACATGTCTTTACTTACTTCCTTCAATTCAAGAAACAGTCAAATATTAGCTAAAGCCCTCAACAATTCAAAATCTTAAAACTTTGAATATAAGAAGAAAATATAATACCCTGTCTTTTTCTTTCTGCCATGTAAAGCCGGTCCAATGATGATGAGGTCTCAGTTGGGTTTTGTCGAATTTTAATATGTCTGGTGGATGATCAAAGTAAACCAAAAAACTTCCATCTGCCTCTTCACCTACGATAACACCATTCCACCATCCATCATTGAGATAAGCATCCACCACCACCCCTTCCTTGAATTCGACTCCTTCGTTCGGACACTCTGGCGGGACGGGTCTAATGAAACATCTTTCAACATATTCCCTGCAATGCTTTACACCGTCTTCATCGAGCAAAGTTTTGTAACAGACCCGAAGCTTTTCCTCTTTCACTTTCTCCGGATCTTGCTCGAGGATAGCTCTAAACCAAGAACCTTGGAACCCATCTTCTCCAGGAGAGGCTTCTACTTCACAACCTTTGGAAATGGGCAAAGGTCTTTCTTTTTTCTTCAAAATTCCCATCCTTGGCTACTCCTTAAAACAAAATCAGAAACAACTCTCTTCTTCTGCTAAAACCTTGGAGACAAAACCATATATAAAGGAAAATTTAGTTATTCCGTGGGTGTCATAATCATTAACAACAAGCTTCGCTCAAATCATATTTTGTTTTGAGCTACGTGTTTTCATCTGGAAGCGATATTGACTCAGATCAACCACCAAATGAACTCATAAAAAAACGAGATAAACGAATCGGAGATAGAGAGGATACACACAAGAGCAAGAGGAAAATAAAAGAAAAAAAAACAAATTAGAGTGAATTCCGACCAAATTAACGACATGCATCCAACAAATTGAAACAAATTTAGATTATAGGTATATCAATTAGGTTCCAAAAATCAAAAATCAAGAAATTGATTTCGGCCAATTTAACAAGATGAATCCAACAAATTGAGATTTTGGGTATATCAATTAGGTTCAAAAGAACAAAATTCAGCTCGAATTAGAGTGATTAATCGATTTATCTAATCTCAATCATCTCATTTACCTTTGCCACAGTGTGTTACGATTCGAAAGGAGGAGGAACAAAACGATGGAGACGCGGAGAAGAAGAAGACGCGGGGGATTGGTAATTGAAAATTCAATCGTGAATTTTTGATTCTTCTTCTTTGAATTTATGGAGTTAGAGAAGAATAAAGAACACATAGAAGAAAGTGACTGAATCTAAAAAGGAGAGTCGGAGACGCGTTCTTCTTTTGTCGGGAGAAGATAATGAAAATCTAGCTAATTTTACGATTTTGCCATTTCAATGTTTAATGATAAAAAAAAAATATTCGTTTGATTCGAACCCGGGCTTAGAAAAAGTGAAGGTTTAAGTGACAACAATTCATCACTAGACGACATTTCATTCTTGTTTTCAATTTTTTATCGCTATTATAAATCTAAAACTCTTAGTACTGATTTTATAAGGGTTTTGTAAGACATATTTAATAAGGTGTTATAAAGATCATAAAATACAAAATTGTATAATAGGTTATAAGTGATTTTTCCAACCATCTGAAATTTGTTATCATTTTCTTAAACCTTAACTCTTATAACTTTTTTAAATAAGGTGTTATAAAGGTAATAATATACAATACAAAGTTTTACAATGTATTATTATTTTTTCCATAATTCTAATGCATTATTATTTTATAAATCAAATCCAATGAGAGTTTTATAGTGGATTATAATTGTTTTTATAAATCAAATCATTTTTATAAATCCAAAACTCTTATTACAGATTTTATAAGGGGTTATATTTTTTAATTTTTTGTAATAAAGATGATAAATGCATTTTTATAATGGGTTATAAGTTATTTTGGATAGCTTTATAAGCCCTTACAATGCAAAAGATGTTTCTCATCAAAGGCATCAACAAAAGATAACATTTTGAAAAATTGAAACACTGATTTTGGATTAAAAAAATATTGGAAACTGAAAGAGCATCATTTCTTCCAATACTCTTTATATCACAACATCAACTAGAACCCCAGATTGTTTTAGTTTTCTTTGTTTTGGAGGTGCTGGCTTCAGCTTCCTTTATAAGCAAAACAATAAATTAAATCAAGAATGTGATATATTAAATACAAACAACTTTTTATAAACAATTATAAACAGAGTTATTTACCTTAGTTTCTCTTGCTCGTTTCTTCTTTTTAACTAGCACGGACTCTTTAGAGGCATTTTCATTTAATTCTCCAACCTTCAATTTTTATAACACAATAAAAAAGTTAGTTAAACTATATTAAAATATTTGAAAGCTTAAAGTTTATAAAGATTTATAAATCAGCTTACTTCATTGATTTTTTATGTTTCACTTTATAAATCAATTTATAAAGATTTATAACTTATCAGTTTCGAATTTAATAAAGCCTTATAAGACATCAAAACATAACAACCTTAGTGTTTTGCTGCTTTCGGGAATCTATGAAAGACTGGAAAGTTTCTTTTTCACCCAATTCCCTCTCGGAATTCTGTCCATTTTCCTGAAAATTTATATGTGAATACAAATACACAGTATTTAGAATATGAAAAAAAAATAGTTTACCTTCTCGTTTTCTCGACGAATGTTCAGAAGACCTTCAAGATAACCAGCTTTTTCTTTATAAAACTCTGCCTGCTTAGTGAGGAATTCAATCTTTTCTTTATCAGTTGCATCAATCCAACCATCATAATTGTTTTTCTCCACTTCAGCTTCAGCGACAGTAATGTTGACACTTCCATTAAGCCAATCTTGTCTCTTCAGACGGTATCCTCTTCTGACAAGATCAATAAATTTTCCAAATTCAATGTCAACGTCTTCAACCAAGTCGCAGTGTATTTCAGGATCTCCAAGTATACATTTGACATCAACCTAATATATATTAACTGATTAAACAATCGATAAAAATACAAAGAATGCAAAGATTTTAAAACAAATTTATAAAACATTTGTAAAATGTTACCTTCTCACTGTTGTCGAATCTGGTCACCTCTTTCATGGTAAGAGATTTGGTTTCTACCCAATGCAAGCACAAGGGAAACTTAATCTCATTATCCCTAATTCCAAAGAATGTGCCTATTTGATCCACAGATGATAATGCCCATAGCTGAACAGCATATATAAATCCACAGATGTCAAATTGATCTTTCTTCAACACTTCAGAGCTAATACCCTTCACTTCATTGCGTAAGAAATTAAAGGCCAAATTCCCCCATGGATAGTTGCAAAACTCTTTGAAATCTCTAGCTCTCAGAAGATTCTCAACGGGTATACGAGTCACTGGATTGATTGCCATTAATATCCCTTCAACAAGGATTGAAGCCCCCAATCTCAATCTCTGATCATCAGTAAACTCTTTACTGTTCTTCTCAAGTAGTTTAACCAAGCTGTTTAAAGTTTGTTCCTTATTCATCCGTGGATCTTTCTTCTTCTTCTTTTTCCTTCCAGAAGTCTCCACTTGCTCTTCATCTATGTCAGCAATACAAGGCAGACCCGTTGCCAAATGGAATTCTCTTAGGGAAAACCTCATTGGTTGTTCTCCGAAAGAAAACCATAGATCCTTGTCTCCTATATCAATTCTCCTTAAAAGTAAGAGATGAATCAAATGCCTTGAAAACACCATATTTTTCTGCCTCCTTCCCATCTCAATTATAGGACCCAAGAATGAATCTTCAAGCTTTCTGAATTCAGGGCCCAAAAACTTTTTAACTTTATCGACCAACTTCAGGTTACTACGCTTGGTAATTCTATCCAAAAAGCGTACCTCTGTACCAGCTTCGATCACTCTTTTCGGCAATACAATCTTATCATCAGAAGTACTCATTGTTTCACCTGAAATAATTCAAAATGGTAATGTTATAGATATGTTTTATAATAGTTTATAAATACTAAAATCATTATTTACCTGTTGGTATCTCTTGATGGTCAATGATTGGGGAGGCAACATCATTCACTGTGTCACCTGATTCATGAGATAATGGTAACTCCAATTCCTACACATCATTAGAAAAAAATACATATAATTCAATAGCAAGGAAAATAGGCTAGTGACAACACACACGGAGTGATAGTGTTAAACTTACAAATATTTGGGTTTCATTTTCAGTGGCTTCTAAAACAGGGGTGTTACTGTAACTTCCTTGAGGGGTTATGATTTCGGTTGCATCATCGTTCATCATATCATCTTCATTGGACTCTAAAACTAAGGTGCTACTGCTGCTCTCTCGAGTGGCAATGGTTGGAGTGGGAGCATCATTCATCAAATCTTCCTCATGGTCGTCTAAAACATGAGTTGTACGGAGAAGTTGCGAGAATAAGATGATAAATATAAAATAAATTATTTTTTATATATATTTATAGTGTATTATAAATTAGTTATAAGAGTTTATAAATACCAAAATCATTATTTACCTTTTGGTATCTCTTGATGGTCAATGATTGAGGAGGCAACATCATTCACTGTGTCACCTGATTCATGAGATAATCGTAACTCCAATTCCTACATATCATTAGAAAAAAAAATACATATAATTCAATAGCAAGGAAAATAGGCTAGTGACAACACACATGGAATGATAGTGTTAAACTTACAAATATTTGGGTTTCATTTTCAGTGGTTTCTAAAACAGAGGTGTTATTGTAACTTTCTTCAGGGGTTATGATTTCGGTTGCATCATCGTTCATCATATCATCTTCATTGGACTCTAAAACAATGGTTGGAGTGCGAGCATCATTCATCAAATCTTCCTCAGTGTTCATCAAATCATTTTTCGATTTGCTTGAATGAGTTTCTTCTACAGATTCTATCTGAAAAACGGTGAAGGAAGTTTACTAATCATTTGTTATTCAGAATAAACCAAAAGTGAACACAGTTTATGTGTTAGAATATACCTCTCTTGTAAGTATCCAACGACAATTTTTCCACTCCCGTGACGGTCTAAGTGAATAGCTTTTAAAAACCGCCTCCTCTTTTGCGTTCTTGAAGTGCACTGAGTACTGGTTACCAGGGAGAACTTCCCTCACTTCACCTAGACGCCATCCACAGCTAACAAACACTTCAACAATGTCTCCCAATATATACTTTCCCCAAAAATAACGAGGCGGACATGGCCTGAGTTTGCAAATATCAACTTTTTTAAACAATGCATCGTCTTCATCATCATCACTCAAACGCAGTGACTCGGATAATCTTTTGATGATAACTTTTCTTTTACCATCCTCTTCAATCTGTTTAATGGCCATTGTTGTGACCCAGATATCTTCTATTTTACGGATTCTACGAGTCATTTCCACTTTTTCCCCTGGGCTATAAATGTCTTCACTAAGTTCCTTCATTTCCAAAGAAAAACATATATAAGTGAAAGTGCTCATCAAACCAAATTATAAAACTTTGACATTAAAATAAGAAAACAATACCTTTTTTTGGCTTTTGACCCATGTAGAGCCGGTCCAATCAACATTAGGTCTCAGTCGGCTTTTGTCGAATTTTAATACTTCTGGTAAAAAATCCAAGTAAACCAAAAACTTCTCATTTGGAAATTCCTTTACAATAACACACTTCCACCATCCACCATTAACATAAACATCCACCACTGATCCTCTCTCATATACGAAATCGTTATTCAGATCCCCTGGCTGAACCGGTCGGATGAGGCTTTGATCAACTTTTTCTGTGTAAGGAGTTAAACTATCCTTGTCCAGCAAAGTTGTATAGCAGACCCGAAGCTTTGCCCCTTTCACTTTCATCGGACTTTGCTGCAGGATAGCTATATGCCAAGAAACTTTGAACATTTCTTTTTCTGAAGTGACTTCTACTTCACAACCTTTGGCAATGGACAACGCATTTACAGATTTCTTCTTTTTTCCCATGTCCATAAGCGATTGTGTCGGTTTCTGTTCTTGCATACGTTTTTGAATTGTTGCAAGTCTCTGACTACTAGACTGTTTCTGCTGTCCATTGGCAATAGAGTTCTTCATCTTCAAAACATCAAGTGCTTCCATATAGTTCTGCACTCTCTTCACCTACGCATATATATATATATATATATAAAACAAACTGTTACAACTAAACCTAACCCAAGAACTAAACGTCGGTCCTTATGGTCCCTTACCTGCATCTTTCTTTGTAACTTCACATCTCCTTCAGCTACAATCCCATCCAGCTTGATCAACTCATTCATCAACAACTCAATCACCTTTGCAAGATCTTTCTCCGCAACTTTCCCTCCTTTTTTAATAACCATCTCAAACGCCGAAACCTACAAATCCCCAAAAAAAAAACAATTTCAAAACTCGGTCCAAAAAAACTAAACAAACCAAGAAAGTATTAGAGAGCAAATTACACGTCCTCCGAGCCTATCAACTTCGAGGCTAATATCAGAAATCGCTTTAGATGCCTTTTCTGTTTTGGCCATTTTCCTCATCTCCAAGAAATGTTTCTCTTATAAGAAATAGAATGAAAGAAACAGAGTTTAAAAAAAACGTTTTATAAGAGGTTATAAAGAGAATTAATTACCTTTTTTCCTCTTGGTCGTCCTGGTTTATTTTCTTTTCAACTTGCCACAAAACCAATTCAAGTTTTGAAATGTTCAAGAGGTTTGGAGTTGCAGAAAGATAGAGAAAAAGATGAAGAGATATGAGAAAAAAAATATATTTCCGTGAGAAATGTTAGAGAAACAAGACACGTGTTTCTATAGGTGACTGGTAGCTGTAAACCATTTTTAATTACATTTATTCTATATAATCCCTATTTTATAAGAGAACAAGACACATGTCTTTCTGTAATATATATCTCTAACACGTGTTTTTACAAGTGAATGAAAGTTGTAGACCATCAGTAATTTACATTTCTTCTTAAAAAATTTAGTAACGAGAATCCTCATGTATTTATATCACCGATTTTACTTTTTATCATGACTTTCATAATACTTTATAAACTTCTATATCTTAGTTTTATAAAGGTTTATAAGTGATGTTCAATAAATACTAATGCTTTTATAAATTAGTATTTATGAGTTTTATAAAGGACTATAAGAGATTTTTAATAATTATTTTACTTTATAAGGGGTTATAAGTTACAATTTTTTTATAAACTAGTATATCTGAGATACATGGGGCAGCTATAATACATTATTGTATTTTATATCACTGGATTTATCATATTTTTATAAACCCTTTATAAATCTTTATGGGCTTCATGTGTAACACATTTTTTATAAATCTTGGTTAATTACATTAAACTACCTTATAAACATTTATAATTCATTTATCAGCCTTTCATATATCATTTTTTGTTTAATAAACTTTTATCTCTAAGTTTATATAATACTTTATATAACTAGTATTTCCGAGTTTTATAAAGGTTTATAAGTGATTTTTAATAAATTCCAATACATTATTGTTTATGAATCCTTAGATAATGCTTAGAAATGTTTTAATTACCTCCTGAAAATCATTAGTTGTAAGCCTTTATAAATTAATTTACATAGATTATTAAGTCTCTATAACTTATAGATATATCTTTACAAATCCTAAACCCTTATTACTTATTTTATAAAGGTTTATAAGTCATTTTTAATAAGGTGTTATAAAGTTACCTATTAACTTTATAAATTTAAGCAGAGACATAAAATCCAAGACATAAACTTATATAATTTTTAAAATTCTTCAAACAAACAAAGTTTCTCAAGTATGAATAAAAACAGATAGTTGTTCTTTCTAAGTTTATTATTCACTGTAATTCTGAGAAGATGTCAACAGCCAACTTTTCCCTAATGTAGACAACTTTTTCTTCAGTCAGCTTGGTGAAGTCAACTATGCGCATGGCATGACACTCAATCAACTTCAACGTGTAGATTCCACTATCCTCTATTTTAACAACCTGAAATCAAAATTTACAAGTATTAGGCTTAAGAACGTAGGAAATAACTTATACTATGCACTTTTTCTTCTATTTTAAAATTCAAAGATTGATAAAAATGAAGTTACCTGTGGCAAACAATCAGAGACAATCTTTATAGAAAACTTGCTTGTATCCATTGTAATATCTCTGAAGATATTGCGAAGCATGAAAGGTAGTACGGTTGCATAAGCATTCAAATATGGCCCCACGTTGGCATCTGTAAACTTCAATGATGCGCTATTGAATGCTGTGATGCTTCTTTTCTCCAAATTGACCACAATTCCAAGCCAATAATATTCTTCAACTGCAATAGCCGAATTGAGGAAAGTGATATTCTTCTCTATGTTGTACTTGTCAAAGCCACTTGCAAACTGGAAACCTTCCTTGTCATCTAAAAACTCAACATAAAATTCATCTATTTCTTCAAGGAATTTCACTCCAACAACTAAGGCAGTTTTGTTCAGAAACAAATCTGGATTGTTTCTCTTTCTCAATTTCAGCAACTGCAAACCTGCTTCAATATGCTGAGACAAAAAATAAAACATAAATAATCATAAAAACCGATCATCTAATACTCGAGTAAGATGAATTTATAAGCGATTATAAAGAAGATTTTTCAATTATAGTCTAACCGTTTTCGAAAGATTTGTTCCTGGAGTTTCAAGATCTGAAAACCACTTTTCGTTTACTCTCTCTTCATTAATTATCAGTTTCCTACGTTGAAAACACATACTAATAAAATACTATGCAGGTATATATTTTGTACACCTCACTAAATATATAATACCTTATAAAATAAATCTTACTTGTTTTTGTTTGACATTTTCCATTCTGTCATTTTTTCCTTTCTGGTCTTATCAACTGGCTCAAAGGGATGTACTATTGGATGTTTCTTCCTTGCTCCCGTAAATGGCGGCTGTGTATGAATGGATGGTATTTGACCTCTTTCACTTCTTCTTAGTTCAACGTTACCTATATCAGCTTTATTCTTCTTTTTAAGTGGAGGTTCAACATCATCATTTACCTATGCAACAAATAAAACATTTCTTACCAAGATATATGTTTATGAAACTAGACAATATTCATAACATTCTGTGAAAACAAACATCGATATCTTGTTGTACCAATCTTTTTTTAGTTTCCATTAAAGGTTGGGACACGGACTTCTCCCCCACATCTCGCATAAGAACCTGAATCATGTAAAGAATTTGTTTATGAAATTGTTTAAGAGACCTTATCAGCTACGAATTTATTTATAAGGATTTATAAAATACCTCATTTGCATCCTTTCCACTATGGCGACTTTCCTGAGAAAGAAGATCGAACTTAGGAGTAGTAAATGTTGGAGTAGGCGATGTAACCTGTAAAAAGAATTATTTCGAAACGATAAACTGTATACATTAAAATTTACAAGGCCTTATAAAATTTATTAATTTTTGTACCCTTGTCTTGAAGTTTGGAGTAGTGAATGTAGGAGTAGAAGACGTCACCTACACAAGATAAGATTACTCAACAAGCTTTATATCAAAAAATTTTATTAACCCTTATATTATGTTTCATATTTTGTACCTTTGACTTTTGTTTACTGCAGCTTTCTTCTTCCATTTTTTCAGTCTCTTCGTTTGAAGTTATTTTCTCTGTATTCTCATTTTCTCCGAGAGTATTCACTTGCGTTAGTTGATGTGTATCAGAAATTTCTTCTTCATCACATATCTCCTCACCATTTTTATCATCTGTTGCACATCTTTTAACACGATAATTTGATTCTTCTTCATTATCATAACTGGGTGAACTTTTTGCATAATCAGAGTTGGCTGCATTCTGATGATCTTCATTATCATAATTGGGTGAACCATCAAATACCTTCAAGATATCATGTCATATTAGTTAAAAGAAAATAACATTTAAAAATATTTATAAGTGCCTAGTAAAGTGATTTGCTTACCTTAACTCCTAAGACATTCTGTATTATTTCAACTCGTTTACCCAAATCATATACCATTCTTATTAGCTTATCGAGTTTCTCACTGTTTGACCTGGAACCATCTTCACCTTGATCTTTTTCTTTATTTTTCTCATACGCATCATATTTTCTTTTCTCTTCATTCTTCCTATGCTCTTTCTCCTAAACAGATTCAAGATGGGTTATAATTGTTAAAATTAAAAGTCTAATCCACTTCTTATATAAGCATATTCATCCTTCAATTCTGATGAAACAATAGGAAAAGAACATTTATAAAGCATTATAAAGATAATTATTTACCTTATTTCCTCTTCCTCGTTTCTGCCTTTCAACTTGCACAGGCTCCTCCACTTCTGTATCAGCTTCCATTTGTTCATCTTCTTCTTCCACAACTGTATGCCCCTATTTCAAAAGAGAAAAAAAAAATAAGCAATATCAAATTTATAATGGCTTATATTTTTTTTAAAAAATGATAGTCTGGGTTTATAAAGGTTTCTAAATTAGCTTACTTCATTGGCTTTTGAAGTTTCTCTTTCTTTATCACCTTCGCCCACTTCAGCCTCAGCTTCCAGTTGTTGTTCTTCTTCATCTTGTGCTTGCTCCTATACAAACATATTCATCATTCAATTCTGATGAAACAATAGGAAAAGAACATTTATAAAGCATTATAAATATAATTATTAACCTTATTTCCTCTTTCTCGTTTCTGCCTTTCAACTTGCACATGCTCCTCCACTTCTGTATCAGCTTCCATTTGTTCATCTTCTTCTTCCACAACTGTATGCCCCTATTTCAAAAGAGAAAAAAAATAAGCAATATCAAATTTATAATGGCTTATATATATATTTTTAAAATGATAGTCTGGGTTTATAAGGGTTTCTAAATTAGCTTACTTCATTGGCTTTTGAAGTTTCTCTTTCTTTATCACCTTCGCCCACTTCAGCCTCAGCTTCCAGTTGTTGTTCTTCTTCATCTTGTGCTTGCTCCTATACAAACATATTCATCATTCAATTCCGATAACAAAATAGAAAAAAAAACTTTATAACACATTATAAATATAATGATTTACCTTATTTCCTCTTCCTCGTTTCTGCCTTTCAACTTGCACAGGCTCCTCCACTTCTGTATCAGCTTCCATTTGTTCATCTTCTTCGTCCACAACTGTATGCCCCTATTTCAAAAGAGAAAAAAAAAATAAGCAATATCAAATTTATAATGGCTTATATATATTTTTTTTAAATGATAGTCTAGGTTTATAAAGGTTTCTAAATTAGCTTACTTCATTGGCTTTTGAAGTTTCTCTTTCTTTATCACCTTCGCCCACTTCAGCCTCAGCTTCCAGTTGTTGTTCTTCTTCATCTTGTGCTTGCTCCTATACAAACATATTCATCATTCAATTCCGATAACAAAATAGAAAAAAAAACTTTATAACACATTATAAATATAATGATTTACCTTATTTCCTCTTCCTCGTTTCTGCCTT
This sequence comes from Raphanus sativus, assembly GCF_000801105.2. Taxonomy (NCBI): domain Eukaryota; kingdom Viridiplantae; phylum Streptophyta; class Magnoliopsida; order Brassicales; family Brassicaceae; genus Raphanus; species Raphanus sativus. The sequence continues at coordinate 25,606,504 of NC_079516.1, forward strand.
TCAACTTGCACAGGCTCCTCCACTTCTGTATCAGCTTCCATTTGGTCATCTTCTTCGTCCACAACTGTATGCCCCTATTTCAAAGAGAAAAAAAAATAAGCAATATCAAATTTATAATGGCTTATATTTTTTTTTTAAATGATAGTCTGGGTTTATAAAGGTTTCTAAATTAGCTTACTTCATTGGCTTTTGAAGTTTCTCTTTCTTTATCACCTTCGCCCACTTCAGCCTCAGCTTCCAGTTGTTGTTCTTCTTCATCTTGTGCTTGCTCCTATAATATAAAAAAAAAACTTAGCAATTTCAAATCTGAGAAACCCTTATAAAACATCAAAAGCGCAATAAATTCAGAGTTTTGCTGTACATTAACCTTATATTTTTGCTGAACATCTTTGTCTTCATTTCCTCTTTGTTGACCAATGTCTTCTGCTGTAAGAAAAACATCTACAAAACCTTGTTCCCAATCGCTTTTCCTTAGTTTGTATCCTTGTTCAACAAGTTTTACAACACTGTCCAAGTCCTTATCATCATCATGTGTTGGGTTAACCAAATGTTTGAAATTCTCACATAATCCTATCACTGTAGTAACCACACCCTGTAAAAAAGATAAAACAACGCTTTATAAGTCTCTGTGATTCTCTTATTAATAAATTTATAAACGTTAGTAAAAAACTTACATTGCTTTTCTTCTCCACTTCCAACACTTCGGTTATTGTGGGAGCCCTTGTTGAATCCCAATGTAGACATAATGGATCTGAGGAAGCGGTTACCTCGCATGGCTTTCCAAAAGCTTTACCAAGAATAGGCACTGATGACATAGCCCACAAATTTTTGGCTAGCACAAAACCTCTCACTTCGTAACTATCTCCTGTCCACCAACTTGTATTCAAACGCTTGATACTCTTTGACAAAATTTTGTACGCTAGTTTACCCCAAGGCAATCTGGAAAAGGTATCGTAGTTCTTATAACACAGTAACCTTTCCTTTGGGATTAGAGAGCTCGGGTGTCCTGCAAGAATGACCCCTTCTGTGATTATTGCTACTCCCATAGACAGCCTTTCAAGCCTTTTCATTGTTCTTGCTCTCTTTTTGAGCAGATCATATAAGTTCCTTACTGTGTACTTATCGCCTTTGCTCAACATCCAAAAGTAGGGCTTTTTCTTGTTTGGGAACAGAGGCTCTCTTGGTGTTGTATCTTCCTCACACGCTAGACCTGTAGTCAGATAAAATTCCCTCATGGAAAACCTCATAAGTTGATCGCAAAACGTGAACCAGAGATCCTTCCCTTTGGTCAATACTCTTCTCTGCATTAGGAAATGAAATAGATTCTCCGAAAACACAACGCTACTCCTTCTTGCCAGCTTCACGATGCTTCCTAGGTGTGAGTTCTCTATTTGATCAAACTCTTCCTTTCCCAAGATTTGTGCAACCTCAGAAACGTAATCAATGCTCGAATGTTGGATGACCATTTTGGGAATGTCTGGTGGTTCTGTTCCAGCTCCATAAATCCTAGGAGGCAAACTCAAATTTGTGCAAAAGTCATTGCTATCTAACTGCAAAACGAGATAAAAATATGGAGTTAACTTTTAGTAATGGTCTAAATATAAACATCTCAACACTGCAAATAATAGACACTACATCTCAACACTAGAAGTAATAGACACTACTCCTCTATTGCTAAATCGTTCTTCTTTATAAATGCTTATAAATCGTCTAGTTGTAGTTTTAACAATATCCAGAAATCCAGATTTATAAGGGATTATAATTATGTAAAAAATGCGAACAAGTGTTTGCTATTCCAAAATCTCAATTTCAACTTGAACTCCAAATCAACCTTATTTGCCTTTTGGATAAAAGCAAATTTGTAAAAATCAAGGATATTCATCACAGAAACTAGTTTTCTTATATCTAACCATTCCAATTAGAAGTCTAAACCTATAGTCAATAAATTACAGAGATTAGAAACTTACAAATTGTGAATTTGGAGTCGACATTTCCGATGAATAGCTCGTCTGCTTAGGCGATCGTGTGAGAGAGAGAATCCGTGTGTTAGCTCGTCGGAGATCTCTCAACGGAACGATGGCGACGACTTTCGATGACGACCACGACGACTCTCGATGACGACGACGACGATGAATCCGGAGGAGAGAAACGATGGATCTCGACAGAGCGAAGAAGGTAGCGACGGACGAAGAGAGGTGGGTGATATGTTAGAGATAGGGTAGGGTTAATTTAGTCTTTTTCACACTACTGAAAAGTGTATTTATGAAAATGTCCCCAAAGTAGTGGTAAACTTGAATTGTGGTACTACACAAAGTGTAGTTATAAAATTCCCCCAAAAATTTATAGGTCGATAAAATTAATATTCAAATGAACAAAAATGAACAAAGAAAATCAAGAAAAACAACACAAATGAAAATAAAATCATTATTAAAAACAAAGAACTAGACTAATATCAAATAAAAAAAATTCTCTGTAGAAATTATTTTCATAGTATTTTATAAAAACATACACAATCATATATATTATTTTAGAAAATGCTTTCTAAGAAATGAAATATATGCAAATATATATGATCAATAAACTAATGACAATTAAAACAAAATTTTAGGAAACTCTTAAAATATATGTTAAACTTAGTTAATTTTATAGATTTTTTAATTTTTTTCAAATCATCAAACTGCACACAAATTCTGGTTTTAGTGATCTTCTTAATATTATCCCAAACTAAATTTAAATTATATATATATATATACTTAAATTAGATATGACAAGTTATGAATAAAATTATTATATAATTTATTTTTAGTTTATATTCTTTTGTTTGAACCAAACCAAATCCAAATTGAAATAGAACTATACAGAAAAAAAAAACTTAAAAAGTGAAACCAGAGCGAACTACAGGTAGTTATATTTGGTTTTCTAATTAAGAAATTGCATCAAAACAAAGAAAAAACATTAAAGAAGAAAAATCAAACATACAAAAACTATAACCAACTGGATTGTGTTTTGAATGCTCTCTAGTCTCTTTGTTACAAGCTATTCATTTACATTTCAAGTCCAGTAAGTCACTCTAGGAGCAAGAGAGACTCGAATCACCTTGATGTAAAACTAATTTTAGTATACTATTTATATATATAACTGTGCATCTACAAGACTACAAAGAATCACACATATATCTCCAAGTTTAATGCTACCTAAAAATGCATATAGGAAAACAATTTGTTGGTCATGTCAACCCTCTCTGAAGAGATCAGAACGGGACAGTGAATGGCAATGCGTGTAGTTCTGCTTCTGGAAGAAAGTTAGCAGTTGGCCGCCACACCATCGAACTACTTCCATTGCTGGTTGTCTGAATGCTAACTTGATGATGATGTCTTTTAGCACCAACCTTCATGAACAACCACAATTCTTGATCTTCAGAGTCGGTGAGCTTGCTCTGAACCCGATCAGGGGCCCAGTTCTCGATGAGATTCAAGAACCGCACAGCCGTGGAAGGAGGGCATTTGCTGCATAGCTTTGAAGTTCCAACAGTTTCTTGATGAGTCTCTTTACCCAGTGGCTTACTGATTCGACTGTCTGATTCTAGAGGAACAGTTTTCTTCTCTTTACTGAGTTTTGTTGTGATTTCTCTCCTTCTCTTCTCTTGGCAGAGCATTAAAGGGTCTAGTGGAGCTTCATTTGCAGAAGCATGATCAAGGGACTCGCTAGGATCCTCGTTGGTAATCATAACCTCAGCATCTTGATGTTCATGCTCTTTGCCATGTAACAAGATCCGTATGCTGGCTTCTTCAAACCCAATAATTTGAAGAAAGAGTGTCATCATCACGTGAAGCAAAACAGACCCAACAACAACAAGTAAACAAACAAACTCACCAGAGCCGTACTGCCTACCATCGAGTAGCAGCGGACTCTTAATATGATCCGGTCTGCTGCTATCACAAGAATTCTGAGACGACGTTTGATGCTCAAAATCCACTGTGAGACAGCTCTTCTCCAAGCACTCAAGCTCGTCGCCTGTTACTAATCCGCGGCCATCATCAACCTTCTTACTAGCATCTTTCCGACGTCTCTTATGATGACGGTGCTTCTTGCTTCGGTGGGCAGACTCATTATCCCTCTCCTTCCTCTTTTTGTCCTTCTTGTGTTTTCTATCTCTCTTAGCTCCCTCCTTTGCCCCCTGATGTTTTTCAAAACCAATGCAACAACAACAGTTAAGTGTCCGTAACTTTCAAAACCATTGAGAGGGACAGACACAACAACATACTCTATTGCCATAAGTTTCCTCCACATTGGTTATCTTGGAACTGTTAATCAAAATTTTAAAGTAAGATTTTAATTCCCATCTAACAACTCATGCTTTCTCTTTTCCAAATCGATTTCGAGACAAGATATTGAAACAGGAAGCTGAGCATTCAGAAACCACATGAACTTAGGACATTCAGAAACCAAAGGCATGGACTTTTTGATTGCTCAACCAACCTTAACCGATTCGATCAGAGACCCATCACGAATTATGTAGCCAGGTGGTGGGAATGGGTAACAACGAGACATTCTCTCACAGAGCAAAAGTCAGACCGAAACCCTAGATTGGTTACGAGAGAACCCGCAAGTAATTAGGGACTTTTCTTATTCCGCTACAGAATTGGAAAACACAATCGTGAGGGACATGATTTTGGGAAAAGAAGAGAAGAACGACGAAGAGGGGTCACGACAATTCCCAGGCTTCGAAGCTCTACGATCCACAATCGTTCTGTTATTCTCTTTGCCATGTGTTTTATTTATAGACGCACGGGTTGCGTTATAACGAACAAAAGGTGTATTTTGGGCTGTTGCAGGAATACTAGTTCTGAGACTCAAAAGCAAGCCCATAGAATGTCAGATAGGCCCATACAGGCCTATGATTCGAAAGCGAGACGAACCAGAATTTTTTGGTTTTTTAATCAGGTTCGGTTATGTATAGATTGAGAACTGATGAAATTCATTTGGTTGTGGTTTGATTCGATAATTTGTTTAGTTTGTTTTTTTGCCAGATAAAACCTCCGATCAAACTGGTGTAATTTATACCAAATCATATCTGAAATTGTTAATCAAATCAATTGGACTATTCAAATTCAATTAAAATCACTCGAAACTACAGTAACTTAACCGATTTTATTCTAAATTTGAACCATAAACATTGGTTCAATTCAATAATAAATTGTAAAATCGAACCCAGCCGAAATTTTTAATAGTTTAGTTTGGCAGAAACTTTCCACTACAGATTAACCGAAAATCCAAACATAAAATAAGGCGCAAACACACTATTTCAAACTTCCGACAAACTTAGAGTATCTCCAATTTACTATACTAAATAAACCTAAACATAAAATATCGATTGAACAGGTGTAGACACACCGTTTCAAACTTCCGACTAACTTAGAGTATCTCCAATCATTACATCAAATTTAATGTTGAAATTACACTAAATTAAATATTTTTCTGTTAACTTTTTTTTTTGTTATTTCTAACCATAATATAAGATATTACACCAAAATAATATTATATATTTTAATATTTTTAATGTTAATAATTTTTATAATTTTATTATTGAAATTAATAAATAATTATTCTGAGGTTGATTGGTAAGTGCTCTATCTTTAGACTTTTTGCTTTGATATTTAGGCTCTAGATATATTGCTTGTAGTTGTAGTTTTAAATTGCTCTGATTTTTTTCAACATTCGTGGCACATAATCAAGAAGGAATTATTGGATGGTTGAATCGAAAGGCATAGAATTATCTGTTTTTTCAACATTCGTGGCACATAATCAGGAAGAAATTATTGGACTTAATTGGTAAATGACTTCATTACTTCTGGTGAATTGGACATAAGGTTAAATATGACAAACATTTGCCTAATCCCAAAGACGGAGAGGCCAACAAGGATGAAAGAGTTACGGCCTATCAGTCTGTGTAATGTAGGGTATAAAATCATTTCAAAAATATTATGTCAGAGGTTAAAGGCGTGTCTCCCATCACTTATCTCGGAAACTCAGTCAGCTTTCGTGTCCGGATGACTGATTTCAGACAATATACTTATTGCCCAGGAAATGTTTCATGGATTGAGAACAAATAAGACGTGCCAAAACAAGTTCATGGCTATTAAAACGGATATGAGTAAGTCTTATGATAGAGTGGAATGGATCTTTATCCAAGAGGTACTATCAAAAATGGGGTTTGATCATCATTGGGTTAAATTGATAATGGAATGCATCTCTTCGGTTCAATATAAAGTCGTGCTGAATGGTCAGCCGAAAGGACACATTGTTCCACAGAGAGGTCTTCGACAGGGAGATCCACTGTCACCTTATTTATTTATCTTGTGTACGGAGACATTGATTGCTAATATTAAAAAAGCAGAAAGAGAAAAACAACTGACAGGCGTAAAGGTGGCTAGAGCATGTCCATCGATATCTCATCTACTTTTTGCAGATGATAGCCTCTTTTTCTGTAAAGCACAAAAAGAGGAATGTCGGACAATACTCAGAATATTGAAGGAATACGAGGTGGTATCAGGGCAGCAAATAAATTTTGATAAGTCTTCCATCCAGTTCGGACACAAGATTGAAGAAGTGGTAAGACATGAATTACTGGATATATTAGGAATACAAAATCAAGGAGGGGTAGGTTTCTATTTGGGAATACCTGAAAACCTAAGCGGATCAAAAATCCAAGTATTTGAATTTGTTCAAGAACGTCTGAACACTAGAGTCAACGGTTGGACCTTTAGATTTTTTTCCAAGGGAGGAAAGGAAGTAATCATAAAATCGGTGGTTACGGCTTTACCGAATCACATCATGGCCAGTTTCAGTATACCAAAAAACAGTTATCAAGAAACTCACGAGTGCAGTGGCTAAATTTTGGTGGAGTCCAGGAGGATCAACTAGAGGTATGCACTGGCAATCATGGGACAAAGTTTGTTTATCTAAGGAAGATGGAGGACTGGGCTTCAAAGACCTTACGGACTTTAATACAGCTATGCTAGGAAAACAATTCTGGAGATTAATAGAGAAACCTCAGTCTCTATTTTCTCGGGTTTTCAAAGGGCGATACTTCAGGAATGCATCGCCTTTGGAACCTATAAGATCATATTCGTCATCTTATGGATGGCGAAATATTGTTTCTGCTAGATCTCTGGTTAGCAAAAGACTAATCAAAAGGGTGGGATCAGGATCATCCATATCAGTATGGAATGATCCTTGGCTCCCATCCACCAGCCCGAGACCAACAAATAAAAATAATCACAATCTTTATCCGGATTTAATGGAAGACTCACTCATCAATGAGAATTCGAGAACATGGAATATTCAAGCAATTCAGAGTCTGGTTGACCCTGAAGATGTAGAGACTATTCTAAGTATCCCACTCAGCAGGACTCTGGTAACGGATCGGGATGGCTGGCACTTTACTAATAATGGGAGATACACTGTTAAATTGGGCTACCAGATTGAACGAGTGTATCCTGATAGGGAACGAGTCTTACCCCAGTTAGGCCCATCTATCACCCCTTTGAAGGCTTATTGTTGGAAAATACGATGCCCACCAAAAATGAGGCACTTTCTATGGTAAATGTTATTTCGATGCATATCAGTAATGAAGAACCTTACAGCAAGAGGAATAAAAGGCGATACTATGTGTACTAGATTTGGAGACCAGGAAGAATCAATTAATCATGTCTTCTTTGAATGTCCACCAGCAGCCCAAGTTCGGGCCCTCTCGAGGATTCCATCGAATCCAATGACTTTTCCCTGCAACTCATTATTTACAAATATGGATTATTTTTTCTGGAGGGTCCCTCCAGTAATTGATGATCATCCCTTTGTATGGATATTATGGTATATTTGGAAGACACGAAATAATAAAGTATTTAGCAATCTGGATATTGATCCACGGGAGACACTTAAGTTAGCCGAAACTGAATTCCGACTTTGGACAGAAGCGCAAGATTCCATTAGCCACTAAGTGGAACCCTCTACTGTTTTAGCGGAACCAAAAATTCCAGCTATACCAGGTCGATGGTGTTTCTCGGTCGGATCATGGAAAGAAAATGATAGGTTTTCGGGTCAGGGGTGGTACAGTACTCCGGTAGGATTTGAGGGTTTGATGGGCGCAATGAATACAAGGGTGAGTCTATCTCCCCTACACTCGGAGACTGGGGCTCTTATCTGGTCAATGGAATGTATGAGAAACTTAAGGCAGTTCAATGTTACGTTTGCAACGGATTGTTCGCAGTTGGTGAAGATGGTTTCGGAACGAGATGAATGGCCAGCCTTTGCAAATTATGTAGAAGACATACGAAGTCTGAGGAGTAGTTTCAATGCTTCAGAGGTGATCCATGTACCCAGGACGAATAATAAAAAGGCGGATAGTCTAGCACGCAGTGCAAGAAAACAATCATCTTACATCGTTCACATGGATGCGGATCCTCCATTTTGGTTCACAGAGTGTATATGAGTCTGTAATGCTGCTGACAAAAAAAAATTGCTCTGGTTTATTTCTTCAGATATCCAAAATACGAAATAAAAACTGTAGAAAAATTGATTTTCACAGCTAGTATTATTTCATTTTTCAATTTTTTTTGCTCTAGATTCATTTTTGAAAACTAAAGTATGATTGTTTCATAAAATTGCTTTAGAAAGAAAAAATGGTTGTCCAAAGATTCTACATTTACCAATCATCCCCTCTATCACATTTAAATATTTTGTTTGTTAAAAAAAATTAATTAAATGTTTATAAATTTTATTTACATTTATATTTTCTGTTTAACAATTTTATACCTTTTATGTGCTTATTTCATATAAAATGTTATATTAAAAATTACAAACTACTAATTATGAAAAAACATAATAAAATAATATATTTGTTTTAATAAAATTTGTATTAGTTAGTAATACAAGTTAAACTATATTATAAAATAAAATAAAAATTTTAGTTTAAAGTTTTGTGAATTTAATAGTATTACATACAATTTTAATTATTTACTATTAAATCTAACTTTACAATAATGTAATATTATTAATTGTTCATTACTTATTAAATATAACTTAAATAAAAACTATTATTGATATTTAAAATAAAATTATATTACAAGATAAAGTAAATGATAATAATCATCTATTGATCTCTTATTTGAAAATAAAATAAAATATATAAGTTCTATGATGTTTTATTTTTTACAATACAACGAAAATGATAAGGGCAATTCTACAAAATAGACCTTTTCAAGTTTTTGTCACAAAAAGAGACCCTAGAAAATAAAATGACCAAAATGTTTTATTTAGTAAAAAAAAGACTTTTATACCCTAGATATATAAATACAAATAAAAAAATAAAAATAAATTTATGGCAATCCTCCAAAATAGATTTTTTAAAAGTTTTTGTCACAAAAAGAGATACTAGGAAATAAAATGACCAAAATTTTTTATTTAATACGAGAAAAAATTCTTATAACCTAGATATATAAATACAAATAAATTTATTAATAAATAAATAAAATAAATTATTTTTATAGTGTAAGATTATATGTTTTTAAATTCGAACTTATTATATATTTTTTCGAAATTATTTTTTCAAATTTTCTTTTTGAAATTCGAAAACAATTTGGAATAGTTTTTAAATTTTTCGTTTTAAAAAATTTAATATTTATTTTTTTGTTTTATAAAATATAAACCTCAATCTCAAATCTCTACCCCTTAACTCTAAACCTTAATGTCTTGATTAATTGACCTAGTGGGTATAAGTGTATGTTTAACTTTTTAATGAAACATTTTAGTCATTTTTATCCTTAGAGTCTATATTTTTTACAACAAACTTTTTAGGTGTTATCCTAAGGTATTTCTCAAATGATAAACACTTAGTGATTATATTTATGTTTAATTACAAATTTGAAACAATTAATAATAATTATTGAACTATATAACTAAATCAAAGATGATAAAATATGTATACAAAATATTTGGTGTGATGAGATATAACATTATTTACTCTACATTATTTTTGGTGGAACCAATCAAAATCATTCACTCTCTTACTATATTTTCTTCTTTTATCTCTCTTTACTGTAATTCTCCAACCCAGATTTGTTCAACCTCCATATTCAATTTGGTATTTATCTTCTCCATTCGCGAAGAATTAGAAGCTTTAACTTCAAATTTGTGTTCATAATTAAGAACAATGGATCTCTATCTATTTGGATAATCAAAAACACTGGTATAATTATTAAAAAGTCGTAACAGATTAGTATTTTGATTTGATGAACTAAAAAACGTACTAAAACTTGGTATGAAAAGAATGGTATAACTATATATAATTATGTATAAACTATAACCGTACAACTTGTATAACTTGGTAAAACTATACTGGATAACTAAGTAAAATTGTATAGTTAGGTAAAATTTTACTGGCTAAACTCTATAACCTGGTATAACTATATTGAGAAAACTGTATAACTAGTTAAAATTTTATGATTAAACTGTGCAACTTTTTCTAACTTGATTGTTAATCATTTTGATTTTTACAGGAGACGATGAGTTCTTTCCAAACATACACTTTGATTATGAAATATATCATTATAAATTCGGAGATGGTTATGAATGGATTCCAAACGAAAGTAACTTGTATGCTAGTGGATAGGATAATATGACCATAAATCTATGTACAGAGAGGCTGAATTTGAGTTATATTTCATTGGTAGTAAAACTTAAGAGGCAATTGAAGAAGCATACCAACATCTTAAGGTGACTCAGTCAGTGGAAGATGTTGTTATTCGAGATAAAGAAAATGTAGGTATTGGTCTAGATAATGTGGAGAGCATGTGAAAGATTTAGTTGATTGAGCATCACACCATAGCCGTTTTGAAATTAGTATTTTGAACATTGAGCTAAGAATATTAAGAATTCTGATTTATTTCGATTAAAGTATACATAAAAGTGCATACTTGCTCTTGAAAAAGTTTAAATTCGGGAATCACAAGGAAATGCACACCATGATTAGTTGCATCTATTCTTCAAGATGATACTTCAAGACGGTAGAAAAACTAAATAAAACTTAGTAAAACTGATAAAAATACATTAATTTGAAGATACAAAATTATAAACTTGTTTGGTTGTTTACAAATATTATGCTTATTATTTGTTAGTATTTTCTAATTTAAATTCAAAATAATTATAGTCAAAATTTTCATCAAATAACTGTACTTATTTATAATAGAGGAAATACCTTGTTCTTTTATACTTTTTTTCTTAGTACTGACTTGGACATTACAAAACTTATATATGCCACAAAATTAATTATATTACAACATGATTCGATGAGATATGATTGTAGGAAACTAAATATAAGTGGTAAACTAATATAAATCTTTTGAGTACAGTAAAAGTAAAAAATGCCAAAATAAAAAAGTAAAACTTTGAAGACTTTTGTAAAACTACAAACTTGGTAAAACGTCGACCCCAAAAATGCTTTAAAAAAATTTCCAGCCCAAATTTCAGAAATTTTTCTTCCCAAATTTTTATTTTTTCGAGACCCCAATAACGAAGTTGGTAACTATAATTGCTTTAATTTTCAGGGTTTTCTCATTTCTACTATCTTCTCAATCCTCTCAACCTGTTTTCTTTTATCCTATTTCCTCTTTTTCATATTTTCACCTAATAGGCATTTTTTACTTTTTTCGAGAAAATTGTGGTCAATTAAGAAGAAAAACTCTGAGGCTACCTATTAAGTGCTGATGCAGCAGCGAGAGTATCATCGAGAAGTACTCCAAATCTGATACAAATTCTTATCATATTATTGATGTCTTCGTGTGGTTTCTCTTCGTGTGGTTTCTCAAACGACCAAGAGGATTAAAGACCCAATAATGGAAGAAAAATTTTGAAAGTTGTATGTTATCTTATTCCTACTATCATGGTATTTTTGAGATTTTGGTTGTACAATTAATTATAACTTCTATCAAATTAGTTCATTGACGAGTTTTTTTTAGTTTTCAAAATTTGACAAATGAAAAACAAAATTTTTAATAAAGTTTACCGAGTTATACAAATAGAAAAACAAAAATAAATACCAAGTTATACAAAGTTTGACATACAAAATGGAAAACTTTGGCAAATTTTTAGCTAAATACACAAATATGAAAAAAGTAATATTAAATTTTACGAAGTTTGACAAACAAAAATTAGATACTTAACCAAAGTTATCCTAAGTTACACCAAGTTCTACGAACATAAATAACAAACCAAGTAACATAAACACAACAAAGTTAGTGTGTTAAAAGAAATTATACTTCTTAAGGCAACTATGAAGATTAAGAAACCCTATAGTGCGAGGAAAATAATGATAGTTCTAATGTTGTCTTATTTCTAATAGTTATAAGAACTTGGATGTATAACTAATCAAAACTTGTATCACCTAATTGGAATGTGAATATTTTTCCAAGTTTGACCCAATTTACACAAACACTAAAACAAAATAATAATAAGTTTTATAAAGTTTGACAAACAGATATGAATTTTGACAAACTTTTACCGAGTTAAACAAACACAAAACAAAAAACAAAGTAATATCAAGATCTACAAAGTGACAAACAAAAATGAAAAACTTTCGCAAATGTTTACTGAGTTACACAAATATTAATAACAAAATATTAACCGAGTTACCAAGTTACAAAAACTTGTATTGGTTAACAATGATTGATTTTTTTTCTGCCACTTATATTGGTTGCCAATGGTTGATTTGTTTTTCATTGCTTCTTTCTCGCTTTGTTTATCCCCACGATATTTTCTCCATATTACTTCTACCATCATTCTCTCCTACACCCTTATCCACACTCTATTTTCATCTCTCCACTACTTAAACCACCATCTTTCTCACTTTGTTCCATGTCTCCACCATCAGAGGTCAGAAAGTTTCATTTTTGTTCTTTGAAACCATCATTTCATTAAAAAAACGTAACTATCAAATTAAGTCATCATCATAAAATTCAAAAAGTATTACTAAGTTATACAATCTAAACTAGTTAAATTTTTGGGTTCGTTTTAGTAATACTTTGTGAATTTTATGATGATGACTTAATTTGATAGTTACGTTTTTGATAGTTACGTTTGTGAATTTTATGATGATGACTTAACCTGTTGTATCAAGTTTTATTAAGTTTACCATTTTGGGTTCGTTTTTTCTTCTCTTTTGAAGGATAATTCGTGATTTGTTATTTCATTTTTTGGAGAAAAGTTTGATTCGTCTTTTATTTGAAATTATCCTATCTTATGTGATAAAAATGAAAGAAAATAAGATTTGATTTGTTTCATTGAAGAAATTAAAAAATGAGTAAAACTTAAAAATATATTTTTTTGATGAAATATTTAATTTATTGATCAGGGCATAATAATGTATATATACAAAATAATAGGATTTCAAGCTAGGGATATTTAAACGGGCTCAAAGCCCGCGGGCATAACGGGTGGTATTTAAACGGGTGGTATTTAAACGGGCGGAACCCGTACCTGTTTATTTATATAAAAATGTCAATGTGTTCATCGCAGGCTGCCTATTAAGAGTATTTATTAAAGGGTTTACCCGCGAAATAAAAAGGTGGCCATTAAATTTTTTTTTGTAACGGGCTGTTGGTTTACTCTGGAACATATAAATGTGTTTGACTGTTGTCTGAACTTATTTACTCTATAACTTATGGAACCAGGGCCGTCTCAAACTCTATAGAGACCCTGTTCAAAAAATAAAACAAGATCTTTTTTAAGAATTTAAAATCATTTATATGTTTTTCGGTAAAATATTATTATATCAATCTAATTTTTTAATCTAAATAACATCATTTTCTAGCTTTTTTATGCAAAAATCATCGACCAAATTTTTTTGATTTGGATGGAATAGACATATTTTGGGGTTTTAATTAAAAATTTATGAAAACACTTCTTTGAGAATAAGATTTTGTCAGTTTTTTTTTTAATTTTTTATATCGTAATCAGAAGTTATTATCTATAAAATTATAATTGAACAATAGAATCTGTATAGTGGTAAGAAAAAATTGTAGAATATTGATTTCATTAGACAAGTTTTTGAAGACTCTTTTTTTTTTCTCGACAGAAGATAAGACTAATTTTTCTTCTGTATTTACTATTTTTCAGAAATATTAGTGAAAATTATATATTTCTCTACCTATTTATAATCACTAATTAATAATAGTTTCCTAAACATAATCAAATTAGAATATTAACTTTCTAAACCTACATTGAATATTAAAACAAACACCAACTTCTATTTTTTCACTTTCCAAAATATATAATTGATATAAATGCTAATTAGTTCCTAACTTATTGCATTTTTGTTGATTGTGTTAACAAAACTAATTTTATAATTTATATTAATTGGTTAATAAATACGAAAATTAGATTTAAATAATAGTTATCTGATTTTTTAAAATATATGATTTTATATGTATAGCTATTACAAAACAATATTATGGACCCTCTAAATTTTGGACCCTGTTCGATCGCTCCAGTTGCACGTGCAAAAAGACGGCCCTGTATGGAACATGTGGTTTCTGTGTCTAAACGTTATATAGCTTATCTGATGGGAATGTCTGAATGTTACTTAGGATTATGGAAGCACGTAAATTTTAAATTATAGGACAGCGGCACAAATTATAAAGATTCCTCGGTGTATCATGGATGTTCTGTTCTGTTTGCAATATGATTTGTGATGTTGTGTTTCCTGGTTTGGCATATTTTCAGATAACGACAAGATGGAGAAAGAGGATCGTTGGTTTGAGATTAAAAGAGGAGGATGAAATTGGTTTCTATCTTGTTTTTCTATGGTTTGCTAAACTTTATGTACTTTCAAAATTTCTATGGTTTGTTATCTTTCACTTTCTAAGTTTCAGATTTTATGCATTTGCAAAATTTAAATATGTATGAAATACACCAGGTTTATTAAATGTTACTGAGCATGTGAAATAATTAAAGTGTGTAAGTATACGGACAAGCAAAGAATAAATGGTCCCTCGTCTCGTCTGGCTCGCCACAAAAGAGACAACCTTGCGGCTGACCCCATCTGCTAGTATGGTGGCCTGTCGAGCGTCTATCACGGAAAGCTAGCCAAGTGATGAAATAGAAACGAGGCACCCCTCGGGAGAACCAAACGATCTTGCTCCACTGAACTTCATCTTTGCGCTGTCTGATTTGTTGCCATGTACTCGAAGCTATGAACTTATCCCCATAGTCATCTGAACCATTCCTCCACAAGATTCCATCAAGGACATGCACAGTCAATGTTTAATGGGTACTGATGAATCATCTGCACCAGTTGCTGTATGTGCTGATCACGACAGATCCGAAACGTCCAACCACCATCAGCAAAAACTTCACAGATTCGCGCATTCCTTGTAATATGTCTAACTTTTTAGTTCCAATTTCACCTGCAATGTCTATCAGTCTCCCTGCTGGAAGCCACAGATCCGTCCAGAACTTCACATTTTGGCCATTTTTATGTCCATATGAATGAATTGCTTTGCAAGCGTACGGACTCTAAAAGATTTTCCGCCATACCCAAGAACTCAGACCTGTATCTGTCATATCCCATAGAGTCTTCCCCTGCATCAAGTATTGTCTCACCCACAGTCCCCATAGCAAGTAAGAGTGAGCAGAAAGTCTCCATATTAGCTTCAGAATAAGCATTGTACCTACTTCGTGAACACGGCGAAGATCCAAACCATCTTCGGCGAAGGGACAACATACATCAGCCCAAGCAACTTTCGACATAGATGTATTGTTTGGGGAACCACTCCAGAGAAAAGCAGAGCACATGCTCTCAATCTCATCCATGCAAGCTTGGGGATGACAGAAAGCAGCTAACCAAAAGTTTGTAATACTCGTGATTACTGACTTAATGAGCTGCAACCTACCAGCGTATGACAGAGCCTTGCTTGTCCAAGATAGAAACCGCTTCCTGGTTTTTGTGATCAAGGGCTCGTAGTCATTTTTGTTCATAAGCTTCATTTTGAAGGGCAGTCCAAGGTACTTGATGGGCAGCGCTGAGATGAAGAGACCAGATTCCCCGCTGCAGCTTCAAGTGCTTGTTTTCCTCTACCCGCAGCAAAAACAGTTGACTTGGCGACTTTGATTGCAAACCCCGACATACTGGCAAATTTATAAAACACCCCGAGTGTGTTCCTAAGTGAGTCCGGAGAACCGTTTGTAAAGACTACTATATCATCTGCAAAACTCAAGTGCGACAGATTAATATCCTTACAATGGGGATGGTGTCCTATGACACCATCAGTAGCCGATTTATTGAGTAGCTTGGATATGACGGTGCTGACAATAACATAGATATACGGAGATAACGAGCATCCTTGCCTTATACCTCTGCTACTTGAGAAGAACCCCGCTAAATTCCCATTGACAGAGACTGAAAAAGCTGCAGTATCAATACATCTCATAATCCATGTCACAAACAGATCCGGATAACCCATTGCACGCATACTTCTCAATAAACTCCCAACTAACAGTGTCAAACGCCTTAGAGATGTCCAGCTTGATGGATGAGTTAGAGGATATCGAGGACTTGTGATAGTCTTTGACAAGTTCTGTAGCAAGCAGAACATTTTCTAGTAGAAGTCTGCCCTCCACAAACACACACTGATTTAAATGTATAGCCTCATGGAGTGTAGCCTTCAGCCTCTTAGCAATTATCTTTGAAACCACTTTATAATGACGTTGCTGCACGCAATAGGCCTAAAATCTTTCATTTTCTCCGCATCACTAGTCTTGGGGACCAGAGAGAGTAGAGTCGCATTGATACTGCGAAGCATGAACCCAAACATGAAAAAAGATTGCACAGTCGTGACAAAATCTTTTCCTACCACCTGCCAAGCTGCCTTATAGAATTCCATAGGGTAACCGTCTGGCCCCTGAACCTTATTCGCTGGCATTGAGAATAAAACTTCCTTTATTTCCCAGCCAGGACTAGAGCCTGCATCATCGCCACCATCCCCGTTGGACAGCTGTGGTCAATGATCCGAGTAAGTTCTTCTATGGAGACACTCTTCTCTGAGTTAGTAGAGCCGTTTAAGAAAGATTCAAAATAAGAAGTAGCTTCTAACTTGATATCCGTTGGAGTAGTAAGGATCCTACAATCTCCCGTGACAATCCTTCTTATGGTGTTTCTGATACTTAATTGATGTCTAAATTTTTATGTTTGGATCTAGGTGGGTTTGGTTTGGGTTTGGATAGTCTACCTGATAAATTTGTAGATAGCTATATTTAGTCTCATTTAATTGTCTTTTAATAATTTTCTGATTTAAATAAATAATAAATTTTCTTTAAAAAGAAGAGTATGTGAGAATTTTTTTCTTTTCGGTTAAGAGTACTACAGCCTTTGATTCCATCTTTGCTATTATGTGTTTTATCTGTCTCTCTATTTTCGGTTTCTCGTTTGGTTTCCGAACTAGTGTAAAAATAAATGTTTCGAATCATTTTTATTTGATAGTAGTTCTAAAAACATGGAGGCATTTATAATTGTTTGTTAGACACGCCAAAGTTGAGAAAAACTCTGAAATTATTTCAATATTAAAAGTTGGAAATATAAGAATTCTGAATCTAATATTTTCTGAAAGAATATCTTTTGTCTCATAGTAGTATTCACAAGACGAAGTTGACAGTGATAAGTATAATCTTCTTTGACATCATGACTAAGACCTTTAATTGATAGTGAACCAGTGTAATAAGCAAGAACTACAGTGCTATTAAACAGTGAAAAAGTAGGCACAGGTTAAGTAGAAAAATAGTACACAAGTCAAGAAGGGTTGATAGGAAAAAAAAAACACAAGACTAGGAAAGATCGCTTCATTTTTACTAATAAGATACGTTTCTACACTCCCCAAAACTACTACATCCACAAAATTACCTTAAGCTAAGAATGTACATAGTTTCCCTGCTTCTCTTCTACATGACAGGAGTTGGATGTTTTTCTCAAAATGGAGCTGTCCAAGACCGTTGAAGCTTTCTCTTTGCTTGGTGTTGAGTTGCTTCCGCCATTTTCAACTGTTTTTCCCCATAACATACAGAACAAAGAAAAAATTGACATCACTCTACCAGCAATCTTTCACTCACAATTAATCTCCTTAAGAGTTAAGATAAGAAAAAGGTTACTGCACATAATAATGTAACATTTTAGAATTGGACTTCAAAAGATTGTACCTGCTCTTCTTGTCTCTTGAGTCTTGCATTTTCCTTCTGCAAGTGAGATACTGCAAGCTCCAGCTCGTTTGTATATGCCTGAAATATAATAAAAATATATACCATTTTTTTAATACAGAGAAGAAACTGTAGATTCAACAATAAATTCAGTTTCTTTTCCTTCAGTTCACATGAAGTTGATAAGGAGAAGAAGAGTAAGGAGAGAGACATTCCTGTTTCCTAGCCCTGGACCGAGCAGCAGATTCTCTGTTCTTGATCATACGCTTATGCCTTCTGTCTCCTCTGCTTTCATCAGAATCTTGGCCTCCTCTTTTCTTCCCAAAACAACCAAACCTCGCAGATTCATCAAAGTGGGTGTTAATGGAGCGAGGGTTCAAGCTGAGAACAGTTTCAGGAGGAGGAGGAAGAGAGCGGTGGAGAGTGGTGGAAGCAGAAGGTGGTGGTTCTTGATTCAAAGGCTTGTTGAGGAAATCTTTGAAGATGGAGTTATTAGGGTTTTGATTGCTCAACATTGGCTCATGATTTATGTTTAGCTGACGATGTTGAAGCGACGCAAGGTTTATTTCTTTCCATACTTCTTCCATGGTGACTTGAGTCATGTTATCGGCTTGTGAATGTGATTGAGGTAATGGATATGATAATGAGGAAACTGAAAAAGCACTATGATTGATCTTATGCTTTGCTGATGACAACATTGGAGATCAGAACAACACCAAAAGCTTTGTATCTTTGAGTGAGAGAGAGTAGAGAGAAGCTGAGAGACAGAGAAAGAGAGAGAGTTTCTTCTCTTTCAATCTCTCTCAATAGTCATTTCTGGTATTATTATGGTTGGGTCCTCCAGCACAAGAGACAAAGATGTAACTGTTCTTGAACAAAATAAAAATAAGTTAATGTGATGACTTTTCTCGCTTAATCCAAAAGTTGATGGTGCTATATAAATCTACAGTTGTGACGTCAGACTTTTTCTCATAAGATAATCATTTCAACATTTACAAGATTTGATTATATTAGCAATTACATGATCCTTAAAGCCGGAGTTGGTGGGTAAGAGATCCTTTTGATTTTAAAAAGGTGGCCAATAAGCCATGGTTTTGGTCTCACTTTAATATCACAATTCAACACACTTTAGATCGCTTTCAAGTGTCATATTTGCTTTAGTTTTTACTTTTTAGCCAATTTTTCTGTTTTTTTCAAATTTACTTTTAGGTAAATATGTTTTGAAACGTTCATAGTCTTATAGTGTTGCTTACATTATGTCATAATGCATCTCTAAAGAGTGGAATTGATCGTCAAACTGGATCAAGTTGACAAAATTAATGCAATACAGCCACTTTAGTTACGTATATTAGTAGTGTTTTCTTTATTTTTTACACCTTCACGAAACAAAACCAAAGGATAATGGTAATTAATTTTTCTTTTCTTCGTAGTCTTATCCTAGGGTTTTATCGTACTTAGACCATCAGCAACGCAGGTCTTTACAAGGGTTTCTAGAGGGAATCAGGGTTCACCAAATTGAAAGAACAAAAGAAAAAAATCGCGAGTAAAAGAACAAATTCGGTCTGTTCATACACTATTTTGCGGGTCCCACGATACGTGGCGGTCCACGATTAATTCAATTTTTATTTTTTTTTAATCAGATAAAAAAAAGAAAAATTTAGAAACTCAAAACGGGTTTCACGGTTAATCATGCTCTTATTGTTTATCCAATACAGTTCAGTAACAAAGCCGTAAGCACCTTATCATAACTTGGGATTGACCTAACTTCAAGTACTCTAGTTAAATATGTCTAGTGAAACAATATGCATAGATATAATAGTTAAGTACTCTCCTCCAGTTAAATATGGTCCGTGAAACAGTATGCAAATATATATATATATATCTTTGCATATTATTATAAACACATGTTGTGATATTAAGATATGAATAACATTATAGTATAGGTTATGGAAACCAACTCTTCTCTGATAGAAACAGCGTATTGGTTGAGCGAAAGATAACTGACCCTGATTTGATTGGTTTTTTCTTTTCACAGAATCGAGAGCTATAATGCAAGGGGATATTCAAAAAATATATACAGTAAGGTCTAAATTATATACAGTAAGGACTACAGATTCGAGTCATAGCACATGGTTTCATAAAACCGTACGATTTTCCCGATCTAAATCAAACCGGTTTTACATGAAGAAGATTTTACTCAGCATGTTCTATTCGATACGGGTTACAATCATATTGACAACACTGTATGGACCAAATATAATTCTTTCATAGAGAAATAGATCTATTTATCTCTGATGCACACATGACTGTATATTTCTTTATTTTGGTTGTATCTATATATTCGTTGACCCGCGTTGATCCGCCTAATTTCTGAGTTGACCCGCCTAATTCCCGAGTTGATGCCTAATTTCCGCCTAATTTCTGCGTAAAGTTTTTTCTTCTTGCATAAAACATTCTCGATTATTTTATTGAATAACAGAGTTTGTATAAATATTATTACCAAATAATAACAATTAGCTATTAAATCCAAAACCATTGTTCAAACCCAAAAAAAATACATATATACTGCATTTGGAGATTGTAACGTAGCAAACAAACCATAATCTAAATGATTCAACAAATCAAAAAGAGACTGTTTAATTGTTTTTAATAAAAAATTATATAATTATGTCTAAGAACTTGCAACATCATGTTTAAAAATAGCTAAATAAATTATAAATATATAAAATTATATTTAAAACTAGGTTCCGTGTAGTTCTGCGTAGTCTCCGAATACTCTCCGATTTTTTGATAACTCGTTAGGCGTAGTCTTGCCGCCCGACTAACGCCTAACGCCTAACGCGTTTCCCAACAGGGAATATGATACATTCTCCAATTCATAAAAGTTAAACATCTATATATACCAAAACTATTACTCTATTCTTCCACATCACCTAAACGATTTTCTTCAGTCATGTCTACAAATAACAGTGTTTCTATGCTTAACGCCATCAAGCCCTACAAACAGGGTTGGCGCATCCAAGTAAAGCTAATTCATTCATGGAGACAGAAGACCAACTATGGAGGAGATACTCTTGAGTTGATCTTCGCAGATGAAAGAGTTAGATGATTTATACTTGGATTTCAATATTTTTTATCGTTGGATTGAACTAATCTTTGTATATATTTTTGTTTCAGGGTGATAAAATCCTCTGTTCGTATAAGAGAAATTATATTTTATATCTCAAAATAAAAAAAATATTTATAACTCATATATTATTTAACAATAATAATACCAACTTAGAAGTTAAAATTTAGAAGTTAAAATAGTTGAAATGTTATATAACTATAAACGAAATTAAACACCCGTCCGGTTGGGCGGATCAAAATCTAGTAAGTTTTAAAACTGATTCTATATTTTTTGATCAAAAACTAAAAAACTGATTCTATATCATAAAGCTTAACTTTTAAAAGTAAACCAAAACATGAAAGTGGCTTTATATCTTTTGTTTCCAAAATTATTTATCAAGCCGATTTTTGATGTTTTTATTGATTGCTCTTTACAAGATATTTCTATGATGTTTTTTTCTGCGTAAATTGTTTCCTTTTCCATATGGAGTTAGTTAGATTATTACAAAACAAAATAACACTTGTTATTTTTTATTAATTTAACGCAAGACTATATTAGTTACCTTTTTGTGCAAATAAATTTTGAACCTGAACCGAACAAAAAGAACCGGTTCTAGTTCGGTCAAATCCAATATTAAGAACATCTAAAATTTGTATACCAAAATACCGGGATTGTCCACGAGACGACAAAGCATGAGTGTGACGTGGTAAGCTCCTACGTATAGAAAAAATGTAACGCTCCCGACTGGCTATGGTTAATAGGTCTCTCACGCCTGCTTTCTCGGCCTGTGAGCTCCATTCCGTTAGAACGGTTGGTTCATTAATTTTTTCGAAGACTCGAAATCATTGTTTATTGATCCTGCAATCACCACATGACATTTCTCCGTGTTTTGATCTCATTGCACGCTATCGTGAACCACTTCTCGTAGATCACATATGCTTCCACTACTCCAGATCAAATACGCTTAACTCTAGAGTTTTAAACGGATGTGTGACGGAAAAGGTAAATCATTTTGGTGGCATAAGTAGTCAAATCAATTTTCTTAAACCTTTCCAGATATCATAATGGTACAACAAATTTCATATGTATGTCTTGCTCTTTGCCAAACTTTGGTGACATATGTAGCCAAATTAATTCTGTTAAGCTTTCTATATATCACAACTCGGGATTTTACAATTCACTCCCTCTTAAAGAACTCAACGTCCTTGTTGCGTCCCACGACAATTCTCAAGACGTCTCTCGGGTTAGAATCGAAATGGCTAACCAGCTTTGATACCATTTGTAACACCTCCGACCGTCCACGGCTAATGGGCCTCTCATACCCGCTCTCTCGGCCCCATCTCATTCCAATGGTCGGTCCGTCAAGTTTTCCGAAGACTTGAAATCATTGTTTACTGATCCTGCAATCACCACATGACTTTTTCCCGTGCTTCGGCTTCACTGTATGCTATCGCGGATCACTTCCCGATAGGTCATCCATCTTTCCACTACTCCAGCTCAATCACGCTGAACTCTGAAGTTATAAACAGATGTATGACGGAAAATGTAAATTATTTTGGTGGCATAAGTAGTCAAATCAATTTTCTTAAACCTTTCCAAATATCACAACTCGGAATGGTACAACAAATGTCATATGTATGTCTTGCTCTTTGCCAAACTTTGTTTCTCTTCGTATATCAAACTTTTCTGACCTAATAGACTAACTTCAAACATGATCAACAAGTACCATTTTAATTTCTATATACCAGTCTACGTATGCATGTAGCTCTAGGAATGTATATACTGTTATATGAATTATCCATCAACCTCAGTCAATATACGGACTGACCGAAAACTTCCGTCACTTTATCTTTTTATCTTCATATCTTTTTCATCTTTTAAGAGTATGAACTGACGGACAACGAGAATGCCTCATGAGTTATCTTTGACCGTATCAGATGCATTCACTTTGGATATGCAGATGTCTATCAATAGCTTGTCTCTAGGTCGTACGATGGCAACATAGTACCTGTAATTATTATTAGAATCAAATTCTCTCGTGACCCACATGGACTACAACTATTCTCTTTATGACCCCATGTATATTTTATTTTATTTTTTATTTAAATTTAAATCAAAAATAGGTAAAATAACTAAATAACCTAAAGATTTCAAGATATTTACGCATGGATGCCATTCCTGTCTTACCCAGAATCCGACCCGTAATTTGACCCATAACCCGACCCGATATTTAACCCTAATTCTTCTTCTTCCTTTTCCCCTTTCTCCTTTGATGTTTCTTTCACTTCTTTACTTTGAAATAAAATCAAAAAATTTCTTCAATAATTTACTGATTTTCTCTTTTCTATCTCAAATTGATCAACCCATAATCATATTTAATCAATTTTATCTTATTCAAGATCAAATTTCATCTTTTATGTATGAAGTCATGATAAAGAAGAACGCAGAGTAATACTAGTACCACTAGTACAATTCTAACTAGTGCAACTAGTACGACTATAACTAGTACAACTAGTAAAACTCAAACTAATACAACTAGTTCAACTACAACTGGTACAACTAAAACTAGTATGACTGGAACAACTAGAACACATAAAAATATATTAATATGAATAGTTTGATTTTTATTTTCAGCATATGAATGATGCTATCAATAGAATGATGTAGAACCAATGAGACATGTTGGTCTAATTTTTCCTCACTTGCATTTGTCAAATTACATAAATAGTTTTTTTCAATAATATTTGAGTTGGATAATGATTTATTTACAAGTTGTATTAGTTATACTAGTTGTACCATTTCCGGAAAAAATGCATCTTCATCTTTTTGCTCCTAAAACCCAAAAAAGTTGATGAAGAGCCAGAAAAATTGCAGTAAAAGAACATTTAGAAGAGTATACTGCAAAAAAAAAAAAGAGTATACTGCAAAAATGATGTAAAATGATTATAAAATTGAAAAAGATGCATAAGCATTCATGTTTGGTGTCTGCACTACGACAATAATAATCCAAGTGGTACAACTAGTTTAGATACGAAAGTAGTATTATTAGTTTAATTGTGTTAGCACTTGAGTTGTGTTGTTTTAACATTGAGTATTAATTTTCTCCCCTCAATATAAAATTTCTTATATAGATATGAAATAATATAAAAGATAGACCAATTATAAACACATATACAAGAAGAATATGGTGACACTTGCATATGTTTGTTGTATTTCCATCAAGAGAAAGAAAGCATATAAGACACAAAATTATAAAAATGGATCATGTATGACTGAAATAATTGGTACATATAATACAACAAAGAGGAAAGATGGATCATGTATGAGTGATATAGTTGGCTATGAAGTTCAAAACCGTAGTTGTACCACGTGAAAATTATAAATGCATCAATTGTACCATTTTTTGTGTTCGTATAAAATATGTTTGAAGTATGTTGTCACAAACAGAATATCCATTTTTATTTTATTTTTAAAATGACAAAGTTTTACCAGTTTTACTAGTAATATAATTTTGAATAAAATAGAAAATTACACCATTTTTATACAAGTATCTCATGAATTAAATACATCTTAGCATTTACTTTTAGTCATTTAAATTATTTAAGGTGAATCTAAATGTTTATATTGAATATGCATGTGTATATATATATATATATGTGAGTGCACATTTAAAAAAACAATTAGGCTTAATTCAATTTTTTAATATAACTAATATAACTAGATTAACTATGATAAAATTACTCAGATACAACTAAACTAAATAAAATGTGGTGCATATTTAAAACTTGGTGCGCATTTAAAATGTGGTAAACAACTAAAACATGATAAATATATTAACATGTAGTTGTACCAGTATTTTAGTTGTACAATTGTATATATAGTTGTACCGAGGTTTGAGTTGTACAAGTTTGTACATAGTTGTATTTTGGTCTAGAATTTGAAATATGTAGTTGTACCAAATAGTAAATAAATATACATCAGTTGTACTACTTGTATATACTTAAATACCTAGAATCACACACTATGGAATCATTAGTTTTGTTAAAATATATCATGTGTATGTTTTTCAAAATATAGTGAACAAACAAATAAACAAACCTCTAAAGTATAAGGTAGATGATGGAAACTTATGTGATTTTGTAATAAATACGGAAAAATTGGTAAAACTTCAATAGTTAGGATGTACCATTCTAAGGATCTTCCAACTTGGCTAGTCGGTGGTTAAATATAATTTTTTAAAAAATTAATTGAAGAAGTTGTATTAACTAAAACATAACAAACCTAAAAAAACATAACAAACTTATTAATAAGTAGTAGTACCAGTAGTTTAGTTGTACAATCTAATACATAGTTGTACGAAAATTTGAGTTGTACAAGTTTATTCATAGTTGTATTTTGGTAGAGAATTTGAATTGGGTAGTTGTACCACATTAAAAATATATATACCTCAGTTGTACAGCCGTTTAATTCTTAAATGCATAGAACCACATACAAAGGAATCATTAGTTTTGCTAAAATATATTATGTGTAAGTTTTCCAAAAATATAGTGAACAAACTAGTAAACAAACCTTTAAAGTATAAGGTAGATCAAAGAAACTTATGTGATTGTCTAATAATTGCAAAAAAAATTGGTAAAACTTCAAATAATTAGGATGGACCACTCTAAGGACATTCCAACTTGTATAGTCTGTTGTTATTTAATTATAGAAAGCCAAATGAAATTTTAAAATGTTATATTTGAAGAAATTTTACCAGTTGTACCAGTATTTCATTCCTCGTGTATATAATGTAGTTGTACTAGTTGTTCTAGTATTACATCATATAGTTATACTAGTTGTACCAATATTTTAGTTGTACAATCTGATACATAGTTGTACGAGAATTTGAGTTGTACAAATTTGTTTATAGTTGTATTTTGGTAGAGAATTTGAATTGTGTAGTTGTACAACATTAAAAATATATATACCTTAGTTGTACAATCTTTGAATTCTTGAATGCATAGAACCACATACAAAGGAATCATTAGTTTTGCTAAAATATATTATGTGTAAGTTTTCCAAAAATATAGTGAACAAACTAGTAAACAAACCTTTAAAGTATAAGGTAGACCAAAGAAACTTATGCGATTGTCTAATAATTGCCAAAAAAATTGGTACAACTTCAAATAATTAGGAATTGACCACTCTAAGGACATTCCAACTTGTATAATCTGTTGTAATTTAATTATAGAAAGCCAAATGGAATTTTAAAATGTAATATTTGACGAAGTTGTACCAGTTGTACCAGTATTTCATTCGTCGTGTATATAATGTAGTTGTACTAGTTGCCTTAGTATTACATCATATAGTTATACTAGACGTACGAATATAAATTAATAATGTTGGAAATTTGAAATTTTATTAATTTATAGAGATATTAATTTACAAAAGTTTCCTTATATAGATTTCTTATTTTAAGTTCTTATTTTAAGATATTTTTTATTTTAAGATAAGAAAAATATTTGACTTAAGTGTATAGAAATTTATTGTTATTTTTTAAAAAATTAACATTTATATTAATTTTATTATATTATTTGGTGTATATAATATATATTGCATAAAACTTAAATGTGGTTTTAGAAAATAAAAATATAATTCCATTGTGAATATAAAACAAACAATGTAATAATAGATTCTTACTTATATAAAATATGTATATATATAAATTATTAATTTATAATTTTAATGGGGTCATATATTTACATAGAATTTTCAAAAAATCATTATCTTATTATTTTATTGATTTGTGTTAAATTTTGAACCGTTCCAAGTTGGAATCGGCAACATTTATTAACTTATAGAGATTATTAATTTATCGAGTAAATTTATCGAGATTCTATTGTAATTATTTAAGATTTTATTTAGGTGTATATCTTGTATTTATGCATCCATTGACATATAATAGGGTTTGTAATGAACAATTAAGAGAGCAAAAAATCATCATATTTCACTATTTTTATTAATTTTAGTATTTGTTTTCAGTTCATTTTAATCATTTTAGGATGCATTTATATGTAAATATTGCATTTGTTTGTTCATTTGCATTTGACAGGTTTAAAATGTACACTTGAGAAATTTGGGACGAAATCCTGAAGTTATTCATGCAAATTATAAAATCTGTGGCTGATTTGAAAATCATCAAGAGACAAGGGACCATCATGCAATTTTGAAGGGTCTGATCTTCTCATTTAAAATGTTTGGGACTAAATCAAGAGGACCAATCTGAAAATTTTAATAGTTAGGCCACATTCGTGAATAATCAAGAGTTTGAGAGCCTGTTTTGAAAATATTGAAGAAGTCTCCATTGGAGGAGATCGAGCTTGGCTTCAACACAGACGACGGACGCGGGGTTGAGCAGGTCGGGTTCCATGGACAGAGGAGTCAGAGATCGCCACGGTGCCGTATTTTCACGGGGTCCTTGTAGCCGGCGTGGGCTGAGCCACTTTCACGATGGTTCGATCGCGGAGGAGACGAAGTTGGAAGAGCTGGATCCGTCAAGGAAAACAACGGAGGAAGCTATCATGATGGTTACGACATGGCTCAACCATTGGGAACGAAGCAAGCTAGGGTGGTAGAAGGGGAGGAAACTATCCGTCCGTCGACGACAATGGACGACGACCAATTTTAGTTTTGTTTTTATTTTATTTTTAATTTATTTTATTTAGGGTATAAACGTAAATCAATATCTTATGGGTCATACAAACTGACTTGGGTTATAGGAGAATAAAAGAAGAGGGTTATGTCTCATTTGAGAATAATGTCCTTATTATTACCACACTAAAACTTGCAAAGGAGTAAAAAAGAAAGAAAGCAAGAAGTATGAGGTTAAAGATTCAAGTCAATGCTAACCGTCGGATGGAGAAGAAAGCTACTCCCTCTGTTTTTAAATAATACATGTTTTGAGATTCACACTTTTTAATAAAACATATTAAAATTTACTTATTAGTGCTTATTTTATATTTCCTATATTTCTAAACCAATAAAATTTTAAGAAATGCAATTAATGTTTTTGAGATTCACAATTATTCATAATTAGTTGACAAAAATTACATTGAAAATATGAAAAATACATCTTTTTGAAACAAAAAAATTCTTAAAACATACATCTTTAAAAAACAGAGGGAGTATATAGTATCTTTGGTCGTTTCTGTTTCAGTCTTATTCCACGTATAGCTATGCATACACTACAAAAAGGTAGAGTTATTGGGACGAAATTTTGACACCAAAAACTATTAGTCACAAATCAAGTCACAAATCTGTTACATCTGACTAAAATTGTAAGTTCACAAATTAGTATTGTGGCGAAGTAAACGTAATCAATTTTCATCATGGTTAGTATTGTAACTGTGAGATAATTGTGACTACATTTACCATGGTGTGATGAATTTGGGATGAAATGGTTAGTCCTAATTTGTAACATAAGGTAGATTATGTCTAAAAATATAACAAACACATCACAATGCTGTAGCGTGCAACAAACACTACTTTTTGTCAAAAACAAATTTCACTAAAATCAATTAAGGATTACAAAATTAGTATTAGAAAAATTATTATACAAAAGAACTTAAACAACATATTTAGGATTAAGAATTATGTAATCTAGATCCACTGAGAAACAGTGTTTTGTAATCCATTCGATTCATGTAGCTTGTATGTATCCTCCCCATTCATATCATAAATATATACATCACAAGTACGAAATGGGTAATTATTGTGACCATATGTGTTAATAACTCTTAAATAATTGTGTTTCAAAAGAAAAAAGATAATTGTGTTTAAGAAAAAGAGAGTAAATAAATAAATTATCATATATAACACGGAACAAAAAGTACAACTGTAGTGCAATATTTGCTGGTGATTTAATCTTCTAAAGAATATAAATTCGTGTGTAGCACCAGATGGCTACGTATATATATATATATATATATATATATATGTATAATATTGTATAATCAAAGGAAGACCAAAACTGAGAAGTAGAAGAATGAAATAGAGAGCGAGAGAGAATAATAAGAGGAAGACGACGTGCTTGGTCTTTGAGATGGTATGTTGGTGGCCTCTGGCTCAAACGAAGAAGCTGGCGGTCTAGCCAATGAAGATGAACGGTTCGATGGAAGCGCCCTAGCCGAGGTCTCACTGGTGTAACCTTATCCATGAAAGTAAGTCAGATTAGAAAGGTAAAAAAAGATAAATAAATATGCTCTAGTTGATAAAAAAAAAAAAAACTCACAATCAGATTCTTTCCAGCCAAGAATCAGTTTCTCACGATCAAAGACTACACGATAGCCAGTCATGAAGTTCTCTACAAAATGTAAAGAAACCAAGAAATTCAATAAAGATCTTGCATTGTGTGGTTTAGAAAGACAAACATGATTTGAATTTGATACTAACGTCCGATGATGCTAATGTCTTCGATCTTCATGACGCCTAAACAGTAGACATCTGTGTCCTGAAAACATTATAAGAACAGAGAAGCCAAAAGGTTAAGTCTAATGACAGAGATGGAACAGAGCTGTAATAACAGAGATGCCTAACTAACCTTCATGGGGATCACTACTAAAGGGTGATAAACAGGATATGAGCCCCCGCCTTTCATTGTCAGATTCACAGCTGGATACTGGAAGCTGTCTTTGTCTGGACTGCAAATATATATATATATTATATTAGCAACTAAAAATAACACTATTGTATTCAAATAATTCATATACACTTTTAAAAATATGCTTAATGTTTATATTATATATCACTAATGATGTAAACACAAATTTTATTTTATGTAAATATAAATAAAAAACAAAACATCCTCGCGGTTGTGCGGGTCGAAGTCTAGTATATATTATATTAGGAACAGTTTAAAGAGAATCAGAGAGATAGTGAGTGGAGTAGAGAGGCAACCTTAATGCATAACAGTACTCAAAAGGCAACTCGGAGTCAGTCTGATAACGTTTGTCCAAAGCTAGAGAGTTAAACTGCAAAATCATATCAGGTTTATTACCCCCATGTAACTACCAAATCAAGATCAAGATGAAGGCTTACACTTTCTGAAATAAGCGTGTAAGCTTCAGAAGTCAGATAAGTGAAGGAGGTTCCTGAGTCGAAAACAGCATCAAATTCAAGATCGCCGGTGTTTCCTCCGACGCTTATTTGAGTGACGGTGATGTTGTAAGTAGGACTAGTTAACAGTAAAAAAAAAACAATATGGTAAGCAGAAGTATATATCAAGAGTTTGGTTAAAAAGCATTAATGACAGCTTTTGCTTACTGTGGTTGTCTTATGTTCAATGGTGTTTCTCGTTGGTCAACGCTACCTCTATCCCCAAAACTGATCCTACCAGCTCCATCGTTTCCAAAACACATTGAGAACGAGTTAGCTGCGATACGTTCCTTTGCTAATACGCTTGGAACCGATATGTCTTCTAAGCCAAGCCCGAAAAGACCGTTTGGAGCTGCACCATCATGGAACACACCGGTCTGAACTTGACCACATCTGCTCCAGCAAAATGACTTAAGTCTTGGGACACAATGGAGAAACATGAAAAGTTCTATGATATTACTTACCCCAAGGTAACGCGAGCGGGAATAGCTTTGGAGTTTTTCTCATTAGAAACTAAGTGAATCACATCTTCAACCAAGACTCCAGTAGAAGAGGTGCCGTTTGAAAGATACCGTATCTGGTATGGGCAGTTACTATTTGGGGAAGCGCATCGATCACCTCTTGTGCATAGAGAGCTATTACAAGGAACTTTGGAACTTGTTGAAGATGCATTAGGGCTATAAATATTGAGCTCCAAGCTCTGTTCAACAGAAAGAGAAGAAGAAAAAACGCATTTTAGGAACCTAACAACAATTTGAAAAAGTCTAAAGAGACAGCACATTAGAAACAACTATTCTTTTGAGACTAGTTCATTGTAGTAGAGAAGTGTCAGCGTTTGAAGACTTGGTCAACCAAGAGCTGCCTATGTCAGATTTCTATCCTATAGTACATCTTTATCTCGATAAACTGAAGTCTCAAATTAGAACATATCAACTAGGCCTTGGCATCTCAGGTATAGGTTCAGTTCGGGTATTTTGGGTGGTTCGGATATAGGGCTAGAGGATCTATTTGTTAAGCTAGATGGACTTCCAACTTAAAACCGATAAGAGGTGTGACCCATTATCTTATATAATGCTTAGTATCTTTTCCAGCTACGGATGTGGGACACTTTGTGTCTAATACTATTTACTACCTGACCTATTTTCGGTTCTATTTACTACCTGACCTATTTTCTGACCTATTTTCGGTTCGGGTTAGGAACTGGAAGATAAATAAGCAAAAAAGGAAACATTACCGAGCCACCAGGCGCTTTGAGTTGACGGACACAATTGGTACAGTCACAGGGCAACCAAAACAAGTCACTTCCAGTGTCTAAAGCAACCAGAAACCAATCAGACGGCGTCCCGACCGTCACATTCGCGTAATGCAAACTGCACAAAAAAAACAACAACAATTCAAACACAAACACCTTCCAAGTCTCACAACAATCACAGGTAAAGGAGGAAACTTTTTACAATCCAAGGGCGTCCACACGAACAGTTTCATTGCCGTCAGCGAAACTGACGAGGGACTGATCCTCGGTGGCGAGCCTACGCCCTCTGATCACTCTATCTCGATGAGCCATCACTCTGTAATACTGAGACGAGCCTCGAGTAGGCAGCAACCCATCTCCGGGCAAAGCCCCAACGACCCGATCCGAGAAACGGTGGTGAAATTCGAACCCGAATTCGCCAAAGGCTTGGACTTTATCCGAGACCCAGCTCGAAATCGCCATAATAATCAGACCCATAAGCATAATTCTACAGCTTGAGTGCGAAACCATGGCGGCGGTTTCTTCACTACTCCTCCTCCGCCGAGATCTCGGAAAGTTTGTTAAAAAGAAAAAAAAAAGTTGGAGACTTTGTAAGAGAAAGAGATCAAAAGAAATCAAAAGAGAGTTTTTGATACGAAACTGAGAGATTAGGCAATCGGAGGAAGGATCGTGGAGGAGGAGGAGGAAGCTAAGAAGCTCCTCTTTTGGTATTATGATGAGCTTTCTTTCAAGTCAATTTCTTTACCAAATTTAAAAAAAAAAAAATTCTAGTCAAATTTATTTTCCTCGGAAAATAATAAAAATGGGGGTTTTAAATGATTTATTGTAGTATAAAGGTGGCAGGTAACTCTCCTTCTCGACCTCAGAAATGGCAATAGTCAACGTGTAAGTCGTCAATGTGGGGCCTGAAGTCGTATGTGTTGAATATTCAAACTATGTGTAAAACATATTTAATCGATTGCTAATGAATAATTACGCTATTTAACTGTTGTATATTTTGTCAACACACGTCATTGATTATTTAAAGCTTGATATCGGTATATGTCGTTGGACCAACTTTTCGTCATTTTTCATTTTCTTCTTAGTGTACCTATCTGTGTTGTGGTGTTAATCCCTAACTTATTAAAGTTCAATAAACCATAATTCAAAGAAAGAGAAACAAGTTAAAGACATTATAAAATAAGTTGAATTAAAGTCGACTCGTGAATAAATGAATGAATAAACCAATGATCTATTAAAAAATACAATAATTTTTTTTTTTTGGGCAAAAAAAAAAAAAAAAAAAAAAAAAAAAATACAATAATTAAAGTATTTTTATTCGTAAGAATCGAATCTGTTTAAATCAATATCAAATCAACTGAAATAGACTTAAACGTTTAACATGATTTCAACTTATGTAAATAAGATGAAACAAAAAGATATAGTGAAGATTCTAGACATACACATATTAGACACATTTTTCATTAGATTTTTTAGATTATAAAATCATCAATATTAAAAAGAGAAATTCTTGGGTTCACCCCTAGAGTGAACCTTTAGGTTCACCCAACCAATATAATTTCGTTATTTTATATTCAGTATCTCTTAAAAAAGGAAACAAAATATTGTCAAATTATATTAATATTTTTAAACTAAAAAATAAAACTAATAAAATTAATATTAATTGCAAACAAAAATACATTTAAAAAAATATATTTTTAATACCATCAGCCAAACACTAAACTCTAAACCGTAAATCTTAAACCCTAAATCCCTGGGTAAACCCTAAACCCTTGGGTAAATCATAAACCTTTATGATTTATCCAAGGGTTTAGAGTTTAGTATTTATGATTTACCCAATGGTTTAGAGTTTACCCAGGGGTTTAGGGTTTAAGATTTAGGGTTTACCTAAGGGTTTAGGATTTAGTATTTATGATTTACCCAAGGGTTTAGGGTTTAGTATTTAGGGTTTAGGGTTTAGTGTTTTGCTGATTTTGTTAAAAATATTTAAAAAAAAATCCAAAGATTTAAGATTTATCCAAGGGTTTACCATGGATTTAAGGTTTATGATTTAGGGTTTAGTGTTTTGCTGACGGTATTTTAAATATAAATTTTTTTTTGCGACTACTATTATTTTCTATTTATTTTTTATTTTAAAAATATAATAAAACTTGACAATATTTTGTTTCCTTTTTTTAAAAGATACTGAATATGAAATAATGAAATCATATTGGTTGGGTGAACCTAAAGGTACCTAAAGGTTCACTCTAGGGGTGAACCCAAGTATTTCTTTATTAAAAATCACTTATCCATTCTACTAATATTTCATTTCCGTTCAAATTCTTCTATATTTGCTTGAATGCCATTTATTAGAGATATGTTGGGCCGGAAGATATGTAATACTCCTCCGCACGACAAACGTGGAATGCAACACGCAAATCTGCAATCATAAAGCAGACCACGTATGTCGTGAATACTATGTCGAGGAAAACAAATCAGTAGATTCCTTCGAGAATAAACTTCAACTTAGACAAGAAGGATGAAAACTTCAGCTTTTCTTTGGTCTTAACAATGGGAATACATCCCATGGGCGCAACTGCAGCTCCAAAAACAATTGTCCTTAACTTGGACAGTCCATAAACCGGACTAAAAACTGACTTAAAAAGAATATGAACGTTCAACTAGAACTCCCCCGTAATGCTTAAATTATAACCAATAAATCTCAAACTATGAGAAAATAACACTTTGAAATATTCTAAACTATAGAATAAATCTCATAAAACAATAAACAACCGTGAGAACCTTTAAAGACCCCCTTTTTTCAATAACCTGTCGACCAACCAAACCCATAAGAAAAAAAATATCTGAAGTAATAAAACCCAAAACCAGAAACTTTAGGTCAAAATCAAACCCAAAAAAATAGAAAACTGAAAAAGAAAAACATGAAATCGTTTGACTTCATGACAGCTCCACATCGTCATCATCATCATCTTGATCGTCTCCGTCATCATCGTCAACACCACCGATGACTACCATTATCAACGCAGAAGCTTTAGTTTTGATCAACAAGAATCGAATGCTCTGATACCACACAAACTTGGTTTGTAAGATACATATCTTCCGGCCCAATATATCTCTAATACCATTTTAATTTGTTATATTTCCGTTTTAATCATTAGAATATTTTTATCTACAGTTTTTGATAGTTATGTTATACCAATATGATTTTTGCTCGCTAAAATTAGTTAGAGTTATGAGTATACCCCACCAATGATAGTTGTTTTATTTTATTATAGCCAAGCCTTTCACAATTTGTTATTTCTATAGGTAGACAAAGGTGAGCTAATTGTTTAATAGGTAAAACGGTTTACCTGTATGTGGATTGGGTGCCTCGATTCGCCTTCATCACCTGGCTTGAAGTTAGAGATAGACTATCTACTGGTCACCGCTCTAGTCGATGGGGTCAACCGCAACATTGCCTCTTTTTGTGGTGAACCTGATGAGACGAGGGATCACCTCTACTTTGTGTGTCCCTATACTTTCACTCTCTGACTGAAGATGGCTGGTAATCTGTTTGGGATCGATCCTGATCCAGACTGGACCACTACGCTGTCTAGACTGTCGATAAGGTCCTACGATCGTCTCACATACATCCTTTTACGACTGGTCCTGCAAGTCACCATCTACTACATTTGGCGCGAGCATAACGAAAGGAGGCACCATACCAGCAATAAGACAGTCGAGCAGCTTGCTAAGTTGATCGACAAGACGGTTCGAAATCGTATCACTTCAACTAAGTACTCCACCAATCCGAAGTTACATGGCCTGATGACTAGATGTTTGCAGCACATGTTTCAGTTTAAAGTTTTCTTTTAACATTCAAACTCTAAACTCCTTATATCTGTATATATATTCTTTTGTGATGATCAATAAATTTAAAACTTCATAAAAAAAAAACAACAAAAAACCAACCAAGTCATAAATTGAGAACTTCATCTCGTAAGTATTGATGCCCAATTTCAGAGCAACTCCATCCATGATATGAGAATTGAGTTCTAAAGTGATTATATGCTAACTAATGCTAAAATGATAGAAGAGATTCTCAAAAACCTTAAATGCATATTCTATAAAAATTTAAATGAAATTTTTTGACAACTTATTTGATGAGAATCTAAAATTTAAAAAATAATTTGACCATTTTAACTTTAATTAGCATCTAATCATTCTTTTGATAACCCCATCTTCGGTTGAAGGTGCTCTCAGTGCTTAGCAAATTTCTTTGGAAAACACCAGATCAGTTTCTTGACTAACTTCTTATCTTTGTACTTTTAGCAAGCATTATCACTTCATTAGCAATTGAATTTTGTGTTGAGCTGAATATTGTAACTGATTCATATTTAGACATTATTAGGCTAGAATTGAGATGCTAAATAATCAAGCCTCGTTCACATAACTGTACACACAACTTCATAGTAAATTTACAAGTGTATCTCAAACATCTTTTGTTGAAGAACAACCTTGAACAAGCTTGAACTGATTTGGAACAATTGTATTGGAATAAGTTAGATTTTCTAAATAGATATATGCAAATATGTACTCTTGCCTTATCTCACAAGATCTAGGATCTTTTGTATTGTATAAATATATGACCTTATAGTCCATGAAATCCCCTACATATTATTTGAGAATCTTTGTAAAAAGTTATAACCTCAATTTTGTATTAATTACAACATGAACTTGCTTATGTGTCAACTCTTAATCACACCATTTTGCTTATGTGGCATCACTAGAATTGAATTTGAATAAATGTTTTTTTTAACGTCTGGATCGATTATTATCGATTTAATTATGCTATTACAACGATGAGAATATTACAAAGACGATTTTACAGCCGACAATTCTACCACCATATGAGAATAGACGCCTGGCTGCACCACTCTGAATCGTCCTATGAGATTCATGTTCGATGGTACGCGGTCTATGCCAATATTGTTTTCTGGTTATTTCCGAAAAGATATTTATTTAAGGAATATTTCTTTTATGTTTTCTGTAAATAAGGAAATAAAATATCTTTACTTAGTAATAATCTTATTATATACAGAGTAATTATCTATTATTGAATTAATCTAAAAGAGAAAAAAAAAACACAAACGAAAACCTAATAACTTCGCTAGTTCACAGTCATCATCATCGTATTATCTTGTTCTTCTCTTCTTCTTTTTAACAACATATCTTTTTCCTCTTATTCAAAAAAAGTCATAAACTCATGTTTTTCTTATTCATTGGTTTCTCTGAGTTTTGATTTGAAAAACTTCGATCAGCAACAATTGAGGTTTGTTAAATGTTCACCAATTTGTTATCTTCTGTTAGCTGCATCTTAATTTTGTATAACGGGATATTTATTTACATATATTTTTTCTAATTCAATGTCTTCAAAACGAATAAAAAATAAGAAAGTAAGCGCAGTAAAAATAAGAGAAAAAAGAAACAAGAAGCACTAACAAATTCAACGGCTGGTTCCATATTAAAGTATGTTAAATAATTTGGCGATCATATCGATTGAAAAGAAGATGGCTAAAAAATTGGACTACACAAGTTTGATGAATGAGTTTGCTAATAAGACCGCAAGAAGAATTATTTTCGAAGTCTAATGTATTTTCATCTTTCAAATACTTTTGAACATTTATATCTTTGTTTGACATTAGTTTTTTTTTCATATATACGTTCAAGTTTTTTATACGAAAAGCAGTCCATATCTCTTTCGCTTCTGGTCTTTCAAAACTCAAGACCGGCACTGTTGCTATGGTCTCTATATAATAACATTATCAAAACCAATTCATATAGAGAGTGCCATTGGTGAAAGATGCTCAAAGTTCTTAGAAAGTAACTGAATTTTATCTGAGTACAGTACCCAAGTTTCATATACATTCCTCACCCATGAACAAGAACATTCTGCAAATAGCAAGAAGTAAACAATAAAATATATGCAATCTCATTAAGGAAGTTCTGTTTAAGTTTATATATTCCTCATATAACCGACTGCCATGTACATGAATTATACTTCTAAAACAAAGTACGTGGAATATTATTAGCAACTGCATTTGAGAAATTTTAACTTCTCAACAACTGCCCCAGTACACTATGTGTTATAATTCTTTTAGATACTTTCTTATCATGCTTACATAATTATCTACAAACTGTCCAAGAACATAATCTATTAGTATCTAGCATTTGATCAACATGAGGTTAATGTTAATATATTATTGCAATTTATCAAACAAGTTCATGCTTAGATGTATCACCTAAACGCCAATCTAAAGGAAGCACATTGTTAACGTTACAGCATGGTTTAGATTTTTTTTTGTAATTGTATGATTTTGATCCCAATTAAACCGAACCGTTTAGAAAACAATTGTGGCCGGTTATTGGAAGAAGTGAAGTCTTTATAATTTAGCTTCTTGTGAAAGTATCGTCTCGAAATTTATTAAAACATCGTGAAATACAAGGTTAACATGCTCTATAGAGGAAAATATTCCCTTAGTATATATTAACTAACAAAAATAATTCCTATATATTTTGTGACCAAGTTTAAAATATTTGGTGAATATATTCTCAATTATACATCCTAAAACTTAGGGAAATTAAATATACTTTCACAGAAAATCCTTTAAATATTATTTTCATTTAATGTATGGATCGAATTACCTATAAGTTACCATACTTATACATCACATTAACTTACATATAATAATATTAAAAATACTTTATATGCAAATAATAGTAATTACTTAGTCCATTACAGTACAAAATCTATAAATTAATATTTTATAAATTAATAAGCACTATAGGTTAATAAATTCCTTTGGTCTAGAGTTGGGCCGGTTCAAAATATGATATAAATTGATAAAATATTTTTTTTTTAGAAAATCCTATGTAAATATATAATCCCATTACAATAATATATTAATAATTTATATATATGCAATTTAAATATGTACAACCGGAATACCGTATAATTGTTTTATACTTCAAATGGAATTATTTCTATTTTTAATACATCAATATATTTTGATAATATAAATTTATATCTAAAACCACATTTAAATTATATAATACATTTTTTCTATACACTAAATAATATAATAAAAGCAATATGAAAGTTGAATTTATAAAATGTAATTAATGTGTATAGGGTAAAATCAACTATGTTCTCAACTTATATAAATATATATTCTAAAATAGAACAATCTAAAAAGGAAAGTTTTTATAAAATAATAAAATATCATAGTACCAATCAATTATAGAATCTTTAGTGTAATTACATAAGCATACCATAGCTATGATATATATATCAATGTTCTAAAAATTGCTAGGCGGTGATTAGGCTTTTTATAGAGGATTATTGTTTATGGGGCCGCTCAGCCTCTTATACTCATACTTCTCCTTTTCTTCTTTTACCTGGTATTCTTCTCTGTTTTGTTTGACATACAATCACGGACGATCCGAAACGCAAAACTATTTCACCTTACGACTTATCTTCTGGAGATAATCCTGGAGCAGTAATCTCCCATCCTCTTCTCAATGGAAACAACTATGATGAATGGGCTATTAATCTACGGATGCTATCAGTTCGCGTAAAAATTTAGGCTTCTTTGACGGATCTATACCTAAGACGGTTGCTGACTCCTCTTATATCGAAGATTGGATTGCCAATAATCACCTACTGGTTGGTTGGATCAAGCAGACTATTGAACCTAAACACCGTTCTTTGATATCAACACGAGAAGTGGCAAAGGAGCTTTGGGATATTATCAAGAAACAATTTTCTATCAAAAGTGAAACTTGAATCCAGCAGCTTCGTAATTCTCTTACTACTTGTAAACAGAATGGTTCGCACTACAAGAAAAAAAGATTTAATAGCAATAGAGGATAGCGTTTTTTTTGTCTATCTGCTATAACTGACATACTTCTTAATTTTAGATAGCGTTTGTATATTTGGTTCCACTAAATTTAACCATCACATTCAATTTTAGTCTGATGTTTGAAACCATAGTTCTCACTTCGCCGGTTAGAAACGTTTTATGGATACGTTGTAGGACTGGGCATGATTACCTTTTACTTGGTTTGTATTCATTACTTACTTCGTACTCGTCTTGAAAAATCAAATACTTGGAGTTCTCAAGTCAAGTAGCAAATCAACAAATTTTATTACTTGCAAGTTCAAATCAAGTATCAATTATCCTTACTTTTTATTACCCATCTTGATATTACTTGTAACTCATTGCTTATTCCACAAAATACTTAATACTCGGTTGAAAATACTTATTACTCATTTAAAAAAATTTATTACTATTCAAAAAGTAGTAGTTACTCATTAAGAAATACTTGTTTCTTGTAAAAAAGTACTTGTTACTCTAAAAAAAATACTTGTTTCATGTAATTTTGTTTAAATACTTGAAAGTTTAAGCATTATATAAACAAGTCTTTGATTTTTGCAAGTAACAAGCCGAGTCTAGTACGTAGTTTGCAAGTATTAATTTTTTCTCCTAGTAATTGATTGAACGAGTACTTGATTCATGCAAATCAAGTAGCAAGTACTAAATCAAAGTAGTCCAACAAGGTAAGTCAAGTAGCAAGTACCTAAGAAGGGCAAGTGGATGCGACCCGGTTTGTGTTCTGGAACAGAGCACACATTATTATCATACTGAACACAATAAACTTTATGGAACATAACACACAATATTATCATACTGAATACAATAGCTTTATGGAACAGAACACACAATATTATCATACTGAATACAATGCTTAGTAGAGTGAGATCGATGAGCTAAGGAGTGCTTAAGCTCTTCATGAACCACTCATGCTTGTATGAAGCTACTATGTATCCAATGGTCAATCCAAATACGACTCCAGGTGCAAAGCCTATCCCTGCTGCTACCCAACTAAAACTTTCCTCTTCTTCTTCTTCTTCTTCCAACACTGGTGTTGATGTTGGTACATGGATATCTCCACAAATATCCTTAAGCGAAGGACCAAAAATTCCAGGGTTTCCATCATAAGAAGAGCAGTTTTGTCGTTGAAACTGTGTACCTTGTGGTATTGAACCTACAAGCTGATTATTGGAAACATTTATCCACCCAAGAGAAGAGAGGTCTCCGAGCTTTGGAGGGATCTCACCTGAAAGCTTGTTTTGTGACAAGTCCAGTGATTCCAGCGCCGTGAGGTTTGCCAAAGACGATGGGATGTGTCCCGTGAAAGAATTTCTTGAAAAATTAAGAACATGAAGCTCCTTCAAGAGGCCGACAGATTCAGGTACTTGTCCATGGATCCTGTTTCCAGAAAAATCAATGGCGGTGTAGATTGTGAGAATACGCTCCAATGCCATTGATACTCCTTTATTCATCAACACAACCGAAGTGTAGTAGCCGTAGTCATGAAAATCTCCAATGTAGTGCAGCTGTGTATTATCTTTCTTCGCAGATATTGCAGTCCAGTTCAGGAAGTAATCAGATGGTAAGGTACCAAAGAAGTCGTTATGGGATACATCAATGATTTTCAGCTCAGGAAACCCAAACCAAACCCCATTGGACTGATGTAACTTGCCATAAAAGTTGTTTGACCGGAGGACAAGAACTTGTAACTTCGGCAATGAACTTAACTGGAAGGGAAACGTGCCGTTGAACGCATTTCCCTCCACGTTTAGAACTTCCAAAGCAGAACAAGCGGTAAGAGATGAAGGAAGTTTTCCCTCCAATTTGTTGTGGCTAACGTCAATGGACCTTAACTTGTTGGCGTGCATAAACATGTCAGGAAGACTTCCGGTAAGACTATTGTTACGAAGATTTAGATCCG
Organism: Raphanus sativus; assembly: GCF_000801105.2. Lineage (NCBI taxonomy): Eukaryota > Viridiplantae > Streptophyta > Magnoliopsida > Brassicales > Brassicaceae > Raphanus > Raphanus sativus. The sequence goes on from NC_079516.1 coordinate 25,648,068, forward strand.
AAAGAAAACTCATGTGAGTCCCTAAACCCCGAGGAATGTAGCCATGGAAGTTGTTGTTTGATAGATCAATGATGGTAGGAGAGGTTAGTCTGCATATCAACTGAGGTATCTCTCTAGTGAAGTTGTTGTTAGAGGCAAACAAGTAGGTTATAGATGTAGATGGGATGAAGAGTGGCCCTTGGAAAGCATTTGAGCTTAGATCTAGCATGTGAATCTGACTTCCAAGTACAACTTGTAAGGATCCGTCGAAACCACTTAGGCAGTTGTTAGAAAGTTCCACATCTCGCAATTCTTGTAGTCTCCATAACCAGTCTGGTAATTGACCTTTGATATTGTTGTTGGAAAGGTCTAGAGACTTTAGATTTATTAGGTCTCTTATGAACTCAGGAAACTCAGTGATGCTGCAGCCTGACAAGTACAAAGATGTAAACTGCCTTGAAAAATCCGAATCAGAAGTGATGTTTGCTATTGACAGAGGGATGCCTGAGAGTGCTAGTCCTAGTAGCTGTTTGAGAGAAGAGAAGACACTGAAGTCAACTGGACTACTGATTCTGAAGTAGTTAGAGTGAAGGAAGAGATATTGTAGATTAGGTAACAGAGATATGTTCTGTAACCCAAGGATATCACTGAACTGGTTATCCTCAAAATAGATGTCGGTCAGTGAAGAGATTTGGAAAAGGGATGCAGGAACTGATCCTGTAAAAGAGTTACTACCGGCGACAATGGCTTCCAGTTTGGATAGCTGGCCAATGTTAGGTGGAAGGGAACCCGTGAACTCATTGTCACTGAGACCAATGAAACGTAGTTTGGTCAAGTTGAGAAGTCCAGATGGAAAGTTTCCACTTAGCTTATTGTTCCCAACGTCAAAGATGGTCAACAGTTTTAAATTACCAATGGAAGATGGGACTTCACCAACGAAACCATTCGAACCAAGAAAGAGGCTTGAGAGTTCAAAAAGCTCTCCAAGTGAAGATGGGATCCTCCCAGAGAATCTGGCTCCTGCAAGTGTCAAAGAAACTAACTGCTTAAGGTTGCCAATGGAGTCAGGTATGATACCTGAAAAAGATGTTTCCACAAGGCTTAAGACTTGCATAGAGTTGTTTATAGGAATCACAGGAAGCTCCCCTCTCAGATTTGGATTGTTGTCTAGTTTAATGGACTGTAAGGTTGGTATCTTGAAAACACTGCTTGGAAATTCTCCCATCAGATTACAGTTCCTTAGATGTAGAGATCTTAGAGATGACATGTATGAAACCTCGAGGGGGACTTGTGAAGAAATGTTCACGCAGCTTATATCCAATACTCTAAGGTTCTTCAAGTTTCGAGCAAGTCGACGAAGAAACAATGGTGGGTTTTCAATGGACAGTAAACTTGGAGGAGCTGAGAAATAATAAGAAGTAGAAGCAGAGGAAGAAAGATCAAGAGAAACCAAACTGGTCAGCTGGAGAAGTTCTTTCGGAATGTGACCTTTCAATGAAGACTCAGAGAGATTTAGTGTTTCTAACAACACGAGTGTCTTGAACGTATCTGGTATTGGTGAAAGAGTGAAGTTGTTGTAAGCGAGGTTCAGACTTTTTAGATGTTGTAGTTTGAAAAGACTTGACTTCGTTTCAAGCCGACCGTGAAGACAGCTACAACTAAGGTCTAAACCGATCACTTTTCCTGACCTGGCATCGCAAGTGACACCGTCCCAGTTACAACAGTCGCTGCTACTCTTTGCCCACGATTCTGTCTTGGCGATCGAGTAACCATCATAATCAAGAAACTCATCAGGCTTGCCGATCTTGAACTCCTTCTTGAGCTCTAGAAGAGCATCTCTTTGATCCGGATGACAGAGGTTCGGTGTAAGAGAAGCAAACGTGTTGAAGAGATTTAAAGTGAGGAAAAGAAGAAGAAGAAGAACAATTGTGCGAAGAAAGAAGCTCACTGATGAGTACGAGCCTATCATACTTTCCTTTTTGGTCAATAGCTTAGTTGTTGTCTCGTTTATGAGAATGTTTTGTCTCTCTCTCTCAACATATATAATCTTATATCTAATTTAATTAAGATTTTGCAGCACGTTTGATTCTCTTACAGAATAATTTTATAATATATATTGCCACACTAATCACGGGCCTCCAGATAAATATTGGCCGTTGGTTATTTGTAAAACGAAAGTCACCATGAGCTTCTTGTTTTCTATTATAAAGATATAAAGATATTACTACCCAGCTACCCCGTAATTACCCCAGACCCCAGTTACCCAAAAAATAATAATAATAAGAACAATAATTACACCAGACTTTTGTCCCTTCGGAGACATCCGATAAAATTACACCAGACTTTTTTTGGAGATGTCAAAGATGAGAAGCCGTGAGAGCGAAGGATTAGGCTACAAGGATAAGTAGAGGACATAATGCTAGTTGATGTCATATTAATTACGATTGGGTATTGCAATCTGGTATTGATAAGGACTTAAACCGTTACTAGTGTTGTTACTTCACACACACACACAAAAATAATGAACTTAAATATATTTAGGTAATTAGGAAAACACGGTAAAGAGTGCTTTAAACATGAAATACCTATTAAGTTCGGGTACACCAGACAAGAATCATTTACCATCGTTATGGTTCTGGTGATCTGGTCCCCTTGCTAGTTTCCATACCAAGTACCAACCATCTGGTTTCTGGCTTCGGTGGAACACTAACATAAGCCTTGTCAAAGAGAAAATAAAACTCCTTTTTCTGTGTGAATTTCTTTTATACATCATCTGATTACTAGACATAACATTAAGAAGAAACGCCTGTATTAAACTCTGAGGAGGTGTAAAAGGTAATTGTCAAAAAGCAAAAAACGAATAGTAATTTACATGAAAGTTACACGGTTCTAAGCTAGGAGCTGTATGTAGACGTATCTGAGAATTAAAGGTCACGTCTACGCAATGGACAGAAACCTTGCCTGAGGAGCCGATTGTCGATACAAGGTAAGTGGAACATGTGATGACAATGAGGCAAGCTTCTTACTGTTACACTGTTGAACTACCTCTCCACTCATGGACAGCCTCTGTTTTGATCTCTTGTTCCCATTTGAGACTGTTTTTGTTCAGTCTCTGTTTTTATTAACATACTCACTCTTTGTTTCTCACTTGTGTTTTATCATAACACAAGCATACACTCTCTTGACGCTCTCACTCACGTTTTGTTTATGATTGTAGAGAGAAAAGAGAACACTTTGTATGGCTACATTTTTAACTCTTTTCTTAGTGAATTGGATACCCTCTTACAATACATGCACATATTTATAGTAGTTTTCTCTAACTACTACACGCACAAATTTATACATTTAGCCTAACCATTCTCACTTGTCTTCTAAGTTTACAAGAAAAGTGTTAACACTCCAACAACTTCTTTGACTTCTCCTTGGCTCTTGTCTCTTCCGCAATTTTCTTGTTATTCTTTTCTCTTTTGTTTATTTTTCTTGTTTAATCAAATGATACAATTCCAACATACACGCATTCATTCTTCATAAATTGCTAATGGTCAAATTGCTAATTGTTTATTTGAAATGCAACGGTTTAGTATTTTATGATCTCTTGATATTTGATATTGCATGATTTATTATCGTGTCTTTCAAGAAAGTTCGATCTAAATGCTCCCTTAAGTTGTCTGAACAGTTTGGCTTTGATGGTGGTGGAGTCAAGCACTTGTCCTCTGATCAAGAAGCCTTGACAAGGTTCTTGTTATGGTAATTCATCTAGATGTATACTGTTGTGTATTTTATAAAAACTTGATTGTTATTGCAATACAAAAAAATAACATGATACTGAATACAATAACTTTATGAGACAAAATAACAATGTTTAGGAGAGTGAGATCGATGAGCCAATGAGTGATTGTTTCTGCCAAAGATCTTCATCAACCACTCATGCTTGTATGAAGCCACTATGTATCCGATGGTCAATCCAAATACAATTCCGGGTGCAAAGCCTATCCCTGCTGCTACCCAACTAAAAATTTCCTCTTCATCTTCTTCTTCTTCTGACACTGGCGGTGATGTTGACGTATGGATATCTCCACAAATATCCTTAAGGGAAGGACCATAAAGTCCAGGGTTTCCCTCGTAGGCAGAGCAGTTTTGTCGTTGAAACTGTGTACCTTGTGGTATTGAACCTTCCAGCTGATTATGCGAAACGTTTATCCACCCAAGAGAAGAGAGGTCCCCAAGCTTTGGAGGGATCTCACCAGAAAGCTTGTTTTGTGATAGGTCCAGTGATTCCAACGCCGTGAGGTTTGCCAAAGACGATGGGATGTGTCCGGTGAAAGCATTTCTTGACAAATTGAGAACATGAAGCTCCTTCAATAGACCTACAGATTCAGGTACTTGTCCATGGATCCTGTTTCCAGAGAAGTCTATGGCTGTGTAGATTGTGAGGATCCGCTCCAATGCCATTGATACTCCTTTATTCATCAACACAACCGAAGTGTAGTAGCCGTAGTCATGAAAATCCCCAATGTAGCGCAGCTGTGTGCTATCTTTCTTCAAAGATATTGCAGTCCAGTTCAGGAAGTAATCAGATGGCAACGTGCCGTGGAAGTCGTTATGTGATACATCAATGATTTTCAGCTCAGTAAATCCGAACCAAACCCCACTGGACTGATGTAACATGCCATGAAACTTGTTTGACCGGAGGACAAGAACTTGTAGCTTCTGCAATGAACTCAACTGGAATGGAAATGTATCGTTGATTTCGTTTCCCTCCACGTTTAGAACTTCAAGAGCGGAACAACCGGTAAGAGATGAAGGGAGTTTCCCATCCAATCTGTTGTGGCTGACATCAATGGACCTTAGCTTGTTGGCGTGTATAAACATGTCTGGAAGACTTCCTCTGAGGACATTGTTACGAAGATTTAGATCCGTAAGAGAACTCATGTACGTCCCTAAACACCGAGGAATGTAGCCGTGGAAGTTGTTGTTTGATAGATCAATGATGGTAGGAGAGGTTATTCCACATATCAACTGAGATATCTCTCCAGTGAAGTTGTTGTTAGAGGCAAACAAGTAGGTTATAGATGTAGATGGGATGAAGAGTGGCCCTTGGAAAGCATTCAAGCTTAGATCTAGCACATTTATCTGACTTCCAAGTACAGTTTTCAAGGATCCATCAAAACCGTTTAAGGAGTTGTTAGAAAGTTTCACAACTTGCAACTCTTGTAGTCTCCATAACCATTCTGGTACATGACCTTTGATATTGTTGTTGGAAAGGTCTAGAGAATCCAGATTTCTTTGGTCTTTTATAAACTCAGGAAACTCAGAGATGTTGCAGTCTGACAAATACAAGTATCGATACTGTCTCGAAAAATCCGAGTCAGAAGTGATGTTTGTTGTTGAAAGAGGGATGCCTGAGAGAGCTAGTCCTACTAGCTGTTTGAGAGAAGAGAAGAGATTTAAATCAAGAGGACTACTGATTCTGAAACTTTTCGAGTGAAGGAAGAGAAACTGTAAATTAGGTAACATAGAGATATTCTCTAACCCAAAGATATCACTGAATTGGTTGTCCTCCAAATAGATGTGTGTCAGTGAAGAGATTTGGAATAGAGATGCAGGGATTGATCCTGTAAAAGAGTTACCACCGACGAAAATGGCTTCCAGTTTGGAGAGTTGGCCAATGTTAGGTGGAAGAGAACCTGTGAACTCGTTGGAACCGAGATCGATGCCACGTAGTTTGGTCAAGTTGAGAAGTCGAGATGGAAAGTTTCCCCTGAGCTTATTAAACCCAACGCTAAAGATGGTCAACTGTTTTAGATTCCCAATTGAAGATGGGACTTCACCAGTGAAATCATTCGAACCAAGAAGGAGGCTTGAGAGGTTAGAAAGCTCTCCAAGTGAAGATGGGATCTTCCCAGAGAATCTGGATTCTGCAAGTGTCAAAGAAACTAAATCTTTGAGGTTGCTGATGGAGTCAGATATGGTACCTGAAAAAGATGTTTCCATAAGACTTAAGACCAGCATAGAGTTGTTTACAGTAAACACAGGAAGCTCCCCTCTCAAATCTGGATTGTGGTCTAGTTTAATGGACTGTAAGTTCGGTATCATGAAAACACTTCTAGGAAATTCTCCCATCAGGTAACAGTTCTTAAGATGTAGAGATCTTAGAGAAAACATGTAAGAAAGCTCTTGGGGGATTTCTGAAGAAATGTTTACAGAGCTCATATCCAACGCTTTAAGGTTACTCAATTTTTGAGCAAGTAGAGGGAGAAACAATGGTGGGTTTTTAATGGACAAGAGCAAACTTGGAGGAGGTGCGAAGTAGGTATTAGGAGCAGAGGAAGAAGCAGAAAGATCAAGAGACACCAGATTGGTCAGTTGAAGAAGTTCTGTCGGAATATGACCTTTCAGTGAAGATTCAGAGAGATTCAATGTTTCTAACCACATGAGTTTATTGAACTTATCTGGGATTGGAGAAAGAGTGAAGTTGTTGTAAGCAAGGTTCAGATTTTTCAGATGTTGCAGTCGAAAAAGACTTGAATTGGATTCTAGCCGACCGTGAAGACAGCTACAACTGAGGTCTAGACCGATCACTTTGCCTGACTTGGTATCGCACGTGACACCGTCCCAGTTACAACAGTCACTGCTACTGTTTGCCCATGATTCTGTCTTGGGGTAAGAAGTGACGTTCATGGTGTTACCATCATAATCAAGAAACTCATCAGGCTTGCGGATCTTGAACTCCGTCTTGAGCTCAAGTAGTGCATCTCTTTGGTCTGGAGGGCACAGGTTCGGTGTAAGAGAAGCAAAAGTGTTGAACAAGTTTAAAGAGAGGAAGAGAAGAAGAAAAATGGTGCGAAGAAAGAATCTCAGTGATGATGAGTAGTATGCGCTTATCATGCTCTCTTCTTATCTCCTGTGCTGGTTTTATTTTTGGTCAACAACAGCTTAGAGAATGTCTCGTTTTATACGAATGTTTTGTCTCTCTCTCAACATATAATCACGTATTTAATTTACTTTTTTTATTTTTGCAGCACGTTTGATTCTTTTAACGCCGGAATTTTAAATATGTTGCCGTCCTAAGCACGGACCTTCCGGATAAATTTTATACACCGAGACATTACTGTAACCAACTACGCCACATGTTAGGCGAACTTAAATAAAAATTGAATAAACTTTTGTCTATTACGGATCTTGTGTTTATCGGAGAATACAATATATTTTTATGGTTTGTCAACTTTTGTTACTTAGTGCTGCATAGACCTTATGGTTTTTACCTTAAGATTCTGATTACATCAAATCTTCACACTATAAACAACTATAAACTTGTATATACACCGCTCAAACCGTGTTTATCAGTTTCTATTTGTTGAATGTGGTGCTTTTTGGGGTATCAAGATGAGAAACCGAGAAGGATTAGATTCTGAATATTGTTCTAGGCGTTTAGGTGATGCCTAGACACTAGGCTCTCTAAAATTTTGCTTGGTCAACTTTTGTTATTTAGTATTGCATAGCAAAACCTATGGTTTTATCTTAGGATTCCGTTTACATCTAATCTTCACATTGTAAACAAGTAGAAAGTATGTCACCTCTCGGATAGTCCCTTAGATATTATTTGCAAAGTAATTTGTCATGTCTTTTTTATAATCGTTTTTACAAAAAAAATTGCGACATGGCTAATAAGATTGATGGTATATTATTGATAAATATGACATGGACAATTACATTTAGAGGGTGTATTGAAACTATGATTTTAAAATGTTTTAGAGTTGTTATAAAATCTCATGTTATTCAATTAAGGATTTTAAAAATTACTTTCAAATCACCTATTATTGAACATGATATTTATGTAAAATCATTAGAAACACTTGCAAATCTTCTGTTATTCAATTAAACATTTACAAAACTTATATCAAATCCACTGTTATTGAAAGGTGAACATTATTTTAAAAGAAAAAATTATAAATGGGATTTGGGGATACTTTGCATTCATTCTAGTTAAAAAATGTGGCTGCTAAACTTCTACCTCCATCTATCTTATTAAAGCTGAAGTACAATTTCGGTGTGTTTGGATACTTGGATAAGAGTATTAAAAATATTTGGTGTGTTTGGAAACATGGATTGTAGTCTTTTAAAAAAAAAAATTTGTTTGGAAACAAAGATAATAGTATTAAATAGAAAAAGTAATGGGCTTAAGTTATTAAATCCATTATAAAAGAATGTTGTCAATATATATAAGAAAATACAATACAAAGCCCAATTTGAAATACCAACCCAAATTATGATTTTTGTATTTCATATTAAGTTTTTAAAATATAATATATGTAATTATTTATATGATGATACGTATTAAATACTTTTAAATATATGATTACTTATATGATGGTACATATAAAATACGATTAATTATATGATGAAATTATACGATATATAATAATGACTAAGGATGGGTTTTCAGACATCCATACGGGTTTGGTTCTGATCGGTTTGCATTTCGGGTTTTCGAGGTCAAAGATTTTATTCCTATTAGGATGTTTCTAAATTTTTGTTTGAGCTTGATTCGGATCTTTGCGGGTTTGGTTTGGGTTTGGATAACCTATTTAAATTATTTTTAAAGTTTTAAATCACTATATATTTAAAATTTCTCAAAATCTATAAATAAAGTAATATATTACCTATAAATTTAAATAACATATGTCAGAATACCTAAGCTTAACATATCAATTGGTTTGATTTAAAATTTTGGATACGAAATCAATAATTATTTTAAGTATTTTTGGTGATTTGAGTATACTTTAACTATTTCAGATATTTGTTTTTGACTATCTATATATATTTTCAAGTATTTTAAACCAGTTTAAAAGTATCATTCTTGATGTTTTATATACGTTAAATATAAAAATAATTAATATATAAGTATATAAATCTATTTTTAGATAAATTCAGGTACACGAATACTTCGGTTCGGATCCGATTCGGTTCTCTAACTAACAAAATTTTGAATAATTTGAATATTTAATCAATTTATATTCAGGTTTGGTACTATATTTACGAATTAGTATCAGTTCTGTTCCTCGGATTCATTTTGTCAAACCCTAATAATTACATGAAAAACAAATATCATCATATTTTTTTAAAATATACATCCGCGGAGGTGCAGAGATCAAAGTCTATAATCATTTATTCTAACAACAAGCCAAATAAATATGTTGATTGAAGTGCGAATAAAACAAAACTAGAGAAATAAATAGTTTACCAGAGACATTCTATGTGTCGAATTTATTATAAAGAAATTTTTATTAAAATAAATAAATTCAATAATTACAAACAAATAATATATTTCATAAAAGTGAAAAATAATACCCGCGCTTTCGAAGCGCGGATCAAAATCTAGTACGTGTTATTTGGAGAAATTAAAAATAAAACCACATCTATCTAAAGATGAACAAGTATACATATACAAAAACAATTGATGGCTATCGTCTCTCTGCAAGTTCATTGGCAGGTACAAAACTTTAATTTCAATCCAAACCCAGAAGACCTATGATCACTTCATCCATGGAGATCATCTCAAACCCCATAAAGCTTCTTCCTTTTATCAATTATCACAACTCTGTTCATCTTCTTCTTGCTCTGCTTTTCTCCTGCCATGGCTGCTGATGAAGACCACATAAGATGCCTACGAGGAATCCAGACCTCTCTCATCGACCCTCAGGGAGTTCTCAAATCATGAAACTTCGCAAACAAAATTCTCGGGTTCCTCTGAAACTTCGTCGGTGCGCTTTGTTGGAACAATCATGAAACTTCAACCTTTATCACGACAATACAAACCACCGCTGATATATTTCTGAACTATTTTCAGTCGCAGCGGCAACAGACATCAAGGGGAAGAGACGCTGAAATTATATGCGACACAGCGTCTCGTTTTTTGGTCTCCGGCAATTTAAAGCGTCTACCGCAACTTCCGAATTCTGCTATTCTGGTCTCCGTCGTAGTATAATTGTTTGCCGCGGCGGCTAAACTTTGCGTTTATGAAACGAACATGACTATAGTAATCAATCTCGAGCTTCGAAACATGTGTTTATCTGGTCGGGTCCCAGAATCTTTTCAGTACTGTGGTAGCTTACAGAAGCTCGATCTATCTAGCAATTGATTGTCTGGTAACATCCCTCCAAAGCTATATTCTTGGTAACTGTTCTTGATGTCTCTTGATCTGTTGAATAATGAACTGAACGGTGAGATTCCTCCTAGTCTAGCTGGGTGTAAGTTTGTGAACTATTTGGTTTTGTCTGAGAAATCATTATTGCAGCTGGTGTGTTTGGTGGTATTACCATATGAGAAAGAGTGTTAAAACGAAGGAGTTAGTAGCTTAGCACAGAGACTTAGTAGCCATATGCTAGCGCAAGTCTCTTTGTTTCAGAATCCTTTGATTAAGGTTAAGCTGGGGGGACTTGATGGCTGCAACTAATGGTTTCAGCTCTGAGAACATTATCGTTACAACTAAAACAGGAACAACGTATAAGCCAGTTTTTCCTGATGGCTCGGCACTTGCGGTGATGGCTCGGCACTTGCGGTGAAGCACTTGAGTGAGTGTAAGCTTGGGGAGAAGGAGTTTTGGTATGAGATGAACTAGTTGTGGGAGCTGCATCACCTAAGTCAGCGCCACTTTTTGGTGTCTGAGTAACTGAGTTGTTGAAGAAGAGAAGCTTCTTGTTTAGTATTTTAAGCTTTTACACGTAATTAAAATCTTGTAATATAATTCATGTAATATTTATGAGTAATGAGGTTGATTACAGGATCTGTGGCAAAAATAAATGCATTGGTAGAAAGACTCGTATCAAATCACCTAAATAACTCTGAAATTTTTAAAAATTAGTTTACCAAATCATCTATAGATTTTATTTCAGTTTTAAAATTTTAACTAAAATCACTAAATAACATCAAAACTCACCCAAATCCCACCAAAATTAAAACACCCCACAACTCCTCAAAATCCTCTGTCCAATACACCCCCCTTAGTGATGACATATATTTTTGGAATTTTTTTTAGGATATGACAATAACTCATATATTACATTTAATATTTTGATTTATATTTTTGGTAAACTTCTTAGAATATGGTAATAACTCATAAATCATCAATAAAATAAATATATTCAAATATGACATTTTGAATTTCGAAATATTATATAATTTTACTTTTATAATTATAAAAATTTTATTATCTAAAATTTTCTAAATTTTCTGCATTTAAAGAAAATATAAATTTTAATCGTAATATCATTAGTTTCTTTTAGATATCTACAAATTTTTTTTGAGCAACATATATCTACAAATTATATAAATTTTGTTTAGTTTTAATTTTTGATAACTATATAATTTTATATGATTTTTAGGAATTCTGTACAAGTTGATTTAATACGTTTAACCAAAAGAAATAAATAATTTTTATCTAAGATTCTAACTTTATATGTATACATATATATTCTTAATTATAATTTAAAATTAAACAAAATTATTTTCTCTTAATTTTATGCTTAATTAAATGATAAAATATTAATAAATTACATTTTTAAATATTAATAATTATCACTGCACATGGTGCAGGAAAACATCTAGTATATACATATATAGAATGTTGAATGTGGTGCTTTATTTTTGGGGAGGGGGGTATGAAGATGAGAAGTCGTGAGAAAAGGATTATATATATATAAAAGGATTATTTTTAACTAATATATGATAATTAATTTATATAGTATGGAATCTTACAAAAAGAAAGGAATATGAATATTACCTTTTGCAAATAATTATATTTAATCTACTGTATTATATATATTTAGTATCATCTATCTTATTAAAACAGAAACATTTTGTTGGACCTAATATTTATTTTGTAAGTTTTTAAATTAAATACACCTTTATACTTTATAGTTAAACCTACATTAAATCACTAATGTTCCTTTCTTTATACTACTATCCATGTTTCCAAACAATATACTTATTTCTTTATACTACTATCAATGTTTCCAAACAATATATTTTTTATACTACTATCAATGTTTCCAAACAATACAATAATTAATCTTAGTTATTTTATATATATCATTTTCTCTTTAAAATTTTGTAGAAACGTTATAATTTCATAAATTACAAAATAATAAACTTTAAAATTTGGATTATAAGATTACAAATTATGAAACTATTACAATTTAAATCCAATTAGATTACATATCAGTCATCCATCAGTTCAATCGGTTAGTCTCGGGTTTTAGTGATTTTTTTTAATATGTATATTTTAAAAACCTAAATTGAATTGTCAGATTTCCGGATTAACCGGTATAATCACAATCGGGTTGAATTTATAAACACTGATTTAAATGCAAAAATATTTTAAATACACATTCTTTAAAAATTACCAAAATATTTGTTAAATTATTAGTGAAATTTTTCATCGTAAAATATTCCGCGCTTCCAAAGCGCGGGTCAAAATCTAGTTCAATATTAATTGAGGAGCATTACAGCATTTAAGTGTAGACACGTATCATCATCAAGATGATTTTCAGAATCCTTAGAAAAATATGTTGGTCCATCTAAATATATATTATATTTTTCATTAAAATAATCATAAAATTAACTAAAAGTGTATAATTACTATTTTCATTTCTTTCTTAAATAAAAGTTACAGAATTATCAAATGTGACTATTTTAATTTTATACTATTAAAATAAGTTAAAAATCAAATTAATTATAAAATTCAAATTTGATTTTTCGTATAGGTTATATTTTGAATTTAAAAAGGCTATAAATTAATAAAACTATTAAAATTCTTATGTTAAATATTTTACAGAATTTGCCAAACATGACTCAAAACTTGATTTTAAATACAAAATATACCCAAACTTCAATCAAATGCAAAACTAATCTAAAAACCTTGTGAAATTACACCAAGCCTCTTATGACCAAACAAAAAAATCAGAATTCATTTTTACGAAAATAATCCCAAAAAGTCTTCAGAGGTTCTGTAAGTCTTCTGGAAGACTTCCTGGAGTGAAAAATAATTTAAAAATTTTATGAAAAATATTTTATTGGGAAAATTTAAAATCATGTAATTATAAACATTTTTAAATTATATAAATTAAAATAGTAAAATTGAATTACTTTTCAACACAGATTAGTGAATATAGTGAGTCATAGTATTCTTTGGTTTAGGGTTTGATAACATATGTTGTATTGTTGTATGTTTTCTTAGCGTTAAACCATCATTATCGGAAGGACACAAACCTGAGTCCTTAACATATTTAATTGATTTTTTGTCCTTAAGAAACTTTGCTAAGGACAATCACATATTAAGTAGATTATTGCTAGGACATTTTTAGTTTCTTAGTAAACAAGGTCTCTCAGAACAACAAGGTCTCTTTTGATAAACAAAAAAAAAACAACAAGGTCTCTCAGAACAACAAGCTCTGTTTGACTCTGACCATGCAGATCAAATCTTCTCCGCCTCGTATGCTCTGTTTGACCCTGACCATAAGAGACCTTGTTGTACAAGACACAACAAGTGAAAGAACACAGAAGAAAAGAAACCAACATGTCATTAGCAAATAGCATTAAAAATTTAAACATTCGACCATCTTTCAGCTTTCGACATTCACATTGTCTGCAACTAAGCAGCGAGAGCATCGAGTCGAGGCAGGGGAATAGCACACGGGACACTGGAAGCTATTAAGGACGTTATTAGAGACGTAAACGGAAGAAGAGAACTCCAGGGAGGCCTCTAGCTCACCGCTGGCAGCTTCCTCAGATGCATGAACCTGTTTCTTCATCCCTTCTTGCTCCATGCTCTGTAATCAATATAGCATTTCAACAAACATGTCAAGTTTTTTTCCCCATCTTTCAGACAAATCGCTTACAGATGACAAACGCAGGGACATTACATTCTTGACATCGGTTATCTCGGAAAGAACAACCCGTCCTCCACGGTCTCCAGTAGCGAGGTGGTCACCAGAATTATCAAACTGGATTGCTGAAATTACATCAACTGCAGAGCAAACAGAAGCTACAGCTTTGCATATGTTAAACTATAATTGAGATTAACATTGAATCAGATTAACATTGAATCTCGTAAACAGAGGAGTTATATATATTGGTGGTCAGTTAATTAAAACAGAGCATTGTCGTTTTGTTACCTGTCGGACAAAACTCTTGGAACCCGACACCTCTCCTCCTCCTCTATGATGATGATGCTTCAACGACATCTTTGTTGTGCGTTTTTTAAACAAAAATCTTCAAAAGAGCTACTCAACCAGAGAGACGCCCGCCTTCAGCTCCAGTTTCCGGTAACAGAATTGAAGAAACCTAAGGCTATGGACTCGTATCAACGGGAATTGAGACGCATCGCCGGTGGTTTGAAGATTCCGATGAGACACTGGATTGGAGAGAGAGGAGAGGATATCGAAGGATTGGAGAGAGAGGAGAGGATATCGAAGGATTGGAGAGAGAGGAGAGGAGGAAGAAGACCTCAAATCGATGGCGAAAGAGAGAGATCAAATTCGCTGGAAATCAGCACAAAGACTGAAATCAAAGAACATAAAAAGTTGAAAATAAACACAACTTTCTTCAACCCCTTCGGTCTTCGCGTCACGACACGTGCTTCCAAGGACGGGGAGGAAAAGTTCTTATTTAGTTAACGTCCCTCTTTTATTTCTCTAATTTTGATTTAATTTTCAGCACATTAATGTTAAGATACATACTTATAGCCACCGATAAACATGGTCTTAGATTTTGGAAGTTTAACATTTTTTTGAAAAATTAAATTTTGACATATATGTGTTTAGTTCTATGTGTAATAAACATTTTTAACCTAAATTTAAGTTTAATGAAGTGTTTTGTTAGTTAATTAAGTTTATGGTTTATATTTAGGGTATAGACGACTTCCAGAAAATCTTCTGATGAATATTATTTACGGGATATACGACTTCCAGAAAGTCTTCTGATGAATAGTATTTATGGGTTAGACGACTTTCACGAAGTCTTCAGATGAATAGTATCTACGAGTTAGAAGACTCCCATGAAAGTCTTCTGAATCGAAAATATTTGACCTAAATAAATTTTGTTGTCTCCATATATAAAGAAAATTTTACACATTCTCTCTCTTGCTCTCAAATGGCTGCAACAAAAATGTAATGTTTTCGCTCTAAAACTCTCTCTAATCTCTTTGAACTTGAGAACAGTGAACTTTATATCAATTTATCATTTTTATCTTATGTCTTTCTCATTAATTCATCTTGTTTTTGTAGGTTTTTGATCACATGATTCTTATCTTTCACTCTTTTAAAAGTAGATCTATAAATTTTAGATATGAATTTTTTTGTACTATAAAAGTATATTTATCTAATCTTCCACTCATTTTTTCTGTTTTAAAGTCATTTAAACGTTTTTGGATATGTAGGTTTTTTAGATCTGGATTTGGATATGCATGTTTTTCAGATCTAGAAGACTTTGGAAGACTTCTGAGAAGTCTTCTAAAATAAATGCGTCAGAAGACTTTGGATATGCATGAAAGTCTTCTGACGGAGTCTTCTCCCATGTCTCCTCTTTCATAACAAATCTGACGTTTTGGTAAGTTCTCTTGTCTTATTTTCTTCAATTAGTAACTTTTTGCTGCATAAATATTTTAACTTTTTCCCAAACTAAAATTCTCCAACCTCTTTCTAATCTCTTTAAACATCAAAACACAAAAGTTTATATAAATTTTTCATGTTGTTCTCAGGTTTTTCTTATTTATTTATTTTGTTTTTGCAGGTTTTTGTCACATGGTTCTCATCTTCCAATCCTTTAAAGGTAGATCTAAATTTTAGTTATGTATTTTTGTGTGTTCTATAAAAGTATATTTATCTAATCTTCCACTCATTTTCTCTGTTTTGAAGCCATTTGAATATTTTTGAATATGCAGGTTTTTCAGATCCGAGTTTGGACATGCATGTTTTTCAGATCAGGAAGACTTTGGAAGACTTCTAGGAAGTCTTCTAAAATATAATGCTTCAGAGGACTTCCAGGAAGTCTTCTGGCAGAGTCTTCTTCCATGTTTCATCTTTAATAACAGATCTGAGCGTTTTGGTAAGTTTTTACGTCTTATTTTTCTTTATTTAGTAATCTCTTGTTGCATAACGCTCTTAACTTTTCCCAAACTAAAATTCTCCAATCCCTTTCTAATCTTTATAAACATGAAAGCACAAAAATTTATATCCATTTATCGTTCTTTATCTTTTTTGCAGGTTTTTATCACATCGTTCTCATCTTCACTTTTTTTAAAGGTAGATCTAAATTTTTTGGATATGTATTTTGTGTGCTATTTAAGATAGATATATCTTATCTTCCACTTATTTTATTTTTTTGAAGTCATTTGAACATTTTTGGATTGCAGGTTTTTCAGATCCGAGTTAGAATTTTGAGGACTTATGGAAATTCTTCTCAGAATTCTTCTAACATATAATGCGCTAAAAGACTTCCTACAAGTCTTCCAGAAGAAGTCTTCTGACGAGTCTTCGTGAAAGTCTTCTCACGAGTCTTCTCCCATATCAAGTAGAGTCTAAGTTTGTCTTTGTGGAGGATTGATATATAATAGTTTTATTTTTGGTCTGTTTTGTGATTTGTATGTATACACTTTTAGTTGTGTTTCTTGTAAATTTGAAGAAATATTAATGAAAACATTTGGTAAATATGTTCATTTTCCACAATATTATCTTGCAAATATTACTTGACATTATTGAGGCTATTGATACAACTTCAATAGCAAACAAACAATAATAGAAAAATTAGTCAAATTTATAACTGAATATTGAAGTTTGATTTTTTCTGGACGACTTACTTGTAAGTCGTCCAGAAAAAATCAAATTTCTGACACAATCTGGTCAAATGCAAAACTAACATGTTTATCGTAGATGATTTACTGGGAAGTCTTCTCTTGTATTTTCGAGATTTTTTGTTAACTCTAAAAATACATATACCTTGTCAATTACAAAACTAACATATGTACTGACCAGAAGACTTCCGTGTAAGTCTTCTACTTCGAGAAGACTTACACGAAAGTCTTCTGACGAACAAATCTGAAAAAAAAAAATTGATTTCATAGCTTCAACCAGTGAGATAACTGATTTCGCACACATAAGTCTTCTAAAAATACGCAGAAGCTCAAACGAAAGTGACCCACCAAGAATCATAAGCTTGAATGGCTCTATGAACCATAAAAAATTTAGAATCAAAATCTTGGGATTTTTGGATGAATAAAGAGAGAAAATGAAATTTATGTTGTTTTTAGTTCATAAGAAATGAAATAGAAGAAGTGTGAATCGATTTTAGATAAATTAAGAGGTTCAAATTGATTGTTCATGTTGATTGATGTATTGATGGCAATGACAATATTGTAATACTTGAAGAAGATGAGGATGAAAGAATAAAAAAACTCATTTTCGAGAAAAAAGTAGTGGCATTTTTGTGAATAATCTAAAAATTTGGGTGAATAAGGCAAATGAAAGTTCCAAAAAAATCATAGGTCAGTTTTGTTTTTGAGTTTAAATTTTGAGTTATGTCTGCAAAACTCCCAAAATTTTATGATCAATGATTTAACATTTTTATTATAACAAGAATCACATGATCTTAAAATCATATGAGTAAAAAGTCTCATTTAATAGACATTTAATATATATATATATATATATATATATATATATAATTCCATATAAGAATACATAAACATTTTAATTTCAAAATTTGTGATGAATTTTCAAGAAACTTTATAATTATAAACTTATTAAAAGTTTCACATTAAAAATTTTGTTATCAACGATTTAAAATTTATTATAAAAAGATACGAATGATCATAAAACCGTATGATTACGAAGTCTTATTTAATAGATAGTCATATTAAAATATATTATATATCTATGTTAGTATCATTTAAATTAAATTATATACAAAATAGATAAATGTGATTATTTAGATTTACTTACTATAAAATAATAGTTAATAAAAGAGTGATTTTTTTATGTTTGTATCAATTTAATTATATACTACTTAATAATTAATGTTTCTCAACTATTCAATATATCTTTATTATTTGTTATTACATTATGTAAAAAATAATATATAAAATAATATGTATATACAACGTTCATCTCTTAAAATATGCGGATAAATGATTATTATTATTATTTGGCATGTATGTATTTGTTAACTATTATTAAAATGCAAGAAAATGAATAGTAAAGTTTATAATCACCAAATATAATTGTTTTTCTAAATTCATTCCGCGCATGGTGCAGATTATCACCTAATATTATAAAAACTGGTAAACATGTAGGCTGACTAACTAATATTTATGTATCTGATTAGTCGTTTTGAGTCACTATCCATTTATCCCCTAAAGCTTTCTTAAACACTAGTACAAGAGAGGACAAAATGTTAGTAGATGTCATACCATCTGCTTGGCGCCCAGCACTTTCTTAAAAACCAGTACAAGAAGAAGAAGTGGAGGACTTAATGTTAGTAGATGTCATTAATTACGATGATGTGGTATTACAATCTGGTGCTTGATAAGGACTCAAACCGTTGCGAGTGTTTTTGTTACTTCTCTCTCACACAAAAAATAGATCTTAAATATGATTAGGTAAAATATCAAAACACATTTAAGAGTGCTTTAAATATGAAGTACTTATATTAAGTTTTGGTACACCGGACAAGAATCTATATTACGATCGGTTTGATCAATTTGGTCCCCTCAATGGTCTCAAGACCTCAAAAGAAAAATAATACCATCTAGTTTCTGGCTTGAATTGAACACTATCATATGCCTTGACAAAGAGAAAGTAGAAAACTCTTCTTTTTTTTGCGTTTCTTATATACATCTGCTGACTAAACATTACATTATGACGGTATCCTATATTAAGGAGTGTGTAATGGTCAAAGCAAAATAAAAAAAAGTGTTGTACTTTACATGAAAGTTGAGAGGAGCACCAGATTAGGTGCTAAGTGCTGTGTGTAGACGTACATGAGCTGCACGGTTTGATTGCATTATGAGAGATGGACGATGAAGAGAGAATCAGAGGTCACGTCTACACATGGGACAAGAACCGTGCCTAAGGAGCCATTTGTCTATGCAAGGTAAGTGGAACATGTGATGACAATGAGGCAAGCTTCTTACTGTTTCACCTAGCTGGAAATCCTGCAACATCAACACATCAAATAATTAATAGAAAAACTTTTGGCAAAAAAAAAAAAAACACATCAAATAAGGAGAATGAGAAACCACAAAAATAAGTTGTCAATTAGATCAGTAATTAAGCTAAAACGAAAGCAGAACCTGAAGACAAACAGAACAGGAGTCTCTGCTCTCTGATGCATCTGTGTTGTTGTTGCCAGTGATAGTCAACTTTGGGATCTTCTCAACAAGGTCTCCTGTTAGACCCTTTGGGCCTCCTGTCTCGAATAGGCTCGAGAGATCGTCATAGGATGCATCCAAAGCTCCCATCTGATACCAAAAGAAACATTAAAATTTTATATCATAATGGAGCAATTATGAAAACTTTTTGTATGCAAAACATACTTGACTTTGCACTGCGCTTAGCATTGCAGGACCTATGCGCTCCCTTACGAGTCTCCCGCTCAAAAGACTAACAATGACATCAATCTACACAAAAGAAGAGAAACACTTGTCACTTCCAAGTTTCATTCAAATTCTTATTTAGAAACAGAGCAAAGTTTTGCTCTGCTCACCAAGTAGAGAAGGCACCCGAAACAAGACTCATCAGATTTCCAAAGATCGAGGGATGATTCAAAGACCTCTATGGAGAAAACAGCTCCGGAAATGGCACCAATGGCTGCTCCTCTGATGAACCCGCTCTCTGTTTCTTGGCCTATCAAAGCTCCTGTAAGTGCCCCTAACAATGTGCCCACTGAACATGACAAAAAAGGAAACACCTTTCTTAACTCCAAGTCCTAGATTTTGATAATTAATAATATCGAATTCCAAATAAGCAAAGTCTATTACATGATTAAGTTAGAGACAAGCAAACAATAACAGAGCAGCAAGAACAGAGACTGGGAACGAGAGCCGAACCTAGGAGAAGAAGAAGGTTAAGATCACAGATACGATGGTGCCAAGAACAGCGGAGACGAGGAAATGACAAGCGTCTTTGATCCGTTCGACGAAGTTATCAATAAGAGAGGGACACGGCGAGAGAGGACAAAACCCAGATTGGAATCTGTAATAAGATGCCATGTTTTCGGGTAAAAGCAGAGCTCAGAGAGAAGCTTATATATATAGGAGAAAGATCAAGATAGGATCTTTGCTTAGTTCTTAAGAGAGAAGATGCGACGTCGCGCTACTTTGCATTTAAAGCACGAGTCAGAGAGATGAGTTCCACGGGCCAAGAACTTTCCATTTTTTTTATTTTTGGAATACTTAAATTAACTAAAATTTTGCAAAACCAAATTGTTTTGTTTTTTGAAAAAAAAGAAAACCAAATTGTTAAGGGACAATTTTTTTATAACGCTTTTTTTTATATCCATTTTCATTTTGAAATTTGCAATAATTTATTTTATGAAACTCATATTAGGATTTAGAACATCACCAATCTATTTTTTAAATGTTGACAAAAAATAGAAATAAAGAAGATCTTTTTAATAAATAGAAATTAATATTTCTTTATAAATAAGCGATTTTTTAATTTATAGAAATATCTTCGAACAAATTCATTTATTTAAAATTTTACTTTAAAAAAAAAGAAGTAAATTAAAAATGCTTTTAGACTCAATAAAAAGATATTGATAATTTAGTTGAGTTCACTGTTTTCGATCCACTAGTTAAGAATTAAGATCAATTATTCATTGTTATTACTTATTAGATATACCTATTTTAACTACCATGAGTTTATTTAGATATTATTTTATAACAAGTATGCCTTTAAGATGGTATAAATCTTGGGGTGCTGCAAGAAAAACCAAAAGTGGATGTAATATCTGGTAAAACATTTAGTCAAAAAGAAATCTGGTTAAACGAATTCCGATTCTTTGAAAAACTGTCTTCTGGATTTTAATGAACCTGTTCTTTCTCAAAATTTCTTCATATAAAATGAATTATTATTGTGCTTATAATGAATTATTATTGTGTTTATTAGCTAGTCGGTTGACTTTGGTCGCCGGATCTTCGTGGTTATAAGAAAAATAAGCTAATTTTATACATGTTTACAGGATTGAAAAATCAGATATATAATCAAATTGTTAATCGTTTTATTTTTGGTAATTGAAAAGGATGTTTGGTTCCTTAGCCTTGTGTTTACTTCAACCACACAAAAATTAGTGGTAGTTGTGAATTTGTGTCTGGATTCAATTAACAAGAAAAAAGCGTGGAAAACTTTGTCAACACAATTTCTTTTGTCCTATTTTACTATTCTTCATGGAATAATTCAACTATTGTTATAGTTGGAAAACTGAAAAAAAAAAACAACTGATACACGAATCAAACGCAAACCATCACTATGCATAAAAATCCACAAGTTAACAAATCAACTGATTCACAAATATTCGCATCACTGTACAAACCACCACTATATAATCAGAATCGGTCCTAAAAAAACCAGGACCAGAAGCGAATTATAAAATATTGGCAGTTTTAGCAGAGATTCAAACCCTAGGTTAGTTTAAATAAGTCTATAGCTTTTGTGTTTTACCACTAGCCCAAAAGGGAAGTTATAGTAAAACTGATTCACAAGTTAACAGATCAACTGATTCACAGATCTTCGAATCACTGTACAAACCACCACTATATAATTAGAGCCGGCCGGTCCTAAAAAAACTAGGACCAAAAACAAATTATAAAAAATTGGCCGCCTTAGCAGATATTCGAACCATGGGTTGGTTTAAGTAAGTCTATAGCTTTTGTGCTTTACCACTAGACCAAAAGGGAAATTCTATTGTTATTAGTTAGGAGAGAAGGGAGAAAATCCTTTAGAGTTCTCAGGGAACTTCGTTGGTTTTGGTTTTATATTATTTTTTGTTTTCATCTATTCATCTATGATTTTTGTGACAAACTTCATTTCTGAATAGATCCATCTGTTAGATTTAGGGTTCAGATAGGTTGTGTGGGATTAGCCCCAAATATGAATACTTGAGCATGTGATACTCATCTTAGAAGATTGTTCTTAATGCTTGTATAGGAGTAGCTAACCTATACATGATGACAGTTGATATAATCCTTGGATCTATCTTCTTTTAGCTAGGAATTTGCTGGAAATAAGTGACAACTGATTTGGCAAACTCCTTAACGAACTGTTATCAACCTCGCGCTTAAAGCTTACTAGTAGCGCATCGATCGATACTCCTATAGAGTCATCGATCGATAGATGCGAGACAATGTCGATCGATAGATGCGAGAATATGTCGATCGATACGTGCGACAGCAGGTCGATCGACGCCTTTCTATGATTCACAACTGAGATGTCTCATCGATTCTAGTGATAGATAGCCATAACGACAGTTAGGTTATTGCACTGTTGGGTTCTTTAATATCATGCAAGCATCTCACATAGGCATTCATACTACTATAATCCTGAATTCCTGAATAGAAACCCTAGATCTAGCAAACCATCATTCCATCAAACAACTCTCTGCCAAGTTGAATAATTGTCATGTTCAAATTGTTTATTGCTTTATTTACTGCTTTGTTTATTTATGTATTGTCTTATAATCTATTAGCCTAGCTTAATCATATAACTTTTAGATCTAGTGTGCTCCTTAGCTCCCTGTGAATTTGATCCCTAAGTACTACAACTCGACCTCTTATTTGAGAAAGGATAAATCATTTCTTAAGGTA
Organism: Raphanus sativus; assembly: GCF_000801105.2. Taxonomy (NCBI): domain Eukaryota; kingdom Viridiplantae; phylum Streptophyta; class Magnoliopsida; order Brassicales; family Brassicaceae; genus Raphanus; species Raphanus sativus. The sequence goes on from NC_079516.1 coordinate 25,670,902, forward strand.
ATTCGAGTGATATCAATTTTTTTGCACAGTAATGATAAATCTGAAGTACACTAGACAGGCTTTGATAAGACAAGATTCAGAGAGAATTTTTAATAGAAAAGAGTTTGATGATATTATTGAAGAATTTTGACCAGAAAATATATTTAAAAAAAGAGTGTACATGCTCAGCTTCTTGGAAACACACAAAACAATTAAAGCAAAAACCAAGTTTGAATTTGAAAGTAAGAAAAGGCTTATGGATTCTTCTTGCACGAAAATAGAGTAGAAAATGGACCTAGTTTCACCAAGAGGCTTTTATATAAGTGTTGTGTCTAAGCCTCGTTAAAAACCTTGTTTGAAAAATTCAACGGGACAAAACCAAACTAAAGAAAAAAGTGTGAATCACAACACCTCTCTTGATGAAAGATCTACGAGGCTTGGATGACAAACAATGTAGTTGGATCAGCACACACTAGATTGCTATGGATAGTGTGTAGGAGTTGCTGAAGAGCTTGTTGAAATCTTGCTTGTCTGACTCTAGTCGTTGAACCAAGTGATACAATTAAATCTTTGTACCTTATTTCCTCAAGTTTAAGCTGCTCCATGGTTCCTTCTTTATCTTCATCTGATCATCTGGACTTGACCATAGAAGCATTGTCATCTAGTTCGATCAGGATCACATCAAAAATAAATACAAAATATATAATATATATAATTTTTATAAATAATATTTTATTCCGGATAAGTCACGAATTTTATCCTAGTATGTTAGTAATATTGAACTAAGTGTCAAAAAAAGAAATTGAATTCAGTGTCAGGAAATGGAATCAGGAGATGAGGTTTGTACTAGTTCTCTCTCTCCAAAGTATTATCTATTTCAACCGTAATAACATAAGGGCTTTATAATCTATACTATTATTTGCGAAGTTATTTTTCGCAACAGAGCTCTCACGTTAAAAGTTAGATCGGTTAATATCGATATTACTCTTAATGAATAATTAGTTCTTATAATACATAAATAACCATATATTAAAAACGAATTTTAGTAACTTGATAATTATCATTATCCAAAATAGTTTATATTTTGTTATAAATTCTTAATTAACCTTTATACTATTATTTGCAAAGTGATTTTCCGCAACGGAACTCTCACGTTAAAAAAGTTAGAGCGGTTAATATCGTTTATACTCTTAATGAATAAATATATAAATTATTTACAAAATTAAACAAATTTAATTTTTGATTAGATGAGTGATTAAAAATATATATTAAAATAAAAATTATATTGGAATTTGCTATTAATTCATATAAAATTGAAATAAAAATGGTAAACGCTTTTCACATGCGTGTTTTTCCGATGTCGTTCGAGGAAGAAGAAGAGGAGGAAGAGACATACGAGCATATACTTCTCGTGGTACGCGAGTCCGTTTACAAGATCCTGCCGCGAACCACATCTGTGGGATCCAAGTGCGCGGATGGCTTCAGTCCGTTAAGATCTGGTCTGGTAGACTCTGCATCGTATCGTGCAAGGTGTACTTCGTTCTAAGGTACTGCGTTCTAAGAATCGACGATGGGTGAGGGCCAGGGAGAGGAACGAAGCGTTTGATTTCAATGTGGTCTTGTTGGATCATGAGAAGTACATGAGGAGGGAGAAAGAAAGGGATACTAGGCAGAGGAGTGGGAGTGACAATCACAGATTGAAGGTAAGATCAATGTGTAAGACCTGATCACTTGGAGAAACCGAAGCGAGACAATGCTTGAAACTTCATTCAAATGAGTGTTATAGCATTATTGGCATTGCATGAGCTCTCTCTCTCTCTCTCTCTCTCTCTCCTCTCTCTCTCTCTCTCTCTCTCTCTCTCTCTCTCTCTCTCTCTCTCTCTCTCTCTCTCTCTCTCTCTCTCTCTCTCTCTCTCTCTCTCTCTCTCTCTCTCTCTCTCTCTCTCTCTCTCTCTCTCTCTCTCTCTCTCTCTCTCTCTCTCTCTCTCTCTCTCTCTCTCTCTCTCTCTCTCTCTCAATATCCTTGCCCTCCCTAATTTTTTATCAACACTAAAACTCAAATAATATAGTTAATAATACAATGACTTTGACAAAGAAATGAAAACAACTTTTAATAAATTTGTGTTGGTGTTTTTGGCGTAGTAAGGTGTACTATGTTACTGACAAAGAATTAACATGTGTGTCTTCCCTTTTTATTTTTTGTACAGTTGCTTAAATTCACATAAAATTTATTAGAATTAATTGTTAACTTCATCCAGGATTGAAATGAAAATGGTAAAAACTTAATTTATTTGTTTTTAATTAAATTTGAAAGTAAAACATCAGTTAAATAAAACGAAGGAGTACAATAACATTACAAAGGGTTACGGTCTCGATCCACCACAAACGTCAAATCTCCCTTCAACAAAGAGATAACCACCGACCAAATCAACAGGAGGACATCAGGTTGGGCAGCTTTCAGATCACAGGTGAAATCTAAGGTTTTGGATCTGTCCGACTTCATCTTCTTGTGACTTTGAGAGCAAGAGACATTAGAGGCAGCTACACCGGATATCAATTGCAATATGAGTTTTATATATATATATATATGCCTTTCTAAATATTAAACACCATTATTTCATTATCGAAGATGAAAGTTGCTTTCAAACCTTGGTTTATTAATTTTTTTATACTCATAATTCTTCTGCTCGGTGTGTATTTACATTTACAACTATACTAATGTATTATATAAGCATTTTAAAATAAATTTTATTTGATGCCATTTATTTTACATACATACATAAATTATATGTCTAATTCGATAATATTGAATTCAATGGGCTTCCAAGAACAATCTACTCTATTAAAACAGAAGTACAAAAAGTTTTTTGCCTTTTTTAACTGTTTTCTTAAAGTTTCTAATTTCCTTTCTCACACTTTTTATAATTAATATCTAAAGTTTGGAGTGGAGATCAATGAGAAATACTTGGGTTCACCCCTAGAGTGAACTTTTAGGTCCATCCAACCAATAGGATTTCATTATTTCATATTCATTATCTTTTAAAAAAAAAATATTGTCAAATTTTATTATGTTTTTAAAATAAAAAATAAATAAAAAATAATAGTAGTTGCAAAAAAAAGTTTTATATTTAAAATACCATCAGCAAAACACTAAACCCTAAACCCTAAATCATAAACCCTAAATCCTTGGTAAACCCTAAACCCTTGGATAAATTCTAAATCTTTGAATATGTTTAAAAAAAATATTTTTAACACAGTCAGCAAAACACTAAACCCTAAATCCTAAATACTAAACCCTAAATCCTAAATACTAAACCTTAAACCCTTGGGTAAACTCTAAACCCGTGGATAAATCCTAAACTCTAGGATTTAGAATTTATCCAAATGTTTAGGATTTACCAAGGGTTTAGGATTTATCCAAGAGTTTAGGGGTTTATGATTTATAGTTTAGGGTTTAGTGTTTAGCTGACGGTATTAAAAAAATTCTTTTTAAATGTGTTTTTTTGCAATTAATATTATTTTTTATTTATTTTTATTTTTTAGTTTAAAAATAGAATATAATTTGACAATATTTTATTTTCTTTTTTAAAGATACTGAATATGAAATAATGAAATTCTATTGGTTGGGTGAACCTAATTGTTCACTCTAGGGGTGAACCTAAGAATTTCTCGAGATCAATAACTACTGTCTGAAATAAGGTAATTCTAATTAATAGCTACATTATCTGTTACGTTTAGTAACTAAACCGTTCAATTGGTTTCAAAACTCTACAGAAACCATAGCGTATGTATTAAAACAAACCAACTATAATAATCTTATTTATTAAAAAGGGAGTACAAATATAAAACAAACCAACTATAATAATCTTATTTATAACCTTAGTTTTCACAATTATTTACAATGACATGCCACTGAAATTATTATTAATTTACCTTTTATGATTCTCTGTTTTTTATGTTTAATTAATAAATTTCCATAACTAAAAAATATATGGAAACAATAATTAATAAACCTAACATATAATATTCATTGTTTATTCCTATTTTATTATTTATGTGTGCGTTTAGAAATAATTAATAAACCTAGCTTTAAATAGTTAATGAACAAAATTGTTTTTAAATGTATGTAATTATATTTTTATTATTTATTAGTTATAACTAAAAAAATAAAATTAACATAAAAATCATTTATATAATATATAAATATATTACGTTACATATATTTTCATATAAATAATACCCCAATGTAAGTTCAGTATGATAAATGTTGAAAATATAAAATATATAACACCATATATTTTAAATAATATATACAAATACTTTATTATACACTATCATAAAATTTTGATCCATCAAAAAAACTAAAATACATTTTTGCGGATATACATGTCATATTATAAAAAGTATGGATGATAACAATGATGGTTTACAAGACAAAAAAATTACTCAATATAAACTATCAATTATTTTGTTTACACATGTCATATTAAAAAATTATTTATTTGGGTAAATTTTAAAAGTATATATTATTATTATACAAATAAATACTTATTACAAATTTAGATCACACTCCTAGCTATTTTAGCTAATAAGAGTTTCAAAAAAATCTATACATTTTTGAAAATCTTGCTAACCAAGTTTAAATTCATATATTAAGTATCTTCATAATCTTTAGTATAACAGTAATATTTATAAATTTAACCAAGAAGCAATTAAAAATTAAACATCGTACTCATAAATCAATTAAGTTGACATGTACAACCGGCCAATGCAGTTATTTTATATACCTTCTCTATTTTGAAAACTATAGATACAACTATAAAAATCTAATACTATATGGAATAAATTGCCTACAATTTTTTTTTATTTTCTTACAAATATTATAACTAATGTATCAATTTGTAATACCATTCTAAATAATATTTATCTATTTTTCTTACTTTTAGTTCAAAAAAATTATTTTCTAGATTATTTATACATAAATCTAATCATACAAAATTTGGATTTGCATATATTATGTCCAATAAATATCGGTAATATAATTTACTATAGAATGCAAAAAAAATATTCGATGTAATTAAACACATTGCTATTTCTAAAAATACTATATTAGTATATACATTGCAAATCATGTATAATATTTAGTACAAATAAAGATAAAAAAATGAAAAATGACACCCGCTCGATCGAGAGGGTCAAAATCTAATCAATGATTAAAAACCAATATGTTTAGATTTTCAGTTTTTTCTCTTTAAATATCTAGAAAATTCCTTAAACATATGTTTTAAAAAAATTGATATCTCTATAAAATTATTTGAGAAGTCACTTTTCTATGTGTCGCACTCACATTAATTCTCACGATGGTTGATTACACGTATACCCTTAATGAATTAAAATTGTTATTGTTAAATATTTTTTTGATTTTTTAATTTAGTTTCCTTTTTAAATTTTTCCAAATAACCTATATAATAAAAGGAAACACTAATAAATTTTAAAAGCTAATTTAAAAACGAAAATATATGCTTATATAATATGATTTCATTAAAAAGGAAATTTCACAAAATGGTAATATTCCATTTAAAAATAACATATATATTTGTATATAATATGATTTCATAAAAAAAATTCACATAGATAATCTTGATATTAGAAAAAGAAATATTATTTATTTTAAAACATAATTCTAAGCAATACAATTTCAAAGTAAGAGAATATTTTTAACATATCTATCTATTTTCTTAGATGATTACATAAAATAATTAAGTAACAAAAATAAATATATGTTTAATTGGCTAAAATAGTTTATAATTAGTATTATTGAAATTTTTTATTTATTTTCATATATTTATTTGAATATAATATCTTTCAATTACAACAAAAATATCTATAAATTATGCTTTACTTATATAATATAATTTCTTAAAATCAATCACAATTATTTTACTGCTTATTTTTAAGAGTTACTAAAAATAAAAAATAGATTTTAACAGTAAACATCTTTTGATCAAACAATTATAAAATATTATCCAAATGATAACTAAATAGACTATAAAACAACAAAACTGACTAGATATAACATATCTAAAAGTGTATTTCTAATTAAAGTAATATAATATTATTAATTTATAATATGCATATAAACTATTAAATTGATATAAATTAAAAGTAAATAAAAATTAATTATTATAGTATATCTACTTTATAAATATTTTAGATCCGTGCATGAACACGGGAAAATCACCTAGTTCTATTTTAAATATGAAGCTAAGATTATGTTTTAATTATTATATTAATAAAAGAAACGGCGATTACGCAGAAAAAAAAACCCAAGACATGTCGTAAAATTTTACAAAACAAAAGTGGAACACGTGAAACTGAAAAGTAAAGTTGTGGAGCCGAATGTGTCAAAAGGCATAAACCTGGGACTGGTACTTGCCGACAGGGAGAAGGAAAAATATCAATATGCATATGTTATTATAATTTCCCTAGCTGATTTTTTTATCTACACTAAAACTCAAATAATATTTATAATAATACTATGTCTTTTTAAAGAAAATAATATATTTTTAATAATTTTTTGCTCGCAAACCATGTAAAAATATACATGAAGTGATTTTTCGCAACAAAGCTCTCACTTTGAAAGTTAGAACGGTTAATATCGTTTATACCCTTAATGAATAAAACATATATTTTTTTTGAATTATACAGAGGTATCCTGGTCCACAGAAGTGGTCCAGACTAGTCACGTGTTGCCACATGTCGGTCCTCTGTCCCTGGCGATGCCAAAATGTTAATTCCTCAGTGGCCGGGATTCGAACCCAGATGGCGGAACTCACAGTTGTGAACCCTTTACCAACTGAGCTAGAAGCCCCGGTTAATATAAAATAACGAGAGCAGCACATTTAATTTTGCTTCAAGGGAACGAATCATATGGGAACGGACAAATCCACATGAATAAAACATATAAATTAGACATAAAATAAAAACAAATTTTAATTTATTTTATTAGATAGAATTATTAAAATTATTAATAATAATTATCCAAAACCTAAAAATCTATATTAAAACAAAAGATAGTTCTTATATATGATTGTGTTGTTATCTGTAAAAGTGTTTTAATAAACGGGTTAAAAATAAAAAAAAAACATAAAAGACATAACTAAATATTAATCAAGGAAAAGTTTAATTTTTTATAATTAAAATAATATATTTTTAAATAAAAGGATAATTTCTAAATATATTGTAGTGTACAAATAAATGTTTAAAAAATTATAACACATAAAATATTTTAGATGGAGACATAAATAATAATTTAAATATATAAATTAATTACAAAATAAAATAAAATTTAAATTATTTTTATTAGATTAGTGATTAAATTAATAATAATATGAATTATCCAAAACCTAAAAATATATTTTAAAATAATAAGATAAAGCTCTCATGTTAAAAGTTATGGTGGTTAATATGTTTATACCCTTAATAAATAAAATATATAATTACCAAATAAAACGAATTTAAGTTATTTTTATTAGATAAGTGAGTATACTACTAATTACCAAATAAAACAAATTTAAATTATTTTGATTAGATAAGTGAGTATATTACTAATAATAAGAATTATCCAAAATCTAAAAAGATATATTAAAAATTACTTCATATCTCTATAATATTATTTGAGAACTCAGTTTCCTATGTGTCGCGCTTACGTTAACTCTCACGATGGTTGATTACACGGATACCCTTAATGAATTAAAATTCTTATTGTTAAATATTTTTGTTGATTTTTATTTAGTTTCCTTTTTTATATTTTCCAAATAACATATATAATAAAAAGGAAACATTTATAAAGTTTAAAAGAAATTTTAAAAACGAAAATATATACCTATATAATATCAGTTAAATATTTTTATTGATTTTTTATTTAGTTTTCTTTTTAAAATTTTCTAAATAAGATATATAATAAAAAGGAAACATTTATAAAGTTTAAAAGAAAATTTAAAACGAAATTATATGCATATATAATTTGATTTCATTAAAAAGGAAAGTTCACAAAATAGTAATATATATTCCATTTACTTTTGTAGTAATAATATACTTTATTTATATCTATATTTTTATAGATGAAAAATATATATTTGTATATAATTTGATTTCATAAAAGAAAGTTTCACATAGATAATCTTGATATTAGTATAATAAATATTATTTATTTTAAAACATAATTTCAAACAATACAATTTCAAAATAATAAACATAGTTTTATATATCTATCTATTTTCTTAGATAATTACATAAAATAATTAAGTAACATAAGCAAATATATGTTTAACCGACTACAAATAGTTTATAATTAGTATTATTGAAATTTTCTATTTATTTTCATATATTTATTTGACTATAATATATTTCAATTACAGAAAAATATCTATAAATTATATTTTTCTAAAATACAAGCACAATTTTTTACCGTTTATTTTTAAGAGATATTAGATAATGGAAAATAGATTTTAACAGTAAACATCTTTTGATCAAATAATTACAAAATATTTTAAATTAAAATAACACGATATACTTTAACAAAGTATATATATTATATTTTATGATTATTAAAATTATAGTTGTCTTAATATTAAATAATTATTAAATTTGCTTTTTAAATTTTATGTTTTTATGTTTGTGGAACTTAACATAACCATAATCAAAATACTACAGCAAATTTTAATACAGATTTTTAAGATTATTTAAAATAAGTTTCAGTTTACCATTCAATAAATCAAAGCATAAAAATATTTAGAATTTATAAAATATTTTAATTACTGTAGATATTGATATGTGTTCATGGATTTTCAAAAATATATCAGTTAGTTATGTATGTAACTTCATATTGATCATTGATAAATATATGAAAGTACATGCACACTAAACGATAAATAAAAATAATAGGGATTTGATATGACTTAACTATAGTAAAAATAATTATATTCCAGTTTGAATTTGAAATAATACATGCAACTTAATATATTCACAACATGAGTAACTCGACTAATCCAACTTATATCTAATATCGTAGATTAAACTACAATAAGAATATATAGTTTTATGGTAATAATTAATTTTATAAATATAAATTATAGAATGATTCAAAATATATTAACAAATAAAATAAAATATTAACCAACTGTTACAATTTAGTTTTTTTGTAAAATTTATATATGTAGGCATGAGACTTCATAATATCATCGTTATATTAATTTATTGAATTTGGAATCCGACACTTTAGTTTATCTTTTATTTCATTCTAAGCACAATATATCTTAATTTATAAATAATCATCCTAAAATATATTTGCATATAAAACATAATCAACAAACCAAACAACCTAAATGCAAATAATAAAATTAATCAAATTAATATATTTATAATAAAAATATTATAACTGAATTCAAAGAAATAAATGCAAACCAATATATTCAAATGATAACTAAATTGATGGTAAAAACAACAAAATTGACAACCTATAAGTAACATATCTAAAATCGAATGTCTAATTAAAGTAATATAATATTATTAATATAAACAATGCATACAATTATAAATTAATATAAAATTAAAAATAAATAACAATTAATTATTATAGTATATTTACTTTATAAATATTTATATCCGTGCATGAGCACGGGAAAATCACCTAGTATATATATTGTGTTGTTATCTGAAAAAAAAATATCTTTTATTAAAATAATTTTAAAAATAAAAACCAGAAAACATATAACTTAATATTAATAAAGTGAAATTCTTGATTTTATTAATAGAAAAAGAGAATATCGAATGATTTTTAGGATTTATCTATTAATAATGAATATAATGAACAAAAACTTCAAAAAAACACTATATGTAAGAAAATAAGTAATAGCTCTCTTTTATTTAGTAAATAATTTACTAATAACTACGTGTTTTCCTGCACCATGTGCAGTGATGAATTTTTTAAAAGTTAAATTTTATATTTAAAAATATAATTTATTAATATTATATATTTTATTATTTTTACCAATAATTAATATAAATATTATTTAATTAAGCATAAAATTTAGAGAAAATAATTTTTTTATTTCAAATTATATTTACGAATATATATGTATAAATATAAAGTCAGAATCTTAGATAAAAGTTATTTATTTATTTTGGTTAAATGTATTAAATCAACTTGTACAAAATTACTAAAAATAATATAAAAATTGTATAGTTAGCAAAAATTAAAACTAAACAATACTTACATAATTTGTAGATATCTAAAAGAAACTAATGATATTACGATTAAAATTTTATAATTTTTGTTTAAATGCAGAAAATTTAGAAAATAAAATAGTATAATTATAAAATTAAAATTATATAATAATTCGAAATTAAAATTTTCATATTTGAATATATTTATTTTAGTGATTATTTATGATTTATTACCATATTTCACAAAGTTTACCAAAAATATAAATCAATATTAAATGTAATATATGAGTTATTGCCATATTCTAAAAATATATTCAAAAATATATATGAGCATTAGATGTAATTGTCTATGTCATATTTTAACCATACGACATGTCATCAATCTTAATAGCTAATCATTTCGCAAATGATGTCTAGAGGACTAATTGCAAAATGTTTATGCACGCATGTGCGGACGAAACACTTAGGTATCAAAATAAGAAGATAATCTTTATATATATTTTGTTGTTATCTGAAAAAACATTTTAATAAAAAAATAAAAATTAAGAAAAAATAAAACATATAATTAAATTTCATCAAGTAAAATTCTTAGTTTTATATAATTAAAAAGATTATATATATATATATTTAAAGATAATTCTTAAATATATTGTAATATACAAAGAAATTTATAAACAATTATAAGACAAAAAAACTTTTAGATGAAAACATAAATAATAATTTATATTATAATTTTTATTTAGTAATGATTCTATTAATCAGTAGTTACAAAATATTTATGTCCGCATCCACGGACCAAAGTCACCAAACACTTAGTAACAAGGACTTGATGTGTATACGACATTTATACAAATATCGGTAAGAAGATATTTTCTTCGAGATTATTTTATATTAACCAATCATAAGGCTGTATGGTCCCATACATACATCAGAGTTACTTTCAATAGCTAAGGAAAATGAATAAGAAACTGCGTAGACAAGTTCATGATAAGAATGGTTTGTGTATGTGAGAGGATATCGTGTCATGTTGTATGTACGTGTGTGCACTAAAGAGGATACATGTGTGGGTGCCTTTCTAACTCTGAATAAAAAGAGCTACATTGCGAATTTTATTAAAACAAAAATATAATTAAAAAACTCTTCAGGATAACCTGTTATTTATAAAATATACAACATTTTATTTCATTGTTATTGATATTGATTTGAAACTAATCAATCATAGAAGAAATTCAATATCAAACTACTATTAAAAGGAGGATACGAAGGCTTTTGAGACTAGCCACGTCAGATTAAATATTTAGCCAATGATATTTTTATAAATTGCCAGGTCAGATCTGCTGTGGAATTGGCTGGGCGCATTTGGTTAAGCAAAAAGAACGGACAAATGGGCTTCGGAATGGCTTGGTTTAAATTCGGCCCTAAGGATAAGATGCTGCTTGGTAAGCACACACGCGTCAAACCCCAATCTGAAAGTCTCGAGTCTGAGAAATAAAGGGGATCTGCGATAGTTCTTTCGTCTCCCTCTCTTACTCTATTGACTAGTTGCATAGCCTCCGCGCAGGCGCGGGGCCGGTGACGTTGTTGATGTATCGAGTGATTTTGTGTATGTGATTTTATCCATTGATTATGCCCTTGAATATCTACCGAATATTGTTTGATAATTATACCATGAATACTAAGGAATGAGACAATAAATTTTGAGTTTGAAACATGAAATTGTTTTTTATTATTAGTTTGTTTTGACTCATAAATTATTTTTCCGATACATTGGAAAGCTTATATTTGTACGTTGCCAATGATTAATACAAAGACAATGAAATTTATGGCTGCAGGCGAGCGTCGAAATATTGATTACATTGGTATAGTTCTCAAAGCAGATGGTGCATATATGGTTTTCCTCTTCGGTTGTCGGGTTACTTTTAGGTCCGTGATGATTAGATCAACGTCAAGTCTTGCGGTTGCATTTAGATTGTAGTCTCTAATGGCGAGAGTAACTTGAAGATGTTGGAATATAATATTATGGTTTTCCCTCATTAAATTCATCACATATTGGTTAGTTTCCTCAATAAAGAATGTAGAGTAGTGATGATGAATGTCATGATATGATAACATGAAATCTAATGATTCGGCGACTGGGTTATTGTAATTACCTTGATTGTCAAAAATTGATGGTACCTGGAAATCGATGATTATTGTGTGTTTGGTCTTTGTATATAGACCTGGAGTAATTGTCTAGGATTTGCTCCTGTTGATGTTGTTTGGTGTGAGAGTCGATGGGTAAGAAGTGAATTGTTATTCATGTTTGTGTTTGGTTGTGAAAGTTTATCACATTGTCGATATGTTTATAGGTTGTTAGGAATTGATGTTATTTTTGCCTATTTATTTTTACGTTTGTTTATATAGTGCATTTACTATGATGTTAAATATTGAAATTAATGTTTTAGTATTTAATTACGATGATTAATTGAATTCTTCTTGTTATGAAGACTAATTTTCTCTTTGTTTGTTATGATATTTAAAATGGTCAAATAAGAATAATTGTAAATTTTTCTCATAACATTAATCATCCATAAAAAATATTAATATTTTTATTAGCATAAAATGTTGACCTTCACAATTGCTTAACGTATATCTTTATTTTCAAATTTATCGAAGAAATATCTTCAATACAAAATGAGGATTCTATTCATATCGTTATATAAATATTTATTTTAGTAGTTTATTTGAGCTGTGGAGTTTTGTTTTTGTTGTCTTTCTAATTATTTGAATTGTTGATCATAATATTGAAACTGTTTTCCCTAATGTTTTATTGTAAAGTTTAGTAATCGTGGTAGGCATGGGCATTTTACCCAGATCCGAGGATCCGACCCGGAATCGACCCGAAAATACCCGACCCGGAACCGATCCGAAAAATTATAGGTACTTATATGGGTCTTTTTTTAGATCCGCGGGTATCGGGTAGGACCCGGACCCGAACCGAGACCCGATCGAGTATATATGGTTTACAGAGGGGCTACAAATCAGAAATATTTATGATCAAGCGATTTAAGATGGGGAGATGAATAGTTTACCGGTAAAAAAAAATTACGAACAGAAAAACAGCGCAACTCTATAACTCAGTCCAATACAATGATGAAAAGAATTCTAACTCATGTTAAACAATGATGATTTACAATATGAGAAAACTATAATTGTTGCAAACTTAAGCTATTTCTTAATATAACGTGATGAAGCTCATTTAAAAATAAATCCCATAATACATTTGCAGACCCGTTCTGAGAGAAAGCCATGAAGTAATGGCTTCTAACCTTCATAAATATATATTAGTTTCGGCCATCAATGAATAAATTATCCATTAGTTCAATGGTGGAGATTGTATCTTAGTAATCTGGGTTCAAACCATAGATTTGACAATTTTTAACATTTTTCAAAAGTGGACTTCACGAAAACGCTGACATGTCGCATCATGAGTGATTCAAGTGCCTCATTATAGTATAGATTTTGATAACAAATTGAATGCTAACAAATTGATTTTGATATCCTTTAGGGTAATTCAGAGGTAAAATTGATAACAAATTGAATGCTAAGCAAAATTTAAGGGTTTATCACAAAACTATGTTTCATTTTTTCTGCGTGGGATGTATATCTTCAAGTTTGTGATGAATTCATTAGGCCGAGGTCACGTTACGATATAATATATAAGGTTAAAACAAAAATTATGAAAAAAACTGAGAGTTGAAGATTCTATGAAAGAGAAAATATTCTGTAACTTTCGGGAGGCAAGGCAGAGCTATTAAAAACAGTAGTATTTATAAACAAATAAAATTTATAAGACTTTTAAGCTAAATATTACTTATTGGACACTAGAAGTTAGAATTATTTTTTTTATAAATTTTTGAAATTCCATAAACATTATTAATATTTAAAAGTAAAAATATATTATTAATAATTAAAAGTAAATTTCTATTTTAAATTATAGTTAAAATTTAAAATTTTAAATAAAAGTTAGTCACAAAATTGTTTTTTTCTCTTGTTCAAATTTATCATTTTAATCATGCAATAGTTTTCCATTTATCCAAATTATTATTTAACCATTTTGTTTTTTGATTATATAATTTAGTTTCTATTGATTCAGTTTATTAATTCATCGTTTTTTGTAACAAAGCACGTTATTAGTTTGTTGTTAAACTCTTGACGTTTTGGCATAGTTGGTGATGATTTATTTATGAAACTAAAGATTCTTTTAAATTCAATACTTGTAGAAATTAGAAAAGGTATTGAATTTATTTATTTTTTAATAAACGAGGATTGTTATCATAATACAAAAATTGTTTATCGGATATTGTTAACTATTTTGGTATCAATTGCTACATCTGAAAGAATAACAACAAACAAAGGGGATCTGCGATAGTTCTTTCGTCTCCCTCTCTTACTCTATTGATTTCGTCTCCCTCTCTTTGTTAGTCATGAGCATCAGTTTTGATTCGATCCCAATTTCTTTTTTTTTTTTGGTTTCGGTTCGGTTGTGATTTTTGATTTTTTCTGTTCAAGAGATATATATGAACCGTTCAATTATTTATGAATTTAGGTTTAATTTTAATTTGATTATTATGTTTCCGGTTAGATCTGGATAACAATGTTAGTTACCAATAAAATTTTGAGTTTAGTTTGGTTTTACCATTTTGGTGTGGTTTCTGTTTTTGGATAATTTTGAATAATTCAGTTAACAATTACATTTTTGAATTTTTAAGAATAAAAATTAACTATTTTACAATATTCTGGATAAAAATATCTTGATAATTTGGTTCTGTTAGGAAATTAGGATAATTTATCTTATATGATCACACTTCTTTTTCACAGTAATATTTTTATCTTTTATAAACCTATTATACTGAAATTGATTTTAATAACTAAACTAAATTTCATTTAAAATTTTCTAACAACATATCTAAAATGTGTACGTTGTGGCCGTTTATATATTAGATGTTGGTTTCAAATTGATAAACATAGTCAATTTAATTTAAGTATCTAAAATAATTTTTTTTCTTGACTTTAAAAATATTAAATATTTATATATATGGTTTACGGTTTTAAGGGAGAAAGATATTTATGGAGATTCATTCATTTAAAATATTGCATTCGTTTGATTATGTTTTATAAGAATAGGTTAGTCATTCATTTAAAATATTACATTAACTAAATTAGATATAAGTAAAAATAATAAGAAAAGTAATTAAATGTAATGGTGCAACATAGACTACTTGCAAGTAGATAAAAATTTCTCCTGTTTTAATAAGAACTAGATTTTGATCCGCGCTTGGAAAGCGCGAGTTTGTTTTTAATTGTTTTTAACAATTTCTTGTATAAGATAATATATAAGTTCGAGCATATTTATCCAAAACCATGAACCAAACTGAGAAACCAAAATTGAATTGAATTGCATAAATAACCGAGCAAATTATATATCTATGGAACTGAAAAATTGAAGCCGAACTCAGAATCAAATGTGTACATGTATTCTTAAAAAGAAATTATGTACTTAAAAATATTGATTGCATTTTAATTTGTAAATAACCAAATATCCTAAAAATACTATTTATGACTGGATAACCCGAAAACCTGAATTAACCGAATATTTTTTATTCAGAATATTAAAATTATCCGATTTTTTGATATTTTATTCAAAAACCCAAATTATTTGATATTTAAACTGAAAATACCAAATTATATGTTATTTTATCTATAAATTTGTAGCAACCCTAAAAACCAGAATTAAACCAGAATTGAATTGGAACTAATTTTTTTTTTGCATATTAGTCGTTTTCCAACTTTGCTATTGAACCGAACCAAAACTGAAATAACTCAACTGAAATCTAAAAAAATGTTGTAAATACTTGCATGGTTCCTAAATTTATAGAACCAAAACAACAAAAACTATAATACTCGAACCAAAACCAAATGTTGAGGACTAATAGTGCATCAAAATTTAAACGATGTGAAGAAAGTATTTTATTTTTAGAAATTATTTAATTATTTTTAGTAGGGTACATATATGGTTTATAGACGAATTAAGATATAAACAGTAGCTTTATATTCTGTTCAGACCTGCAGTCGAACCGGTTTTGGTGGCCATATGTAATTCCGAATAGCTTATGTTCTTCATGTAACATTTTATCAGAAGTTCTACCTATTGAAAAAGTTGAATTTAATAAAAGCCTATTAATTAAAAATCTGATTAACCCAAAATTCTGCTATTAATCAGTGAACCGACATTGTTTGACCCGGAAAAAATCCAGAAAATCTTTTTTTTTCAAAAGGTTGATTAAAGTTCTTATATACTTTATAATGGTATATAAAACTGAATAAACTATTTGATTTGTCATAAAAAAAAAGAAATTTGTTATGCATTTGTAATGATCAATACTATTAACATCCATGGTATATATATCATCAAGGTAGTAATGTTAAAAGTGATAACTTATGTCATCAAAAAAAAAGGATCACCTATATCAAATCAATAGACAATAATAGTTTTATACACATTCAATAAAAGTATTAGGGAAAGTATTACTGATGTTTCATGGTATATATATATATATCAAATACGTAGGAAATGTTTTATAGAATAACTTTATAACTAAATACTATTCAGATTCATGTTCACATGATTATTATATTTTAAAAACGCCATTTTGTCTAAAACAACATTTGTATATGGCAAGTATTAGAATATGGAAAGTGAAAAGTGGAAACCATCGAGATATGTTTAAATTAAATTTGATTTGCTATAACCTCCTGTAGATTGTAGGAGAAAATATAGGGTATTAAGCATTGATTGATATTGTATAGTTAGATTAATTTATTATATGACCAACCAATTAACTAAAGGTCCAACAACCTTGTATAAGTAGATTTTTAAAAAATGCTTCTGTTTTAATAGTATAGATATAAGTAGATTTTTAAAAAATGCTTCTGTTTTAATAGTATAGATGATCCAATTTAATTATCTAAAATTATTTTTGTCTAAAATAATCAACAAAATTTAAATGTTATATATATATATATATATATTTCAAATAGAAAAACAATTTAAAATTGATTTATAGCAAAAGTTGATTCAAAAATATACAAATAATTTATAAAAATATTTTCAATATATAAAAAATGTATATTATAAAGCACAATTTTAAACACCAAATTAAATTATGGTTTTTATTTTTTTACATTAAATTTTGAAAATATAAGATATGTGATTATTTATATAATGATACATATTAAATATTATTAAAACTATGATTATTTATCATAGTATAAAAGTAGAAAATATTTTAAATTCGAAAATAAAATGAAACAAAATCAAAACAAATAATGAGAAACTATCTATCTGGTCCAAATTTAAAATATAAAAATAGTTCAATCTAGTTACCTAACAAATAATAGATTTAGGTTATCAAGAAAAAAAATAGAAATTCAAAATATTATATATTATGAGAAATTATCTCGGTCAGATTTGACATTTCAATATATTTTGCTAAATCTTGTAAAATTATATATAAACCACATTTAAATTTTATAAATATATTTTATGTTACCAAATAATACAAAAAACAATATAAAAGTCAAATTTTAAAGATTTAAATAATATATATGCGGTAAAATTAATTATTTTACTTATTTTATAAAAATATATTCTACAATAAAATAAAACACAAGTTTTTTTTTTAAATAAAATTTTGTAGTTTCAGCATTATTAATTTATAGTCTCATATTTAAAATTAATTATTTTATAAAAAAGTTTTCTAAAATAAAATAAAACAAAAATTTGTTTTAATAAAATTTTGTAGTTTCACCATTATTAATTCACAGTCCATGTTACATTTTCACTAGTTTACATGCGTAAAGGAAAAAAATAATTGCAAAACTATATTACATTAAAATATTACTATCATGGCTCAAATTTTAAAATATAACCGTTAGAAACGCGTCTTCATCATCTATATGGGTTAATTAAAAAAAACGTTAAGAATCATGTGTCTGTCAATTTATTTCCACATTGTTCCCAATTTATTTTTTGTAACTTGGGCTCTCAATACAAAATTTCTTTTTTTTTTTCATAGGAAGAAATCTCTCGATCGACTCCTCGAAGATTTGCAAATCCGGAAGATCCGATTACGATCTTAGAGTAGTAAGTGTTTCTCTCTATGTAAGACGTGAATCTGTTGGAGGATTCCAGAGTTTCGACTACTATTTGATCGCGATTTAACTTCTGAGTTTCCAAATTTCATGAACCGTTAAATCTTTCTTCTTCTCAAGGAGATCTTGATTATATTGTTTTTGGTTTTCTTTTGAAGGTTGATTCTGCCTGAAACAAGATGTGATTGATTGGGTTTCTCACTCGTCGTCGCCGAGGTATGTCTCTGTATCTGTTAATTAGGGTTTTGTAAAGTTCGTTTTAATCCTTCATATGTTTCGCGTTTTCAATTTTCAAAAGGTAAATAAGATTTGCAGTGATCTTGGTTTAGGGTTCCCGTTTTCGTTTAGAAAACTTAAGTGTTGTAGACTTGTAGTCATCTCTCTGCACTCGTCGTTGCTATATTCTCTGAGATTTACGATTAGTTTTAAAACAACCATCTTATGTGCCCACTTCATGCACCCAATTGTCAGTTTCTATTGTCTGTAAAAATGGATCAAATGCTGGGAAGGGACAAAAGGGTTCAAAAAAATCTATTATGGACCACATGTTTTTTTGTTTAAAAATTAAAAAAAAACAAAATCGAAAATAGGGCAAAAAGACTAAATAACCAAGAAACTTCAATTTATTTACAAACCCAACCACCAAGATCCATTAATCCGATCCGACCCAACTTTGAAACCCTAAATTCCCAAATCATCTTCTCCACTTCCACGATTTCAAACTCTCTCACTCACGATTTCAAACTCTCTCTCCCATAACCACCACTCTCATCTCTAACCCACCACGATTTCAAACTCCCATCTGGATATCCCTCCCATCTCTAATCAAACTTAGATTCAAGCACAATCATCTCAAAACAACAATCTCCATCTCCAATTCTCGTGTCTACAATGTCGCCAAAAACTCGTCTCGCCGAGAAGAAAGAAAAAGCGGGAGCGTCGGAGAAGAAGAAGAACGCCGCCGTGAAAAGAAAAGAAGCGGCAGCGAAAAGAAGAGCCGCCGTTAAGAAAAAGAGAGAAGCGGCGAAGAGGAGTGAGACCACAAAGAAGAAGAGGAAGCGAGATAGTGGTCTGGACGGTGGGTCCTCGTCGAATCCAACCAAGAGGACTCGGAACCGTGTGAGAGAAACCGCAGGATCTCCACCGGAAAATGAAGGCGTTCATTCCCCCACACCGGACCCCACCACACCACGCCCAGTGTCTCCGAGTCAGCCAGAAAAATCGCCAACACCAACTCATGCAGCGAATGAGGCCGAGAATCCACAACAACCTCGAGTAACCTCAGGCTCTTCCACAAAGAGTCCTTCACATCGTGTAGACGAGCAGAACGATGAGGAGATTGGATCTAACAACAGAGATCCAAACACACCCGAGGTTGCCGTTGATAATGAGACGCCAAGAACGGTAACAAATCAATTTAAAATGGTTTTAGAATTATTTGTGATAGGGTTGAACTAGTAGTAATTATATAAGTAGTGTAACTAGTACAACTAAAATAAAACTAGTTCAACTGTTTATAATGTTGTAAACAGAATGAATGGAACTAGTATAACTAGTATAACCGAACTTCTTATAATTTTATAACTGCTACAACTATCAAAAGTATAATTAGTTTAACTAATACACCTGAGTATTGAATAACTAGTACAACTAAAAGAATGAAACTAGTTCAACTGGTAATAATATGTTGTAAAACAGAATCAATGGAACTAGTATAACTAGTATAACCGAACTTCCTATAAATTATATAACTGGTACAACTATCAAAAGTATAATTAGTTTAACTAATACACCTGAGTATTGAATAACTAGTACAACTAAAAGAATGAAACTAGTTCAACTGGTAATAATATGTTGTAAACATAATCAATGGAACTAGTATAACTAGTATAACCGAACTTCTTATAAATTATATAACTCGTACAACTATCAAAAGTATAATTAGTTTTACTAATACACCTGAGTATTGAATAACTAGTACAACTAAAAGAATGAAACTAGTTCAACTCGTATAATATGTTGTAAAACAGAATCAATGGAACTAGTATAACTACAACAACACCAACCACACTTCTTATAACTAATATAACTGGTACAACAATGAAAAGTATAATAAGTCTAACCAATACAACTGAGTATTTTGCTTTTGTTTTCCAGGTTGAGAGGGATATGACCGTAGAAGCTGACAGACCT
Source organism: Raphanus sativus (assembly GCF_000801105.2). Taxonomy (NCBI): domain Eukaryota; kingdom Viridiplantae; phylum Streptophyta; class Magnoliopsida; order Brassicales; family Brassicaceae; genus Raphanus; species Raphanus sativus. The sequence goes on from NC_079516.1 coordinate 25,691,494, forward strand.
GCTGGTTTTTTCTTCAATCCGAGCGACTATCAAAAGGGTTGCAAGCTCTCCTCAAGGTGCCGGCAACACGATTTCCTGACCATGCTGAACGCGGTTGATAAGTTTGATGCCTCAGAGAAGAGTTGGTTTCAGGATCATCCTCAGTTCAAGCATATATTCCACATGGATTGTACCTCAACAAGAAAAATGATGGGATTGTGGATGTTGCTACTTCGTACTATGCATACAGGAAAGGGTAGACAAGCTTGGTTTGGAGTAAACGGTGTTCCAGTTAGATACTCCATCAGGGAGCATAGCCTTATCTCTGGTTTATACTGCCACTCATATCCAGAAAACTATCAGAAGATAGGGAGCATGAAGTTTGCGAGAAAGTATTTTAAAGTGAAGAAGACAAAGGATGGGAAGGAAAAGGGTCTGCAAGTGACAGAAGAAGATGTCAAAGAGAAACTTCAGAAGATGAAGTTTGATGGTAGTGGCGATCGTCTGAGGATGTTGGTTCTTTACTTTTTGGCTAGAGTTTTAAGAGGAAGGTCAAAAGCAAATTACTTCATTGAGTATTTCCTTCTTCAAGCAGTAGAAGATCTAGAGTTTTGCACCAAATTTCCATGGGGCCGTTACACATTTGAAGATTGCATGAAAGAGATTTTTCATGTGAGGGATCATTTTCGTGATGGGATCCCAGAGGAGGCACAATGGCCATTTCCTGGGTTTATCAACCCTTTGGAGGTATATGAATTTCCTGGGTTTCATAAGCATATTTGTTATAATATAACTAATGTAATTGTGTGAAATGATGTGCAGATATTAGCATTTGAATGTATCCCTGTCCTTAGAGAAAAATTCAGAGAGCCTGTTCCAAACTGTCTTGATGGTTGTCCAAGAATGTGCAAATGGAGGTTCAAGAGGACCGGCACAACATGATTTCCACTTGACATGATTTATCGGACGCTAGGAGAGACAAAGGTAAAAGCTTATAATTTTTTTAAGTGTTGTTTATGTCATTTTCTTCAAGTTCATATTTAATTAAATGTGTAATTTGTTGTTGGTCATATTTCAGGAGATTATCAGTATTTTGGAACCAGTAGGATATGAACTAGACCTTTTGTATCAAATCATGGATGAAGGGACTTTTGCAGACTTGGAGCTGAAAGATGATTGGGATACGCCAGACATAGCTGTTGACAGTTGGAACAGGATCCTACTTCAACCAGGGAGTAAAATATTCTGGCCGGATCTATATGAGATGGATGTGAGGACCCGAGAGCAACAAGAGGAAGCAGGAGGCGAGGCAGGGGGAGAGGCAGGTCGTGAGAGATTAAGAGAATTAGAGGCAGGGGGAAATGCAGGTGTTGAGGCAGGGGGCGAGCCAGGAGGCGAGGCAGGTCGTGAGAGATTAAGAGAATTAGAGTTGAAGTTGAACAAAAGCATGGATGATGGATTTGCATTGAGAGACGAAACAATTCGTCTTCTGACAGCAAGAGTAAAGGAGTTGGAAGAAGACAAGATTCAGAGAGAAAATTGGTCATTCCAAGTTGAAACTGATTATGTTTCAGGAGGCAGAAGAAGGGAGGGCGAGATGCATGGTGATAAGGTGGGTGATAAAGAAGCTGATAAGGAGGATGGTGAGGGTGATAAGGAGGAGGGTGATGAGGAGGATGGTGATGAGGGTGATAAGGATGATGATGAGGCTGATAAGGAGGAGGGTGATGAGGAGGATGGTGATAAGGGTGATAAGGATGATGATGAGGCTGATAAGGAGGATGGTGATGAGGCTGATAAGGACGGCGAGGATGGTGATGAGGTTGACAGTGATGATGATGAGGCTGATAAGGACGGCGAGGATGGTGATGAGGTTGACAGTGATGATGATGAGGCTGATAAGGACGACGAGGATGGTGAGAAGCAGATTGAGGCAGAGGCTGAGAATGATGGTGAGAAACAGATTGAGGCTGAGAAGGATGGTGAGACAGCTGCTGAGAAGTTAGTGCAAGGTAAGTCATATTAACATATAATTTCAAATTATATTTTTAATGATGATGATCTAAGTCAGGATGTATTTTTGTTCAATGTAGATACTGAAGAGAGATTTGATGAGGATGGAGATGAGCAATCTACACTTCAGATTATGGCAGACACTGCAGAGAGATTTGAGAAGGCTGCTGCGGAAAAAACTGCTGCGGACAAGACAGATTCACAGGATGCTGGTGAGAGGCCAAAGAGGGTGTCCAAGGTTTCTCATTTGTTGAGGTCTCCTTTTACGCCAAACTAATTTGGTGAAATGTTGAACTATGTTGTGTTTTTGGAACTTGTATGTGTTTGTTTTAAAACCTAAAACGGATGAACTTGTATGTGTGTGTGTTTTAAAAACCTAAATCCAATCTTGTATGTGTATAATTAATTTGGTGGTTGAACAGGTTGCATTTACAGGTGGGGAGCAAGTAAAACTGCATAGTTGATGCCAAAAAATATAAAATTAGAATAACTAGAAAAACTAGTACAGCTAGTGTTGAATTAAAACGTGTAGGACTTATCTGGGAATCCACTTATCTGAAACACATTATGCACACAAAGTTGTTTTAGTTTTTTAGTTATACTGGTTTCTATGCAGTTGTACTAGTTTATTAGTTATACCAACTTGCACAAAGTTGCACTAGTTTATTAGTTATACTAGTTTGTACAGAGTTGTACTTTGGCAGTGGAACCTGAATATATTAGTTGTACCAAAGAAAAAATACCATAATCTTAGTTGTACCACTCATTTATGTTAACATGTGTTTGCCCGGATGTTTTGCCATCATCGCTATTGTGAAAGTACTTGTCATGTATGTTTTGCCAAAAATATGTGGACAAACAAGTTAACAAACCTTAAATATATAAGGTAGATTAAGCAAACTTTTGTGATGGAGCTAAAAATCCAGAAAAAAAAAAAACAATACAAAACATAAAGAAACCTATCCAATCACATAAAAATTAGACTATTTGATTGTTTTATTAATATGGAAATCCCCAAAGAATATTTAAATTTCAGAACCTGCATAGTTGTACTAGTTATACTAGTCGAACCTATTATAGTAAAATAGACATAGTTGTACTAGTTAGACGAGTACAACCTATTTTAGTTTTACTAGTTGTACCAGTACGACAACACATATATATGAGTGTTATGTTTTATGAAGTTTTACCATGTTGCACATGTATTACCTGATTGAAACAACACAAGGCATAAATAAATTCTACAACACTTAAATAAAATCTACAATACATAAATAAGTTCTATAACAAGTTAACAAGTAAGATTCACTCATCATTTTCGTTGTCACCTCCCTCGTCCCCATTTGCCTCGCTGCCACTGCTGTCACTGCTGCCACTGCTGTCACTGCCACTGCCACTGTCATCACTGCCACTTTCTTCGTTTTCACCAATCAATGGTGGATACTTCTTCTTTCTCTTCCTATGGTATTCTCCTGCAGATGGGAATCTAGTAACTTGTAGTCTTCCTTTCTTTTTTTCCACATACGGAGGGAAGACAACCTTAGATCGGATTTCCTCAGGAATTTCAGAACTTTCCCATGTTGAATGATGAGGCACTGGATATATTGTCCTGCAATATGCCAAAGTCCACTGCTCCATCCAGTAATATCTAGAACAATAATGTTCAGCCATTTCTCCACGCTTCATGATGGCAGCAAGTGCATGCACACAAGGATACCGATCAATATCAAAATACCTACAATAGCATGTTCCGTTGCTCAAATCAACAAAATAACCATGACCATCTTTGCCAACCACATTGTAGTGACCTTCAAATGTATTTAGCTCGGTCACCGTGAGCTTTTTTGCCTTAGGATAATTGTGATGCAATATCCCATGCACATACGGGACTAGTATCTGCCTCTCTGGTACGCGTAAAGATTCTATACGGTATTTGTTAAACCATTCTGTCATCTTTGCCACGATCACATCAAGCATTGGCAACAGTGCATATTTCCTTGGTTCCTTCAAAACACCATTCATAGATTCAACAGTGTTGGTTGTGTCTATGTTGTACCTTTCTCCCGGAAATTTACATCTTGCCCATTTAGTCTCATGAACACTGTCATAAAGATATGCGGCCGCTTGAGGATACGTTCTCCTGAAATCATTGTAGCATTTTCGGAACTCCACCTCGTTGTATATACCAGCAATTTGGCGAAATTTACTGGCAACTCCTTTCTTGTTAACATTGCTGCATGCTCCGCTGACATTATTAGACAAGTGATAATTGCAATATCCATGGATTGCCAACGGGTACACCTCGTGTACTTTCTTGATGATGCTCTGGTTTCTATCAGTACAAAACACAAGCCGTGGATCATCTGGTATCAAAGTTTTTAATATGGTTAAAAACCACTCCCAGCTCGCATTTTTCTCACCATCTACTACTGCAAAAGCGAGGGGATAATGATGATGATCTGGATCCTGAGCAGTGGCAATGAGAAGCACTCCTTTGTACACACCCTTCAGGTGAGTTCCATCCATTATTATCACTTGCCTCATCGCTTTGAACCCTTCGATGCAAGCTCCGAGCGCAAAGAATATATACTTAAACTGGTTCTTCTCATCCACTTCTAATCGTGTAATGGTATCAGGATTCATCCTTTGTAACATGTACAAGTAAGATGGCAGCCTAGCAAAACTCTCCTCCGGGTTACCACGCAAATCACTCAAAGCTTTATTTTTCCCTCTCAAAGCCGTAGAATATGAAACAACAACACCCAGTCTATTCTTCACCAAATCTATGAGAGTCTTTGGATCCGGAGTCTTGTATTTTCCGGGATAATCATTGTGCACCACTGATGCGACCAAGCCTGGTGTACCTCTTTTCTTCTTCTTCATGATAGTTGCATCTCCACGCGAGCACGTATGCATCTTTCTATAAGTTCTGATAGAGAAAAAAGCAGAGTTCTTCAGCTTTGCAGCTCGTAAATACCATCTGCATCCAGCCCCACGACATTTCAATATGTAAACCCGAGGATTCGACTTCATTATATCAACCTCAAAACAATTAGAATGCACACCTTTGTCCACTAAATCCCTCACTTCTTCTCTAGTCGCAAATTCTTGATGCAAACTCATATCAATGCCATCATCCCACTCTGAATTGACAACAGGAGGTTCAACTGCTGTAACAGCCGGCAACTCCTCCCTATCATCCATTTCATCACCCTCTTCATTGATTTTCTCATGCTCAAACTCATCCTCCTGAATATGAGGGATCCGAATATGAGGAACAATTTCCAACTCTCCAACTCCAGCCATGTCATCATTAGCTCCGGCATCACTCAGATTTTCCTCATTCATAGAAAACATCTCGTTACTCTGATTTCCTAAGACAATTTCCTTAAGCTCCACATGCAAGACACTACGTCGGTTTTTCTTATCTACCTTCATTAAATATCCTAAAACATCTTCATCATCCAAGATATAGCAAGGCCTCTTATTATTCATTGCCAGCGGAAAGTAACTCAATTGAAGCTTCGTCCCAACTACATCGATCTTCATTTTCTTGGCTATTCTATCAACCAACTCAGAATAAGTAATCTCCTCATATCTTCCTTTCATCACTAGTGTAGAAATATGTTGCTCTTCACCATGTTCAAAATATATCACCACAGACCCATTACTATCCATAGTTCCTGAAAATGAGTAAAACCCAACAATACTATACAAGTTATATGAGTTATACGGTTACAAAAAATACCGGTTATGCTAATATTACCAGTTTGACTGGTTTACATATCACAGTAGTTATAAGTTATACTAGTAAGACCAGTTATACTACGTTCATTTTGCACATGACTACTACAAGTTATACGAGCTGTACCAATACCACCTATTTAATGTTTTACACAGAGTGGTACCAGATTTACTATTGATTCGTTTTTAATAATAATGTCAGTAATACTACATCAGTTGTACCAGTAAAACCGGTTGTTAACAGATTTTGTGTTACAAGTTGTACTAGTTGTACGATAGACGAAAATGATATCTTCTACAATTTCATGTTTCATACTCTAACAAGATTATATCAAACCTTATAATCTGACTAATACGGTTAACATACATTTTATATGACTAAACCGAAACAAATAACAATAAAAGCATAAAAAAGAGACAAAAGAGAGAGAGAGGAAGAGAGTTTACACTTACCAATCAATTTGAGAACCAAGGACCACGCAAATGGGCTGTCTCACGGCGTTCTAACCTGTAGAAAGACCCTAAGATACAGAGGTAAAGCTTTGTGGGTGAAGAGTTGAAGAAGAAAGCTTTGGTTGGTGAAGTGAATGAATTTTCGTAGTTATGAGTATGGTTGAGGAAGAAATGAAGAAGAAGAGAAGTGATGAGATTCATTAATGGCGAGAGAGAAGAGGAAGGTAATCAATGGCCAAGATTAAAACATACTCATACGATCCGACGGCTGAGAGGTAAGATTCATTAATGGCATTTTTGTTAATATTTCAGATCGGACGGTTCACGTTATAACGTGAGAATTCTTGATCTAATGGTTGATATTGAAGTTTCATTAAGGATAAAATCGTAATTTTGATACATTTGTCCCACAATAGATTAGTTTTGGCGGTTGTGGATTTTTTTTTTGTCCTTTGTCCCATAACAGATCACGATCCAAATGATCCGTTTATCTTCACTACATGCATAGATTTGTGTGTGTTTAAATCATAGATTTCAGGGAATCCCAAATGGTTGCAATTAGTGTAGGTTTTGGCTATACAATCTGTCAAATACATTCGTTCTCTTGTATAAATCTCTAGCACACAAAGTCAGCGTGGTTTAGTGTCTGAACATGTTTTTTCTTTTGGGTTTGAACAGATGACAGTATCGTTTGGAGGAAGAAACTCACCTGCCTTTTTTTCGCCAGAGTTGCTGCTTTTACATTCTTTGAAGCTTACTCTGTGTGAAACCATCATCACCAAGGTAAAATGCTCTGTCTATGACTCAAAACTTTTGACTTTGTCCTCGTTTGAATTCCATCCTCAAAGAACAGAGATTAGAAACACATTAGTTCAGTTCTAATCGATGACATAGTATTTTTTGAAATCCAAAAAGATCATTGGCAAGCACTAATCTAATAGTGTTCTGTCAGATTTTTATTTGGGTACATTGTCCCGTAAGGAATCTTTTGGTTGGTAATGTATCTCCAAAGGAGAATGTTAATGGAGATGGCATATAAGACTCAGATTCTATTGGTTGGTAGTGCATGCTTAATAGTCTTAAGACAAAGACTATATGGGGATGAGAGAAAAATGACCCACGGCTTAGTAAAGTTCCGATGGCTTAAATAAGACTCGTTGGATTGGAAAAATGACCCACGGCTTAAAGATGTCTTAAGACAAAGACTCTAAACCACAAAGAGGTACATTGTCCCGTAAGGAATATTTTGGTTGGTAAGTGTATGCTGAATAGTCTTAAGACAAAGACTCTAAACAACAAAGTGGTACATTGTCCCGTAAGGTATACTTTGGTTGGTAGTGCATGCTCAATAGTCTTAAGACAAAGACTCTAAACCACAAAGTGGTACATTGTCCCGTAAAGTATATTTTGGTTCGTAGTGCATGCTCAATAGTCTTAAGACAAAGACTCTAAACCACAAAGTGGTACGTTGTCCCGTAAGGAATATTTTGGTTGGTAGTGCATGCTCAATAGTCTTAAGACAAAGACTCTAAACCACAAAGAGGTACATTGTCCCGTAAGGAATATTTTGGTTGGTAAGTGCATGCTGAATAGTCTTAAGACAAAGACTTTAAACCACAAAGTGGTACATTGTCCCGTAAGGTATATTTTGGTTGGTAGTGCATGCTCAATAGTCTTAAGACAAAGACTCTAAACCACAAAGTGGTACGTTGTCCCGTAAGGAATATTTTGGTTGGTAGTGCATGCTCAATAGTCTTAAGACAAAGACTATATGGGGATGAGAGAAAGATGACCCACTGCTTAGTAAAGTTCATTGGATGGAAAAACGACCAATGGCTTAAATAAGACTCGTTGGATTGGAAAACGACCAACAACTTAAAGACGTCTTAAGACAAAGACTCTGAACGACAAAGAGGTTGGATGGGTGGTTGGTTTACGATTTGTTGGATGGAAAGATAAAAACGATCAACAGCTGAAATAAGCTTAAGAAAAAAGTCCGAAACAAAAGTCTATTACACAAAAGACAATATGGGGTTGCTTAGAAAAAGGTCCTTGGGAGAATAAAAGAGTTCAAACAGCTTTAAAGAAGTCTTGCAAACGTCTCTTGGCAAAGACAAAAGAGGTCGGTATTTAGATATGCTGATTGGAAAAAAGACCAGTGGCTCAGAAATAAAAGGTCCGTAGATGGAAAAGAGACAGGCAAAAGAGGGAAAAATAAAAAAACGACTAATGGCTTGATGAAGTCTTTGAAAGACTATATGACCCACAAGGCGTAAAAAACTATGTCTGCTTGTCAAATACAAGGCTTAAAAATATACAATGAGTTGGATGGGTATAATGAACAACTCTTAAGACAACAAAAGGATGAACATAAAAGACTACATCGAAAACAGTTTCTGCTTTGTTAAAAGTCGAGACAAATAGTATGAGTTGGTTTGTAATTTGGCGGATGGAAAGGATGAACAATTATTGTCCTTAACACAGAGCTGATACAAAGATTCTAAACAAGGATTATGAATTGAAAACATTGGCCAGCGGCTTAGAAAAAGGGTCATTAGATGAACAAAAAACTAATGACTGAGAGAATACTTGTTGGATGAAGAAAATGGCAAACAGCTTTAAAAAAGTCTTAAGACAAAACTTTTTGGATGGTAAAACAACTATCACTTGTTGTATGAGATGATACCCAAACGGCTTAAAGAAACCAACTTCTTAGACCTTCTAATGACTATGAATCAAACACAGATTCTTATTTAACCACACAGCTTAGAAGTATATGTCATGGACTTGTTGGATGGTAGAAAACAACTAAAGACTGACTTGCTGTATTGATAAAAGACCAACCGGCTTTAAAAAGTCACAAGGCAAAGTTTCTTGACAATATGAAACGACAACTGCATTTTACGAAACCACATGGCTTAGGTGTCTTCTGCAAACGACTATCGCTTGGTTTTGGTATCGTATGCTTCAGGGGAAAGACTATAGATGGAAAACAAACCCACGGCTCAAATGAAAAAAAATCTCTCACGACTGCAAACTAAGGATGGGGAACTGATTATTTACTCTGCCAGACAACTTCAAATAGAAAGTCCCTCAACACACAGACTATGAACCAAAAGGTTTAAAGAAATGTTTCTAAAAGACTATTAAGTTGGATGGAAATAATGACCAAGTATACTCTGAAATTAGTCTTAAACAGACACTACCAATGGCTAAAAGAATCATAACTCAAAGATTCTTAGCAAAATATTATGAATTCAAAAGAGATTCTAACTTAACGACGCCTTAAATAAGACTTGCAGAATGGGGAGAAACGACCAATAGCTTAAAGATGTCTTAAGAAAAGACTCTGAAGAAGTCCTTAGATGGGAAAAAACGGCTAATTAATTAAAGACTTGTTTAATGGGGAAATAACACAAGCAATGGCTTGAAGGTGTGTTAAGACAAAAGACTATGAACCACTTTGTCTTTGCAATAACCACAAGGCTTAAAAGTATACAAAGACTATGAGTTGGTACTGGACTTTTTTGGGTAGAGAAACAACCCACAACTTAAAAACGTCATTGGACAAAGACAATATCTTGGTTTACGTTTTGTTGGATGGGAAAACAAATAACCAATGGCTTAAGACAGTATAAAATCGCTCTTAAGACTAAGACTATGTCTGAAATCAGATAGTATGATACCAAACCAACTCACAGATCTGGAAAGTCACGCAGCGACGAAGACTACAACGGCTTAAGGATATCTTAAGACAGATACTTAACAAGAATTAAGAGATTCTTACTTAACAGCTTAAATAAGGCTTGTTGGATCGGGGCAAAAGTAACCAACGGTTTAAAGATGTCCTAAGATAGTCTCCGAAAAGTCCTTATAGATGGATAAAAATGACTAACGGCTTAAATTAGACTTGCTGTATTGTTAAAAAAAACAACCAAGAGCTTAAGAGATGTCTTTAACAAAAAATAATCTTAACTGAGAATTGTCTTTGCGATAACAACAAGGCTTATGAGTATAGATGAACGACCAATCAGATAACTAGCGGTTAAGAAAGTCGTAAGGAAAAAGAGACTGAATTGACAATAAAATACTTACTCCACGGCTCAAGTGCTTGATGGGAATAAAGTACAAAATAACATACAGAAGACGCTAGACCAACATCTTAAAAGAGTCTTAAGACAGACATTAGAATGGCTCAGATAATACTTGTTGGATGAAAGAAACGACAACCAGTTTGAAAAAAAAAAAGACTATGGACCAAAAAGGCTTAAAGACCTGCCTCTGTTTAATAACCACAAGGCCTAAAAGTAGACAAAGATATATGTATAGACCAATTGTCTGACATCAGTAATAAGATAGAGCTAAAAATAAAAGACTGCCATGGCTTTGGAATGTCTCTGGACAAAGACAAACTACAGCTTAAAAAAAACTACAGCTTAAAAATGTTCCACAACTAAGAAAGTCTAAGACAAAGACTTGTTGGACGGTAAAAACAACTAACGATTTGCTGTAAACAAAAAATACCAACTGCTTAGAAGATTCTTATGTCCACTTGGCTTATAAGTATGTTGACAAAGTCTAAACAATAGACTTGTTGTATTGATGAATGACCAACGGCTTTAAAAGTCACACGGCAAAGATTCTTGACAATATGAATCTACAACAGAGTACTATATAACCACATGGCTTAAAAGTCTTTTGAAAAAGACTATGATCTGTTTTGGTAAAATGGCCAACGACTTAAAAAGGTCTCAAGACAAAGATTATGAACAACAAGGTTTAAAAAAAGTATACAAGGACTATAAGTTAGATGGATATAACCACCATCTCTTAAGACAAAGACAATGGAAGAATGACCAATTCATAGTCTGAAATCAGTGTTTAGACAGATACTACGTACCAATCTTGAGAAAGAAGCATAGCACAAAGATTATTATCAAGTATTATGAATCTAAAAGAGAGTCTTCAGGTATATGCTTCAGAAGTAAAGACTAATTAATTCTGATTTTTTTTTTCAGGTATATGCTTCAGAAGGTGTTCAAAACATCAAAATATTAGAGATTCTGAGAAGATTTCAAGTGTAGCAGAGTTCTGTGACAGGTATATGCTTTTCAGACTTACTTGTAATTAGTTTCTGAAAATCACAAGTATGAGAAACATATGTGAAATCTAGATTAATTTCATTATCACTAGACATGTTCTTGAATAAGCATCCAAACTTTTAACATATTTATTTGTTAGTCTTTATGCTTATGTGACAGTTTGAAGTATAAATGCCAATTTTGATTTTCTCAGGTATGTGCTGCTCTTATGGCGCCTAAAAAGATTTTTTTAACATGTATAAATCATTGGTAAAATATAGATTTAGTAACTTCTTTATATTGGCTAACTATGTATTTGAATCAATGATCCTCAAATAATGCCTTTTAATGTTTCAGAGTAACCACGTCTCTGTTGCATAGAAGAAAACACTGGTCACTTGAAACTCTGCAGATTAGTGCTTTCTTTTCATGTCTCTGTTTTGATTCTCCAAGTTCCAAGTCTGACTTTGGTGTTGGCTTACTCATTTCTTTTGATCTTGTAGGTCTATTTGCTTTCGCATCAACCTCAATTCCTATGTGGTATTTCCCGAACCTCCATACTTGGGTTCTGCGCAATCACTAAAAATACATACATGCATTCAAAATATGCATATATACGTACTTTCTTACTGTATTCATTCATAATTGCTTAGATACATCATTGTCTACTTGCTTTCTTGATTTTTTTTACTTGCTTCCTTATTCCCCCCTTCATTCATACTTCCTCCCTTGCTTGCTCTCTTGATGTCTTGCTTCTTTATTGACTTCCCTGATTTATTGTTTCACTTCTTTACCTGCTTTATTGGTTTGTTGTTTGTTTGGTTCCTTTGTGCTTGCGTCCTTCCTTTCTTGTGTGGTGTTTTAGCTTGCTTCCTTATGTTCTGCTTTTGTTCTTCTTTGGGTTTGTATTTGCTTACTTGGTTCCTTATATTATTTTGCGAGTGCTTAGTAGCTTCTTGCTTACTTAACTGGCTTACCTCCCACAGAATTTTGTGATATGATAATATCGACAATGTTATCATCTTTGATCTTGCATCTGTCTGAGAAACTGATTTTGGTGATTATTAGCAGTCCGTATTATAGGATTTTTTGTTAAATAAATATGATTTTCAGACTGGCTATAGTTTGGAGTTTATTAACTTCTCTTTTGGCCTAATCCCCAAGTAATCGCAAAACGATGAAGCCAAATTCTTAAATCTTTGTTTGATCTTTTTTCTTCTTCACTTTACATTATGTATCTAATCTACCAAGAAGTAACAAGTGGTAACAACCCACTCAGATTCTTCGATTAACTCTTACTTTCTCACAAACAGATTCCTCATAATGCGTTCTTCATAGGGTCGTAGAGTCTATAAAAGTCATCATGTATTCCTTCTTCAAAAGTTCATAGAGGGCTAGACACTTCTGAAACCATCACAAGATGCAGAGCACTCTGTTTCTTCTTGTAGGACCGCTAAAAATTGGGTTCCAACACTTTAGTTAAGCGCAAACACAATTTTTTTTTTGCGTTCTCCTCACTTTATTTCAGCCAATATGCGACAGAGAAGTGCTTAGGTATACAGTCTATGTATACATTTACATAAGCATGCGTCAGTTCAGAAAGTGTGTGTTTAATCTGCAAGTTTAGCGATAATTGTAATAAAACTTAGTCAATGCTCCTTTATTACTACCAATAAAACTTTTATTAAACACAACTATACATTAATGATCTCATTGACTTAAAAAGATTTTAAGCGATCTAGACCAGAAACAAGAAAAATATCAAGAACTCTCAACACATTCTGCTTAGCTCCCTTTCAATCAATCAGCTATTAGCTAGACGACTCAATGTCTGTTGCTGACATGTCAATGTAGCTACAGTCAACTACAGACCCATAGGGGTAGAGTTTCTGACCCCTAGAGTCTCTCCCTGTACAACACTAACGACACTGCATTATCATTCAGAGTAGAAAAATGTGGTTTTATAAACGTGGACAAAAGATTCTTCACGTTGTTAATACATCTGATCATCCAAAGAGTATGAGAGTTATTGATGCAAATATGACTCTACGATAGCACGTTTTTGTAGAGAGTACTCTGTTGCGTATACCTAATATACATTAAGCATGCTGCTACTTTTGAAGGTGTATGGGAAGACGATGCTGTAGCAGAGCTGAAGTAGTTCATGAAGTGTGATATGAACTAGTACATCAGAGGGGCGGTTCATGAGAAGCACGTATCAAGACCGATGCATTAAAAGAAGATTTAATGAAGAGGGACATTAAAGGAAGACTTGAAGAAGAAGCAATCGATCTAAAGAGAAAAGGAAGATTGGCTTATTCGCTGAAGTAAAGGAAATGGAAAGTTTCCATTGGGTAGATATATTAGATCTAGGGCTTCCTCAAAGATATATAAAGGAAGCGTTTGGCACTGTGTTGCCGGTTAACACACAGGGAGAGCTTTTAGCAATAGAGAGTTTTGTATGTCCTAAGAAGGAGAAGCAAAGCATCTAGGGGTTAAGAGTTTAGGTGGTTTAGAGTCTGTCTTAGATCTCTGAACGAGTTGACTAGCAAACAAGTCGAGGTTTGTCTTGAGCTTGTTTGATTTATTGCTTTTAAGAAGAACGTGTAAGAGCTTTTGAAAGAATAAATATAGTCGTATTTCTTGGAATTGAATAACCCTGTACTACTGTGTGTTCTACATAGCATAGCTTACTTATCTTACATTAACAATTGGTATCAGAGCGGGTATCTGTGCTTTGTTTATTTAAACAGGTAGATCCTGCGGAGTAAGATGGATAGCTATCGCGAGTTGGTGATAAGTTCCAAGGTGATCCTTGAAGTAGGAAACTATGGATTCTGGAAGGCGCGCATGAAGGCTACAATCAAGGGTATTGACCCATTAGCGTGGAAGGCTGTGGAATCTGGTTGGAAATCACCTGTTGCAAGAGCCGAGGATGGGACAGACGTTCCAAAACTGGAGGAGCTTTGGACTGATGATGAGAACAAGATGGCTAAGTTCAATGCTCGTGCACTAACTGTCATACATTGCAGTGTAGCAAGGAAGCAGTTTGAACTAATTCAAGGATGCGAGGCAGCAAAGGATGCATGGGATATTCTGCAGAAGCATTTTGAAGGAACCTCAAAAGTTCAGAGTTCTAGAAAGGATATGCTTGCAACAAGATTTGAAGAGCTAAAGATGGAAGAGAATGAATCGGTTGGAGATTTCAGCTCAAAGATTAGCTCACTGGCACAAGAAGCACTGACGCTTGGGAAGAAATACAAAGAGAAGAAACTTGTGAAGAAGTTCCTGAGGTGCTTGCCGTCTAAGTTCATGGCATACAAAGCAGCTATGACCGTCTCCTGTAACACTGACGAGATGACATTTGATGAAGTGGTTGGAATGTTACAAGCTCATGAGATGGAAGTGGCTGGTGTGTCTGGTGGAATGAAGGAAAAAGGAATTGCGCTTGCATCAGTTGAAAAGAAGCATATGGATGATAACGACCCTGTGAGTCTTCTGGTCAGAAGGTTTGATAGAGCTCTACGAAAAGTGGAGAATGGGCAGAAGAAGTTTAGCGAAGGTAGGAAGACGTCTGAACCAGAGAAGAACTACAGGAAGAATGATGCTAAGTGCTATGAATGCAAGGGGTATGGTCACTTTCGAACTGAGTGTCCCACAATGAAAAGAAGAGAGATTCAGTGTCATAACTGCAAGGGATATGGACACACTCAAGCTGAATGCGAGTCGGATGGTAGGAGAAAGCCAGAAAAATCCATGATAGGAATCAATGACAGCGAGTCCGACAGCGAAAGTGAAGAGGAAGTGAACAACTTTGTGGCGTTTCTAGGAATCGTGGAGTGTGACTCAGGATCTGAGAGTGATGCTGAGCAAGAAAATGACTTAGATGAAAGCTACAAGGAAGTTCGAGAGACGCTAGTGAAGCTGGGAACGGAGAATTTGGCATTAGCTAAAGAGAAGGCACGATTGGAAGTTGAAGTACAAGTGTTGAAAGATGACCTCAACAGAGAAGCTGAGTTGGCTAAGGAAAGTGTGAATCTGATCAAAGAAAAATTGGTCCTGTCTAAGCAAGCAGACGAGCTCAGAGAAGAGTTACTGGCTGAAAGAAAGAAAGCAGCTGATCTTCAAGCTGAATTAGATCAGCAATATCGGAAGATTAAGATGCTCACGGGAACCAAGCAACTTGACAAGATTCTGAGCAGTGGAAGAACTGAAAACTCATTGATGGGACTTGGTTACACTGGAAGGCAGAGTAGCTCAACAAGTACAACGCGTTTTGTGTCTGGAGGTTTTGCGCATGCTGAAGAAACTAAGACACAAACTACTCCAGCTCAGATGAGTGGGTGTTTTTTCTGTGGGAAGTTTGGTCATTACAAGAGGTATTGCTACAAGTATCTGGAACGGGTCAAACAAGTATGGAGACAACACAAGTTTTGGAGAATAGGGAAGACTTCTCGAGGCTGGATGAAGAAAACCGACTTGTATCCTAAGATAGTGACTGAGCCAAGAAGTACCATCCGATGTAACATGGCGCGAGTGTCAAGTGATTCTGAATCTGAGGAACCATGGTACTTCGACAGTGGATGCTCTAGACACATGACGGGAAACATTGAGTATCTAGACAAAGTGTCAAAGGTAAAAGGAGGAAAGGTAACCTTTGGAGATGGAGGCTGTGGTGTCATTCAAGGCAAAGGTACAATGTGTAACTCAGAAGTACCTAAATTGGTGAATGTCTACTTTGTCAAATGATTAAAGGCTAATTTGATCAGCGTGAGTCAACTGTGTGATGACGGACTTACGGTGTGTTTCTCAGCAATTGATTGCCGTGCCATAAATCAACATGGTGTAACAGTGCTACAAGGTGTGAGATCTGGCAATAACTGTTACATGTGGGAAAATAAAGTTAAGTGCTTGTCAGTTCAAGGGAATATTGATCTATGGCACAGACGTTTGGGACATATGAACTTCAGGAATCTAACGAATCTAGTATGCAACGACTTGGTTCGAGGAGTACCCAAACTCAAGATCGATGACAAGATTGTGTGCGGTGCATGCAATGAGGGAAAGCAAGTCAAGATACAACACAAAAAGGTACCAGATGTTCAGGCAAAGGCACCATTGGATCTAGTTCACATGGATCTCATGGGACCTATGCAAACCGAGAGTATCGGAGGAAAAAAGTACGTGTTTGTACTAGTGGATGACTACACCAGGTTCACTTGGGTTCGTTTTCTCAGGGAAAAGTCAGAAGTGTCTGAGAGTTTCAAAATCTGGGCGCTTCAACTCATAAATGAAAAGGGAGGAATCAAGAAGATAAGGAGTGATCATGGAGGAGAATTCGAGAATGAAGCCATGACTACCTTTCTTGAATCAAGAGGAATAGCTCACCAGTTTGCAGCACCTTGGACACCTCAGCAAAATGGAGTGGTTGAACGAAAGAATAGAACTCTACAGGAAATGGGAAGAGCAATGCTCCATGGTAACAAGATAGCCAAGAGGTTCTGGGCTGAAGCACTCAGCACGGCGTGTTACACAATCAACCGTGTGTATGTCAGAAAAGGGATAACAAAGACACCGTATGAGATGTGGACAGGCAAAACTCCTAATCTTAGTTACTTTCATGTTTTTGGATGCAGGTGCTACATACTAAATGACAAGGACTACCTTGGGAAGTTTGACTCAAGAAGTGATGAAGGATTTTTTCTGGGTTATGCACAGTCTAGTTCAGCATACCGAGTTTACAACAAGCGGACAGAATCAATTAAAGAATCAGTTAATGTTGTATTTGATGATTTGTCTGTGGTTGTAGGTGATGACATGGGATCAGATGAAGAAGAAGAAGGTGGATCATCCGTAGCTGCTACTGAAGTCATTGAGGAATGTCCGATCTCAGATACGGTACCGCAACCAGTGATTCAGCAAGTGCATCGCAATCATTCGATGTCTGATGTGATTGGAGGGATTGAAGAAGGACGAAAGACGCGTGGAAAGGTGATCAACTTTAAAGAAATGGTGCAGTTCGCATGTTTCGTTTCATCAATAGAACCTAAGACACACACTGAAGCACTACGTGATGAATATTGGATTGTCGCAATGGAGGAAGAACTTGAGCAATTCACCAGGAACGATGTGTGGGAACTGGTTGCTAGACCTAAAGGAGTAAACGTGGTTGGCACTAAATGGATCTTCAAGAACAAGACTGATGAGCATGGAGAAGTAGTTCGTAACAAGGCAAGGCTTGTAGCTCAAGGATACTCACAGATTGAAGGAGTAGACTTTGAAGAAACCTTTGCCCCAGTTGCAAGATTGGAATCCATTCGGTTGTTTTTGGGAATGGCGTGCATTCTGAACTTTAAAGTGCATCAAATGGAGGTAAAAAGTGCCTTCCTCAATGGAGTTCTTCAGGAGGAAGTCTATGTTGAGCAGCCAAAAGGATTTGAGGACCTAGTGCATCACGATTATGTGTATCAACTGAAGAAAGCACTATATGGGTTGAAGCAAGCACCGCGTGCATGGTATGAACGACTCACAAGGTTTCTGTTAGAAGCGGAGTACATCAGAGGGAGTATGGACAAGACGATGTTCTTCAAGGAAGTTGGAAAAGAGATAATCATTGTTCAAATCTATGTGGATGACATTATCTTTGGAGGCACGTCACAGAAGCTGGTGGATGAGTTTGTTCAGAATATGACTCAAGAGTTTGAGATGAGCATGTGTGGTGAACTGAAGTACTTTCTTGGACTTCAAGTGTCTCAGTCAGAGAAAGGTGTCTTCATCTCTCAGAGTGCATACGCTAACAGTTTGGTAAAGCGATTTGGTATGGAGAACTCCAAAGTTTCAAAGACACCCATGAGCACATCACTGAAGCTGGCACGAGATGAAGCAGGAGAAGATGTGGATGTCAAGCTTTATCGAGGGATGATTGGCAGTCTATTGTACTTAACTGCAAGTCGACCAGATTTGTCATTCAGTGTTGGTGTGTGTGCACGATATCAAGCTAAGCCAAAGGTATCACACCTGAATGCAGTAAAGAGGATCATCAAGTACGTCAAAGGAACAGAGAGCTTGGGCGTGTATTACTCGAAGAATTCCAACAAGAACTTGGTGGGATACTGTGATGCTGATTGGGCAGGATGTGCTGATGATAGAAAGAGTACCAGTGGAGGATGTTTCTTTCTTGGAAACAATCTTATCTCATGGCTGAGCAAGAAGCAGAACTCTGTATCGCTCTCTACGGCGGAAGCAGAATATATTGACATGGGTAGCTGTTGCTCACAACTTATCTGGATGAAGCAGATGTCAGCTGATTATGGAATGCAATCGGGTCCCTTTCTTGTGTATTGTGACAACAAAAGTGCAATTGATATCTCGAGGAATCCGGTCCAACATTCAAGGACGAAGCATATTGACATAAGGCACCACTTCATCAGAGAATTAGTTGAAGACAATCAGGTAGTAATCGAACATGTAGTTACTGACTTGCAATTGGCTGATATATTCACTAAATCTCTTGAATTTAATCGATTTATCACATTAAGAAATGCAATTGGTGTGTGTAACCTTGATTGTTGAGTCAAGTTGTGCAGAGAGTAGTGCAGGTGCTGATTCGGGATGTACATATGATTCAGATTGGTTTTGGAACCCGAGAACGCTGTGGAAAAGAGCTGCTTGATATGCTGTCAATGTTGTTATGGTACAGGTTTCACGTCAATCTGTGCCCCCCTCCCTCTCAATAAAAAGAGCCAGCAATGATACAGAAAGATGCTCAGAAAATAAAAAAAAATTTGATAAATTCATGATGGGAAACAACAGGGGTTTCACAGCACGAGAATAAAGAATGAAAACCGGCAGCATTGATGAAGGCATATCAATGTGAAAGCTAGCCATAAAAAGACAATCGGCTGCACCAGAATATAAGATCTAGGAAGAGTTATATGTGCAGCTTGAATCAAGCACTGAGGCAACTCGTGAAGCACATCACACGAATGGTAACTACACTGAACTGATCTTATGCTTTATATTAATCTTGATTCAGCCAATTGTGAGTTGTGACTTGTGTTTTATTACTATCTTGAAAGTCTGATGATACATTAAGAATTCACGAATGTGCCTAATGCTTGTGTGTTTGGATGAGAGAAATTAAATGTTGTAGGCATACAAAGGAGAGGATAAAAAGTCAGGGACCAGATCTGCAATATCAGAAAAGTTGATTCAGTTTTATTCCGTTAAGGGAAGTAGTGGGGAACAAGCCCTAAAAAATCTCCATCGTGCTTAAGAAGTTCAATCTCGCAGCCTCTCTTCATCTCTCACACGATTCTCACACAGAAACCGTTATCTATCATGGTGAAAGCAAAGAAAG
This sequence comes from Raphanus sativus, assembly GCF_000801105.2. Lineage (NCBI taxonomy): Eukaryota > Viridiplantae > Streptophyta > Magnoliopsida > Brassicales > Brassicaceae > Raphanus > Raphanus sativus. Next base: position 25,711,123 of record NC_079516.1, read on the forward strand.
CAGCTCAACAAGCCGAATCATCCAAGGGAAAGGCACATGCAGCACCTGAAGAAAGTCGAAGGTCACTCACTGATGGCGTACCTGAATCGCCTCCGCCGAGAAACGATATGCATGTTTCTGATGTACTTCCTGAGGTCACCGAGGAGCTTGACTCATTCAATACCGCGAATGAGAAAGCCCCTTCAGAGGAGAGCGATGAAAGGACTCCAGGTCTTGGTGAGGAGCCATCTGCGAAGGTTCTTGAAGCAGATCCGCAACCACAAATTGGATCCACTAGTGCTACCATTCAAGATGTTCAGGTCACTGATAAATTACCGGAAGAGAAGGATGAATCTGCTCTACCTCTGGCGATCATTGAAACTGAGAAGGAGCTAAGTGAAGCTGAGTCTGAATCAGCCAAGAAAGTGGACGATGAACCCAAGGATGATGCTGTAACTGTGGGTTCTGAGTCAGATGAAGCTACCCAGAAGGAAAGAAGGAAGAAACGGGTGCTGAAGAGATTAGGGTTGCGTTCTGGGAAACAGAGAAAGACAGGGGAGTCTAGTACACCAACTCAATCTCAGTTTCTTACACCAGGAGACGCGGCCAAGTCTCCATACTTGGCTAAGGAAGCAGGAACCTCACCTCAGCTGAGATCGAGAAGGTCTGGTGACAAAAGTGCTGAACCAATGTATCCTCTCATCAAGAAGAGGTATGATCAGTTCCTTAAGCGCAAAGTACTTGCTGAGCGTTCGGTAGATATGAAGGAAGCTGATCAGTGGGGTTACTTGGCCGTTATCAAGAAAGGGTCTATGGAATCAACTGTCTCAAGTCTTGCAGTGTATGTTGAGCAAGTTGTAGCTGAGTTCTATGCAGGTCTGCCGAGTACTAAAGCTGAAGCAGATGTTGATGAAGTAGTTGTCTCCGTAAGAGGACAAGAGTACAAGTTCTCACCTGCGCTCATCAATAATGCCATAGATTGGGAACCACTTACTGAGGAAGAAGAGGAGGAAGCCGCAACGTTGGATGATATCTCGGTAACTGAGTTGGCTTCATTCATCACCGGAGATACAAAGACAGAATGGGATGGTCTCACTACAGCGGATCTTACTCCGTGCTACGGTTCCTTGATGATCATAGCTGCATACAACTGGATCCCCTCGACTCACAAGACATATGTCTCACTTGAGAGAGCAAGGCTGATCTACAAGATGGCTCATGGAGTCCGTGTTGATTTGGGCAAGATGATGTTCAGACAGATTCTTAATCTTGGAGTGATTCAAGTCAATGATGCCCGTTGGTTGATCTTCCCTCGCTTGATCATGGCACTTCTTCAAAGTCAGCATGCGGTTCCATCCTATCCCAGTGACAAGCTCCAACGTCCGGTTCTTTACAAGAAGGATAAACGAGTGGGCGAGATCTATGAGCAGAGACTAGCGAAAGGAAAGGGACCAGCTAAAGCTGAACCAAAGAGAAGCTCTGCAAGGACAACCCGTCAGTCATCTCCTGCTCCGATTCCTGCTCCACGAACTGCTACACCAAGCTCCAGAACTGCACCACGTCGTGTATCTCTTTATGAACTTGGATCAGTTGCCATCCCTCAAGGACCACTCAGCCATGTTGATTTGCAAGTGGCACTACAGGACACAACACGAGCCCTTCAAGCGCTAACTGAGATAGTTCAGGATCTTCAGAGCGCTGTAGCAGGTTAGTATCCCTATCCTTATGAATATGTGAGGTATTTTTCTTGGTGTTTTTAATCCGTGTGCTCACAAGCAGGGAGAGAAGAAGAAGACTAGGATGTAGAAGACCAAGATTGTGGGGGAGCTGTGTTCTGTTGCTTTGTTTTTATGTCTATGTTATTTCAATTGCACCACTTGTTGCAATTCCTTGTTATTCTCAGACTGGTTAAGATTATGGGGGAGCATTTGTGTATGCTATCTTTTGATATTATGTATTAATTTGCTTGAACCCGTTTTAGGATAATATAAGTATGTTCTTAATTGTCTTGAGTTGGTTGAATTAACATTTAGACATATGTACTGGTGCTGTTGTGTGTGGTTTGTTCTTGTCTTCTATCTCAGGTACTTGTGAGACGACGAATTAAAAAGGGGGAGATTGAAGGTGTATGGGAAGACGATGCTGTAGCAGAGCTGAAGTAGTTCATGAAGTGTGACATGAACTACTACATCAGAGGGGCGGTTCATGAGAAGCACGTATCAAGACCGATGCATTAAAAGAAGATTTAATGAAGAGGGACATTAAAGGAAGACTTGAAGAAGAAGCAATCGATCTAAAGAGAAAAGGAAGATTGGCTTATTCGCTGAAGTAAAGGAAATGGAAAGTTTCCATTGGGTAGATAGATTAGATCTAGGGCTTCCTCAAAGATATATAAAGGAAGCGTTTGGCACTGTGTTGCCGGTTAACACACAGGGAGAGCTTTTAGCAATAGAGAGTTTTGTACGTCCTAAGAAGGAGAAGCAAAGCATCTAGGGGTTAAGAGTTTAGGTGGTTCAGAATCTGTCTTAGATCTCTGAACGAGTTGACTAGCAAACAAGTCAAGGTTTGTCTTGAGCTTGTTTGATTTATTGCTTTTAAGAAGAACGTGTAAGAGCTTTTGAAAGAATAAATATAGTCGTATTTCTTGGAATTGAATAACCCTGTACTACTGTGTGTTCTACATAGCATAGCTTACTTATCTTACATTAACAACTTTTACGTATCTTTCAAGTCCAACTTCTAAAGACAAAATATCAAGTAACAATACGAAAATGAAAGAGAAGATTTCAAACCAACACAGCAAAAGCCATTAAAATCCACATAAAATCTATAGTTTGGGATCTACAAAAACACCACAAGAAACAGAGCTTATGATCTACAAATCAGCATTGGTGTTAGTTTATCTACAAATGCCAACAGTTTGCAGATAGAACAATAAAACAGTGTGCTAAAACATCCAAAATCATCCATCGGCATGCAGTTTTCATAAGGAACTCAATACTCTCTTCGAAATGATTGACTGCAGAACGTGAGTCTCCCACTGCTCGTCTGCAGTAATAACATTTGAAAGGGAATTCACAACAGATCTCTTGATTCTAGCATGGCCTCTATTATCATTCACGCAAGTATTAAACTATTGTTCCATTTAACCGATCTAAACCAAATTTAGACTCCCGCGCTTCTTTAACCTACCTTTAAAGTTTCTTTTAAGCTTTTTGAAGTTTGAACCAAACTCGGAAATTCCGCGTGAATAGCACATGTTAAGAAGAGATCGAAAATGATAAAGCGCGGAATTTCATTGAAATTATGTATTCAATAACACCACCTATCTTTTTTTTTGAACTTGATCTTGGCAATATTATTTGGACAATAATTCTTGCGCTAAGATTTTTTTGCAGATACTTTTAAGTGTGTTAGTCTCTGTCAAAATCTCACTTTCCTAATCAACATTTGAGAATGTAATAGATAGATCTCTCGTGCTCGTTGAACAAAAAAAAAAAAGATCTCTCCTGCTCTAGTATTTGTCTTACAGTTGAATTCCTTCAAAATATTAAGCAAAAGGCTTGGATTTGTTTTACTCTATTTTTAGATACATAATTCCACTAAAATCCAAGAAAAGTGAATTCTAACAAAATCAAATAGAAATTGAATAACAGGTGATTTTAGTGGATTTCAAATTCCATCTAACAAATACCTAATCCAATAACAATGGATTTCACTTTAAATTTGAATTCCATTAAATTCCATTGAAATCATTAATTCAATAACACTTAGAGAACTTTATAAGAAACTCATGATCCAAATGCTGGCTTGTATTGGCTAAATTTCAAATAAAAAAAAATAATTAGTTAACTAAATTCTGTTAAAATCAATATTTTGTATTTTAAAATGTTAGGAATTTCCGATCGTTTGATTGCTTAACTAAATAACGACACAAGATTTTTTAATCCAGTTCCCTTGCGGTACCTCTGGGGTGGGAACCGTCTCCCACAATTTCCACTATCAATCAAAGGGATTTATACAAACGCTCTAAGCGCTCTTCTCGTATAAACATGACATTAATAAAGAATAAAGAAGATCAAAGAAACTCTATCCCTTAGAGACATGACTCGAACAATATCTCTTTGTTTCTTCTACTTTTGATCTCTCTTTTAACTTCTCTTGTCCTTAGGGTTTTTCTCGGATGATCTCTTAGGAAAGTAAACGTCTTTCTTTTATACTCAGATTTTAGCCGACTCTTGTCTTCGTATTTCCTTTTCCTCTTTGACAAGTAACACCGACTTGTAACGTATGCATAATTTCCTTTCCTTGTACGTGAAACCAAAGCTGAGTGCTTGTATGGGCCTGCATGGTATTTGAGCTGAAACATGTTGGTTATGGCCCATATAAAAGAAATGGGCTAGATGTTACTTTGAAGGAGATATGTACAATGTTGACACCACCAATTCTGCAGAATCTTTTACGGTGTTATTAGGAAAGCAAGAAAGTTCACCTTACTTCCTATGTTTGATTTTATCATTAAAAAATCGTTGAATGGTTTAACAAACACAGGAAGGAGGCAGCTGAAAGACCACCCTCACTAAAGCTTGTGCCTGTTGTGGAGGAGGAAATGTCTAACAGATGTGTTGATGCAGGGTTTCTTACGGTTTACGAGTTAAACAGCTTCCATCTCGAGTACAGTGTGCATGGTAGTGACGGGAAGCAATATACCGTTGATATGGCTATGAAGACGTGCACCTGTGAGCAATTTGATAAAGACAAATACCCATGTGTGCATGCAGTAGCTGCTGCCACATTCATGACAAATAAAGCGGGAAGGGAACTCCATCTATCTGAGTATTGTTCTAAGTACTATTTGGTGGAGCAATGGGCTTTGGCTTATCACAGGACAATATATCATGTTCCTCATATGTCTGGTTGGGTTATACCAGAAGAAGTTAGAGAAATGAAAGTACTTCCTCCAGATTTTGAAGTCAAGAAAAGAAAACCACAAGAAACAAGGTTTCCATCAGCAGGAGAAGCTCGTGGAAAAGGAAAAAGAGGCAAAGGGAGTGGAAGAGGAAGTGGAAGAGGAAGAGGCACAGGCAGAACAAGAGGAGAAGGTATGGCAGCGTATTTTGAATGTGGAAGTGGTTCAGGTTCAGGTGTTTGATTGTTGAAATTGTGTTATTCGGACTATTAGGATTTCTGGTATTACTATGTGTTATCTAGATTACTGGATTACTGGTATCACTATGTCTTATTTGGACTACTTGTATTACTGGTTTTTCTATGTGTTATTTTGTTTACTGGATTACTGGACCACTGGTTTTACTATGTGTTATTTGAGCTACATATATATTTGTAGGAGTATTTATGTTTAGTACGTAGAATCGATATATATTTTATGATTATTATAAATTTGTAGACTAGAGTATTACTGGATTCCGCTTCCATTTGCCCGTTCTATTTGCTTATCCAAACGCGCGGCCCAGCCAATTCCACAGCAGATCTGACCTGGCAATTTATAAAGATATCATTGGCTAAATATTTAATCTGACGTGGCTAGTCTCAAAAGCCTTCGTATCCTCCTTTTAATAGTAGTTTGATTTGCAAGTTTTATTTCTGTTTGACTATTTCTACATTCCAGTTTGTTGAGTTTTAAAACTTCTTTGAATGGGCTTATTTATCTTTCAACTTTTGCTAAGTTTGTTGTGTCCCAAAACTTTTTTTAATGGATTTATTTATTTAATTTAGGTCCAAGCTCTAGACTTAAGTTAGCTTGCGTAATAAGAAATGTCACAAAGTGGATGGCTTTATAGTAATAGTTTAAATTACATCGCTTATAAAAGTTACAATTTATTACAAAATAATAATACGGATTATTTGGCCAAATAAAATGGTTTTCATATACTTTGATTTTAAGCTTTTCAAACATGGTGTTTCCTACTTCTATTTTTTATGCACTAATTATTTAGACATCTTATGGTTCATTGAAAATGAAATACGTATTATCAAAAAATACTCAGCTCCACACAATAAACATAAAACATGTGTTAAATATTTGATCATAATATTCTTTTCCGCGCGTAGCGCGGACAAAATCTCTAGTATGTGTAAAAAGAGGTGATCAGGTAAAGCATGACCTGTTTCTCGTCTCCTCCCCGCAATAGGGCAGATACGATCCGCGGTCTTCTCCCCCGCTCTAAAGTAGGTACGACCCGCATCTCATCTCTTCTCCGATCTACGGCGGACATGATTCACGTCTCTTTTCTACCCTAGGGCGGGTACGATCTGCGTCTCGTCTCTTTTCTGTTCTAAGGCAGACACGATCCGCGTCTCTCTCTTACCCGCCCTAGGGCTGGCATGATCCGTTTCTCGTCTCTTCCCCGTCTTAGGGCAGGTACGACCCGCATCTTGTTGTTCCCGCATCTTGTCTCCTTCCTGCCCTAGAGCGGGCACGAACCCACACTTGTCTCCTCTCTGTCTTAGGGCGGTTGACCTGCATTCTTCTCTTCCCTAGAACACGTCGATCGTCGTCCTCCACGCCTTAAGGCAGACATGTCGATTGTCGCTCATCTTCGCCCTAGGGCGGGTATGACCCATGACTGTTCTTCCCCGCCTTAGGCGGACAAGATATTGGCCATCATGATCTCGGCTAAATTGATCTTTATTTTGTCTCGATTGGATTTGTTGTTGAAGTTTTACGACAAAAACCTCGAAGACTCATTTCTTGTAAAATTTTTGAACCAATCATATCAAACGGTAACCGTTAACTTAGTACCATTGTAGTCTCGACTACACATTTAATTTTAATTGCTTCGGAAAATCAATGATACGAGAACTAGCACTGTATGAAAAGTGATTTCTCCGAAAGAAATCGTAAAATGGTTAAAGTCAGAAAGACGGCCAATGAAGGTCTAAAATGCGGCAAAACCTCACTTGCAATTCTAGACTAGAATAAGCCCAACTGCTATGATGGTTCATTTGATTTTCTCAGAAGATAAATGGAAAAGAAGATAAATATCAAGTTTTCAGGATAATCATAAAGATCGAGAAAAATGAAATATTTCTGCGGACGGATAAACTTGAGTTAAAGGCAGAAAAAAAAAGAACAACTGATCTTGGATGAATATATAAGAGGAACTAGGGCAGGGGATGCAAGGAGAGAACTTTTTCACAGTAATTTAGTACTAATAGAAATTTAGGCAACTTACGTTTTAGTTATCGAACTTGCAACTCAACTAGGTTTCAAAAGGTTTAAGTCGTTAGAACTATTGAACTCGCCGACAGCTTTTATAAGGCTTTTACCTGTTGTAAAACGTTCATACCCAGATTCGAATAAGATCTTTTTTGTTTTCTATTTTTTATTTATATTTATTAGTAGTTTGACGTTTGGTTTAGCCTAAATCTGGAATTTCAGGAAAAGTTAAAGTCTTTTAGCTTTCCTCCGTTTACGGAAATTGCGAATTTCGGTTTCACAACATTGTTTATCTTTTTTTGGTCTCTCGCATAGCTTCATTTTGTTCATCAAGTAAACTTTGATGGAATACTATTGGCTCATGTCAAGACAGTTGATAGATTTGAGTTTTCTGTCACAAGGTTTTCTCGTCTTTTTTCGTTCCTGTCATTAAGCTTCATACAAATTGATCTCTTAAAAACTTCTTTCAAGACCTTTTATTCTGTAATGTTGCAGACACCAGAACTACAAATATGCATATGATATGAAGATGATCTTCGAGACATTTATGATCATAGGCTTTTATCCAATCATCTCAATCTATGTTTATAAACCCCAATGAATGCTTATCCAATTGGCAGTAGGGGTGGACATTTTATCCCTTAAATTTGATTCGATTCATTATTCGTTTCGATTCGATCCGAAAATTTCAAATATCCGTAAACTATTAAAAACTAGGAGTTTGCCGGCGCTACGCGCCGGATTTTACAATAATATATATTTTAATAATTTCGAAATTATTTTTGTCTGTGTTTTTAAAAGAAAATATGGCAAATATGAAGACATTTAAATTTTGTTTTACTTTGTCTATCAGTTTTTGAACTTATTTTGTAAAATTAGCGAACGTTAAATATATGCATAAAATTATCAAAAATATCACACAACCAATATTTGAGACTATACCAAAATTTCTAAGTATTATGCTCATAGAAATGAATAAAGTGTTTTTCTTTACTGTGATCCACCTAATTCTGCAGCGGAAAAAAGTAGGTAAATATTATGTTCATAGGATGAGTTATTCACCTACTTCTCCGATGAAAAAGAAAATCCAAACCCTCCTCTATTTTCGTTTATTTCTTCTATATATCTACCATTTTTTCGATCTCTATCAACTATCTTTTCTTTTTGTTCCCGGATATTTCTAATGCAAATCTATCTCTATATCGTGAATGTTGGTGCAACCTCAATGGCTTAGATCTTTGAAGATCCTCGTCTTCGTCTCTTATATGCCTTGAGTTTCTAGGCTCCAGATGGTTTCAACATAATATTCATCTAAAAACCATGAAAAAGCTCACACAAAAAAGGAAATGACTATAGCTTTAAGTGTTGCTTTGTTATTTTGACTTGATGAACTTCTCTTTGTTGTAAACCGATGTGTTTAAGATAATTTAAATGATAAATTATATTTTATAATTGTTTAATTAGTTTTACTTATATTAAATAACACTTTAAGAAATATTTTTTCTATTATTTTGTTGATTATGTAATCTAATGGTTTTAAAGAACGATTACAAACAGTACAATAAAAACTAAAATTTCCAGTCAATGCATTGCACCAAACCAAATATAACTTTTCATAAACTCTTCAACATGTTAGATTAAAGTAATAGAACCAAACTTTTATAAAGTTAGCTAGTTACATGTATATGGTAAAATTTACAGAAACTCCAGATTTGAAGAACATATCACCCATTCAGAATTTTAATATACCCTTCGTATAACATCTTAATGGTATATGCCATAAATCGTAAACATCGTAAACTCAACTTGTGTTTAGTTATACGCTCAATTAAAATTACAATCTTCGATTTTTTTAAACAAATAATATTTTGAATTTGTAAATCGTTGACTATTCTTCTCACAATCACATTTAATTTTTTTCACAAAATTGTTGTTTTGACAATGTGTTCTGTTGACCCCAACACGACAAAAACTATTGTTGTTCAAACCAATCATTAAATACACTAAAAATGAAAAGTAAGACACAAACAAAGTGAAACAAACTTATACATAAATCATATAAGTCGAACAATGTTTCTCCAAATTAATTTAAGAATCCAGACCTTGTCTTATTTTTGTTCTTCTTCAATAAGAGCAAAGATTCTTAGCCGGAGGCTTGGTCAAGAAAATTCCTCACACTTACACTCATGGCCGGTCCTGGGCTAAAGCTCATAAAGCTAGGGCTTTAGGCGCCAAAAATATATGATTATTAGGGGCGCCAAAGATTAATAGATTCTCACTGGTCCAATGGCTTTGACATCTTCTGCTTTTAACTCACACGTGCGGTTCGAATCGTAGGTCTTCCTTTTTCCTTCTATTCTTTTTTAAAATTTATTTTAGATGATAACGCAAGAATCCGATCAATTTTGTTTCCTTTAGTGACTATCTTTGTTTCCGTTTTGTATTTTTTTTTGTCAACGTTTTGTATCTCTTATTGAATGGCAGATTTTTTTATATTAAATGGCAGTCTTAGAAAATAAAACAAATCAATTAATTTTCCTTTCTCGACTGATGTCATTTACCAGATACAATTCTTATTTCCTCTTCTTTCATTAGCATTACCACATAATTCTTCTTTCATTCTTCATGGTTACAAACTAAAAAAAAATTTAGAATTACTATTTTTCCAGCATAATAAAAACAATTTAAGATTTTGTTTGATTTAAAAAATAAAAATGAAAAAAATTGTTGATAAGGGCATAATTTTTTTTGTGTGCTTTAGGCGCCGTAGCACTACGGACCGGAACTGCTTACACTTACACTTCAGCAAACACATTTATATGCCGAGGATCAAGCGGTTACCTTTTATGATGATGAAGCTGATTAAATGCGACAGAATGGGATAAGCAACGAAAAATATGAATCTGTTACATAGAAGTTGATCGGAATTGGTGAGTTCCGAAGGAGCATGGCGACTCAACTCTTGATCTGCATGATCTAAATAAAGATACCCTAAATGATTTTTGGCTAGTATGATTATACAATTATTGGCCCAATAAAACCATAAGCCCATAGCAACATTACGTCCAGCTGCAGAACGGGATTTGATAATTAATGATACTTTGCCACGTGTATTGATTCCCCCCAAGGAGAAAAAAGTCAACTTTATTAAATAAGAAGATTTGGGAAGCAGATATCCAATCCGATCCGGCATATATAAATATATGTATATCTTGATTATATTTAAAGTTTTAAATGTATAAAATTAGATAATTATTAATCTAACATATGATTTGAAAAATTCTATTCACACTATTACTTACAGTATAACTCTATAAATTAATAATCTATAAATTAATATCTCTATAAATTAAAAGAATTTCATAGTCCCAAATTGAGTTTTGGTTCAATTAATATTTCGATAAATTAATAATCTCTATAAATTAATAAAAATTTTAGTTTTATTGTAGTCCCAACATTATTAATTTATAGATGTTTCACTGTATATAAAAGTATTACATAAAAAGAAGAGAAACAATTTATGACAATTATAATTTTTTTTTAAGTTTTGTGTTATTATAATTGATAATTAAGTTTAAAAAATTTACCAAATATGTAGATTCACTACTTCTTTTAATTTTTATTTTATATATCATTTACATATATTTTACAAAGCAAATTTGTATCACATTTTTAAGATTATTTTGTACTACTCAATAAATATGAGAAATCCGTAAGTATTCGTAAATATCCGTAAATATTTATTTATTTCTCGGATATCCATTTTTCCGGATATCCGTATTTCTCCGAAACAAAGCAAATCGAAAAATTAGATATCTGTAACATACGAAGCAAATCACAAATATCTTCAAAAATTCAGATATCCGATCCGTACCTAGCCCTAATTGGCAGGTATCTTCTTGATCCTATCTTTCATATTTAGGGATATGGACATGCCAGACAGAATGGTTGGATCTAGGTATGCGCATGCTTAAAGATTCACTTAAATTTCGATATCTCAAATTTGGACAGTAGCATCCCGTCCCAGCTGACAAACTGCGCCAGTGGTGAAATGAACCGAGCACAGTTCCTGAATGTTTTTACCAGTCTTAAACCAGTGCGTGGTTGTATTAAATTATTGATGTTATAAAAACAGAACATGTAAAGTTACAAAAATCTCAAATAGTTTAAAAGAAAAAGTTCAAATATCGCTCATGATAAAACACAGCCTAAAGATCATTTCTCACTTGAAAAGAGAAATACAATAATACATCTGTTTGTAACTGTATGTATCCCCACAAACTTTTGCTGTCGTGTAAACCTACAAATAATTAAAGAAGTTGAAGATAATGCAATTCTGAAAATGCCACTAATAGATAGTTCAAGATTTTAAGAGATTACCTCCTCTTATCTTAGTTTTCTTAAACCTTGAACTCATGGACGTGGAACCATTTCGTGGATGACCATTTGTTTCCTTTTACCACTGGGCATCCACCTAAAAATCAAAGCAGATGATATTGAAATTTAGAGACATTAAATATTATTAGCACTGAAAGAAAAAAGAGTTAGTTTTTTGGGTTGTTGAATATCTTCACCGTGCAAACTGGAAGGGTCTAGAGAGGCATCAGGTCTCATGTTCCAGAAAAGTAAAGCATCTCTCTTCTTTGGTAGAACAGAGAGTCCTTCTTTGCCACATTTCGAGAGCTGGTCCCACCATGGGACTGCACTAATGTTTCCTTTTGCTGCTGGGAACACGGTCTCGCCACCATCATCAACATCCGAGCTAATGTATTGCGTCAAAAAAACACATAAGGAAATATCCCTAAGCTAAAGAGAGGATTATGAGATTCTTTTTGGTTACTTACAGGTACATAAGAACAGTGGCTATTCGTTGTCCTCCGTTCTTGGTGTTGAACTCATCTAAGAAATAATCATAGTGAGGCTCATACTTCTGCCCAACTTGGTAGTGAAGAACCTGAAGACCTTCTCCATTTTCTACAAACAGAAAAAAAAACAATGATCCACAAAATCAAGATATGATGGGATTAACTGCAACCCTTGCAAAAGGGAACGTACCAACAGGAATGAAGGTGAAATCAGAAATCCTTTGCTCAATCCTCTCGACAACATGGTCATGTCCTCTTTTAAGAAAAGTCCCAGAGCTAGTCCTTACTCTGAACAGAGACCGTATACACAAACAAATTAACAAACCTTGCCAAGTTTAAACTAAGAAGAAGCAAATTAACTAACAAAACCTGCTATCTTTGCTGCCACCGGTTTTCTCATCGACCACAGTTGACTTAACCATGTTGGGTTTAGCGAGGCTGATGAGGTGCTCACATTCTTCATTGGTCTATAAGAAACAGAAAGCCCAAAAATCACATCTCAGAGACATTTCAATTAAACAACTCATTTTCAGACACAAACCCCCAGAACCACTGAACATTTCCAATGTTGTTCATCAAATCTTAACTAAACAAAACAAAGCCAACTCAGATCTATCAGATCTATCTAAATCCAAAACCTAAGGGATCACAAAGTCAACTCCATCGATCAAATCTTCCAATGAGGGAAACATTTGATCAATGTACGATTAAAAGAGATCTGAACAAAGTCAACCCTAGCTTTATCTTGCGAGACAAGAAATTAAGATTTTACCAAGAAATTGTGGTAAACAACAGCTCTAGGCTCCCACGATATCACTTCAACCCAACGCTCTCCGTTCCCTTCCTCCTCTCCTCCATAACTATTTATCAAAAAATTTCACACAAACTCAGCAATCGATTTCAGAAAATTCAGCTCGGATTCAAAATCGTTTTTAATCACTAACCTCTCATCCTGGCTCTTCCGTACAATGTTGGTCAAATCGTTGGGCTTGGAAGAGTTTCTGTTGGCATTGGGAAGCGACAAGATCCCCAGACCCAGAAGTATCATAAGCACCACCAGCAGACCGATCAGCACCGTGAACGCTTGTGTCGATCGCGATGCTGATTTTCGCGGTTGGTAACGGAGGTTGTTCTTCGATTTCGCCGCCATTCTTGATTTTTGATTTTTGATGTTTGTTTCTCTCTCTCTCTCTCTCAAGATCTAAATGATTAACATTGAAGACGAGAGTAGTTACAGACAAGCTTTGGAGTTTTATTTATAATAACTATTATTATTATTATTGTTTTGTAATTTCGTGTGAGATTGATTCTCTTCTTCGTGTTTGTCTTCTTCGTCGTCCTCGTCGCGTATTTGTTAGATACAGACACTAGAGAGGAAGGTGGCTTTGACTTTTTTAATTCAGACTTAGCCCTTTAGTTTTCTTATATTTCTTGTTTCGTTCCCAATACTTTTGGTAATCAACTTGTTACCCCTAATTAATTTGTTTTCTCGATTAGTGTCTCCTACTGATTTTACTACAATATTCTCAGTTTCATCCCCTAGACATTATTTGCGAAGTGATTTGCCACATGTCTTCTCTACAATTGTTTTCACAAAAAAAATTGTGACGTGGCTATTAAGATTGATGACATGTCATATGGTTAAATATGACATGTACAATTACATTTAATGCTGATATATATTTTGGAAATCTTTGTAAAATATAGCAATAACTCATATATTACATTTTATATTGATTTATATTTTGGTAAACTTTGTAGAATATGATAATAACTCATAAATCATCACTAAAATAAATATACTCAAATATGATATTTTTTAGAATTTCGAAATATTATATAATTTTACTTTAATTATAATATTTTTATTATCTAAAATTTTCTAAATTTTCTGAATTTAAAAAAAAAAAATCGTAATATCATTAGTTTCTTTTAGATATCTACAAATTATGTAAATATTATTTAGTTTTAATTTTTGATAACTATACAATTTTATATGATTTTTGGTAATTTAGTACAAGTTGATTTAATACATTTAACAAAATGAAATAAATAATTTTTTTATCTAAGATTTTAACTTTATATATATACATATATATTCTTAAATATAATTTAAAATAAAAAAAATATTTTCTCTTAATTTTATGCTTAATTAATGATATTTATATTAATTATTGGTAAAAATAATAAATATATAATATTAATAAATTACATTTTAAAATATAAAATTTAACTTTAAAAAAATTCATCACTACACATGGTGCAAAAAAACACCTAGATTAATAATTGTGACATGGCTACTAAAATTGATGACATGTTTTAAAGATTAATATGACATGGAAAATTATATTTAATGTTAATTTATATTTTTGGTTAACTTTTTAAAATATGGTAATAACTCATATATTACATTTATTATCGATTTATATTTTGGACTTTTTAAAAATATGGTAATAACTCATAAATCATCATTAAAATAAATATATTCAATTATAGAATTTCAAATTTCGAAATATCATTTAAATTAAAAATATTTCATAAATATATACATATTTTTATAAAATTATAAAAAAATAAATCATAAAATCAAATTAAATAGTAAAATCATTAGTTTCTTATATATATCTACAGATTTTATAAATATTTTTAATTTTAATTTTTGACAATTATGCAATTTTACATATTTATTTAATATATTTAATTAAAATAAATAGATAAAAAATCTACCTAAGATTATAATTTTAAATATATACATGAACATTCTTAAATATAATTCCAAATAAACAAAATTGTTTTTATCTTAATTTTAATGTTCAGTGAAATCAAATTTGTAAAATACTGATAAGAAAAATAAAATTGATAATATTAATAAAATAATTTAGACATTTTTCTATAAGATAATAATATTTCTAGAATATAAAAGATTGATTATACATAAACGGAATTTATTTGTATTTTTCTTCATATTTTTCCAAAAACATAAAAAAAAACAGAAAATATCTATCAAATTTTAAAATATAGACTTATATATTTTTAAAAAACATATATAAATTATACATAAATATATTTATGAACCTAAGGTAAACTAAAAAATGTAATTAGCAAAATCGTTTTATTTTAGTCTAATTATAACCAAAACATTATGAATAAAAAATGATATAGCCCAATATACCAAATGCAAGTAATGAAATCAATCAAAATATGAACAATTAAATCAACCAATTATTATGACGTATCTTTTTTGCATATATTCATATACGTGAATAAATTTTCAATATTTTACAAGTTATGTTTATTAATGAATATCTGATTTACTTTTTTCTATTTTTCTAAAATAAGATATATCAAATTAAACAAAATTTTATGAAATATATTTACAAATATAAGAGGATAAACTGAATTACCTACTAATACGATAATTTTAACCTAATGAGAAAAATCATCATTAATTTAACCGTCTATGTACAACTCAAAAATAAAAGTTGAAATAATACAAAATATCATACTTAAAACATAAAGATATTTAATACATTTTTTTATACATACAAATAAAAGATTACTTAAAACATATAAACAAACAAAGTAAAATACTTATTTGTAAATATTTATTCTCGTGCATGAGCACGGGAGAATCACCTAATTTGTCTATATATGTTTCTCACATTTTTAGCTTAAAATAATGGAGTGGTTGGAATAGAAAAAGAGTCTCTAATTGCTGGATTATTTTATTTGTGAGTTGGCTGGCAATAAGGAACATTTCGTGATCACTCTTAAATGATATTATCTGAACATTCAAATGTGAAACAACTTTGCTCATAGGTGAAATAAACTTATAGATAAAAAAAGATTGCTAGATTTGCTTTGGTAGATGTCAAATAATTAGGTGTTGATGGATTAAAGAGTTTTAACTCTAATACTATCTTTTAAGTGAAGTTAGTAATGGAAAATAGCATATAGATCTCTCATTACCAATGATATGGATCTTTCAATGCAATTTTTCTTTCTTTATTGACAAATTGAGATGTGGTAAGAACATGTTAGACATTACCAAAACATGATTTGGTCACATCTTGAAATGTTTATTTGTCTGTCCAATAAAAAAAGGATAGTCAACATTTTCTTTAGTAGGTATTGTTTAATACAAGTACACTTACTTGTCAGAGTAATCCAATTCTTATCAACATAAAGAGAATATAGATCCATTCCAGATTAGTTTAGATTTTTTTTATTACATTCATCCCAAAAAGATCCGATTGTCTTCTTGGATTAAGTTTATTAATAATTCAGTAATAGAAAATTTGAGATAAACGTAGATAATTGTTCATCTGAGATGTATGAATCTTTCTTAGGGAAAATTATAAAGACACCAAATGTACCATCCATGGAACAAGAAGAACTTAATGTTCCATAGTAAGATTGAATTTTATTCAACACTTACAAATCAACAACCACACACCAAAGTCCAGATCCATTAGCATGGAAAACAGTAACACATAAATGTACAAAGACACATACACACACAAATATATAGACATATAACGCAAGACAATTTCCCCATTGTTAAAAGACATTGAGCGAAGTTGCATAGAGAGGAATGCAAGGCTTGAAGGAGAAATAGTTTGGTACATAAGACGAAAACCTCTTTCTCTTGAGTGAATCTGCAGATCCAAGAGCAGGCTGGTTCAAGTATGCGTACTTACTCTTCATCCACCTGATAGATGATATACACATCAACATTCAAAGTTAAAATCATATTACTGCATCGCAAATAGCTGAGAAAAAAAAAACAGGTGGCTACTATTCTAGACTCATTATATGGTCTAAGATATTTTAAAAAGAGTAAAGATTAAATGGAGGAGAATTAAACAGAGACCAGTCTTTAATTCCCTCATGAACTTCGGTTTCTGGATCCTCCATGTCCAAGCTTTCTTCAAAGCGTTTGTAGTCCTCATCCTGCAACAGATACACAGATTAGAGAACCACTAGCTTCTTCAGAATCATACCAAGTTGAAAGCATGAGACCATCTGACTATCTCTCGTCAACGATCTAAAAAACCACACAAGAACTGTTAAAACAGAAAAGGACATACAGAGAGATTACGGGCTCTGACACGAGCTGCAGCCTTGATAGCAGCAAAGAGATGCTCCTCTTCAATGATCTGCTTCTGCCTCCAGAACTTCTTGATCTGTTTATTGGTTATGCTGTCTCCCTCGATCTTTCTTGATCCATATCCTGGAGATGGAGGAAGCGGTGGGGGAGGAGGTGGCATCGATGACTTCTTGAATCCCAAATTCTCAGAACCATCCATAATCTGCTTCTTCATATTCATACCAAGAACCTCACCTTCACCAGCTAAAACACTGAAACCTTTATACACAACAAAAAGAGGACAACGAGCTACTAAATCTACAGATTCTGTATCCAACTTTCAAACTAAAGAGATACACCTAAGATTCTTAAGGTTCTACCAAACAATTATCGTCGTCTACGTCTACTCTTCTAATTTATCTTGTACGTTAAGACAAACTAATAGCTTATAAACTGTAGAAGATAAAGACAGGTAGATGTAACTTATAATCTTCACTCAATGATAAAGTAAGCAATTAGATGATGTAAGGATAATGTAAAATATATGGTCTTGGAGCACCTAATGGTACATCTTTCAATCACATCCGTTGAATCATGAATGGCCATCGCAATCAATATCACCGAAAGGCCACTTTCATCATGACGTTCTCCCTTAAACTAACCATTGGTTCTTGTTCTGTTCTTCACTTAAATGCTTTAAGCCGCCGATAGTGATAAATAAAAATAAAACAACAACTTTTGAGTTCCTCGTACGAACATTCAACCAATGAATAACGAATTAGTCTCACCAAAGAAGCGAATCGCCACAGCATGAACTGATGGGTACTGAAGAAAAGATGAAAAGACAAACACAAACACTACAAGCACATACTTATTTACATGTGTGTATGTATATATCTGTGTAAAGTTTAAACTTTGCCCATTACAAGAACTGATGATTGTTGAAGAAAGATTAAAAAATAAATTACGAAAAGATTCACATGAAACACAAACAGCACCAATATAATCACAAACCCAACTCAATTACATACATACATGCGTGTGTGTATATCTCTATCTAAAGCTTAAACACTCTGATTCGCGTAGAGGTTTTATTAGGTGGTCTGTGACGAGATCAAAAGGGTCTTGGTTTTGAATCGATAACGAGGAGCACGAGGAACGACCTGACTCGGACCGAACCCGTACTGACCGATACCTCCGGTGAGAGGAGGACCATCGTCGTAGATGTAACCCACGAGGTGGCCGCAGCTGTTGCACTTGATCTTGGTCCGTTTGCGTTGGATTCCCCAGTAATCTAGGGTTTCGAAGAAGGGCATGATCTTGTCCTCTTTCTCGAACCTGAATCTGTCGGCGTCGACGGCGGCGAAGGAGATGGTTCCTTTGTTGCCGGCTTCGAAGTAGAAATCGGGAGGGAACATGTCGTTGGGGTTAAGATTTAGATCGGATCCGCATTCCTTGCAGGAGTAGATCGTGAACGCCATTTCTCTAATGCTTACTTCTCTTCTTCTCTATCGTTTCTTCTTCTTAACTTTTTGCTTTGTGCGGAAATTTTCTCCAGAAACGCGTTTCTTCGGTCGTCGTAACTGACTTGGATTTTTCTGCCGGTGTCAAATCGCGTAATGGGCTTTGTGTACTTTAAATGTGTGGGCCTTCCGTTATTTTTTCCTTGTACTAAACATGATTATATTTTGTTTGTCTTGTGAAAGGGTTAATGAAACAACTCATTTTAACATCTTTACTGGTGTCCTTAGACCCAGTCCTTAGTCATTTTCGGCCCAAAAGAAAATGAAAAAGGCTGAAAATACTAAGAAATGTTGAGTTTTGTCCTAAAATAAGGACTTTTTGTTTCTCGTCCTTAGTGACAGGTGGCGAGTGGCGAGTGGAGAGAGAAGCGTGGTAGGGCAAAGACCATTTCTCTCGCTTCACAACTCTCTCTTGGTTTCTCACGAAAACCTCTTGACGGCGAAAGGGCGAAAGAGATACCCAGAGCTCATAGATCGATTTCATCCCGTTTGAAGAGAGCATCGGTTATTTCACTCCGTTGAGTCCGATAATCAGTCCGACGGTGCGATTCTCCGCCGATTACATCCCGTTTTGGAGAGAGATTCGTTGTTTGTGAGTGATTTCGCGAACTCGAGTGAGATCTTTTGGCCGACCGAAAGCTTCAATCATAAAAGGTAATTGTTTCTGTACCGCTTAGTGATTGCATGAATCGTTTATGGTTGTGATTTCTCTAACGAGTTTATGGTTGTGATTGCATGAATCGTTTGTTGTTAAACTATCGGTCTGTCTTGTTGCTGTTTGTTGTGATTGCATGAATCGTTTTTTGATGAAAGAGTTATAGAGTTTATCTTTTCATTGATATGTTCTGTTATTGTAATAAAATAGATTGAAGTAATAAAATAGATTGAAGTAATGTAGTTTAGTTGTGAAGATAATGTTCTATCTCTTGTGTCTGTAATGAAATAACTCTGTAGTTTGTTTCTGTAATGAAGTAATGTAGTATTGAGGAAAGAGTTCACAAGTTTATCTCTTGTTTCTGTACCCACATAAGTCGCATGATATGTGTTCTATCTCTTGTTTCTGCAATGAAGTAATGTACTTTCTGTAGCCAAATAATTCTCTAGTTTGTTTGCAACCTAACCGTGTAGACATGAACTCTCTAGTTTGTTTGTATAATGAAATAGTCTAGTTTGTTTTGTAACCAAATCGTGTATACCGAAATGATAGTCTACTGTGAAGTGGAACCAAGTGTAGTTATTATTAATGGCTACGTAGCTAGTGTAGTTTGTTTGGTTGGTGTTAGGTCATTATAATGAAATGTCTCTTGACTGTTAATGCACTTGTAAAAGTTGGTTGTGTAATGTGTAATAACTCTGATGTACTTTGGTAGTTAGGTCATTATGGTTGTGTTTAATTACAGTTTTTTCTTCTATTAAACCCCCTTCTCCGAGATAATTTAATCTCCATCATCTTCTTTTTTTCTTCTATAATCCCTTATCTCTTCCGCTTTCTCTTCTATAATCCCTTATCTCTTCTTACTGCTATGGATTCAAGGATTCCATATAGCCAGTCTTCTGGCTATGTGGGGCTTCTTCACAGTCAACACGAAAGTGTTCTTCCTGAAAACTCTGGTTATGAGAGTTTTTATTCTGGATCTTCAGAAATCCCTCAGTTTAGTTCACAACAATGTGAGGCTCCAATTCCACCTACAGACAGAACCGTGGAGCGTGGGAAGAGACATAAATGGACCCCAGCCGATGACGAGGTCCTAATCAGTGCGTGGCTAAACACATCCAAGGATTGTATAGTCGGCAATGACCAAAAGTCAGGGACCTTCTGGGCACGAGTAGGAGAATATTTCTACGGAGCTGCAAATGGTGAAAAGAGGGCGCATCTCGGTTATAAGCAGAGGTGGCACAAGATTAATGACCTAGTTAACAAGTTTTGTGGGTCGTTTGCGGCTGCAGAGAGAAAAATGAGTAGTGGTCAGAATGACAATGATGTTCTCAAGGTGGCGCATGATATCTACTATTCCGATTACAACAGCAAATTTACACTTGAGCATGCTTGGTGTGTGATGAGGTATGAACAGAAATGGCTTAACCTCAACACTAAACCTTCTGGAAGTTCAAAGAGAAAACCCGATGAAACTGGAACCCAAGCTTCAACCACGAGTGTTGGTGATGAGGAGGCCCGTCCTGAAGGTGTGAAGGCTGCAAAGGCTAGAAGGGCTAATGGTCAAGGGAAGTCTGTTGCTGACTATGCGCAGCTTTGGGAATTGAGGAAGGAGGATTTGGCGGAGAAAAAGATTCTGACGAAGCTTGCCATTCTTGACAGTCTCATTGCCAAAAAGACCAACTCACTGAGGCTGAAGAAGTTGCCAAGCAAAAGCTCCTCGCCGAGTTAATCTGAGAAATGTCTTCCAAGCAGAAGCTCTAGCTGTTTGTGTCTTAAGTACAATGCTGAAATGTCTACCTGTCTGTGTTTTTAATGTATTTACTTGTTGCTTTCTATTTTTAATTTGTGTCTTCAGTTTGTTCATCAGTCTCTGCTATTATGTCCACTGAAGTTTTAAAATGTCTCTGCTTTAATGTTCAATCACGTTTCTGTTATGTAACATATTTTTAAATGTCTGCTATTATGAATGAAGTTTATAAATGTCTATGCTATTATGGTAATATGTTCTTATTTGAATTATGATAAGTGAAGTTAAAAAGGTTGTTTATCAGGTTTAATGTATGCTTATTCAATGATTCTTTCAATGTTTTTCAGGTTACACAAGATATGGGGCATGATTATAGTTACACGCAGCCGTCTCAGTCAGACGACTATGGTTTAGGGGACTCAGCAGAGAGTGGGTTCAGCCAGACAGAAGCTGAAATTGATATACTTTTGGACCAAGCTCAAATTGATGCTGCACGGATTTACTATCCTCCCCAGCCCGAGGTTGAGTTCGGCTTCCCAAAGGAATGCTACTGTGGTGGCGAACCGCTGACAGCCACATCGTACACAAGGAATGATCCTGGGAGAAGGTTCTATACCTGCGAGAACAGAGACGATGGAGACTGCCATGTCTGGAAGTGGTGGGATGTCGCGGCAACGGAGGAGATCAGAGCCATATCGAGGCAGTGTCAGCAGCTCTCTGATAAGGTTGATTATCTCTCCTTTATGAGTGACTACGGCACTCATCTTAACCAGGTAAAGGAACTGCAAAGTGAGACAGAGGACAAGTTGGTTAGGCTTGAGAGAATTGTGTGTGACTTAGCTAAAACAAAATCTAGGTTTGCCAATGGCTTTGAACTCATTGTAGGTATTATGGTAGTTGTCTTTGTGATAATAGGCATGATTGTCGGGTTTAAGTAACAGGCTATTGCTATGTCTTTGTGATAATAGGCATGAACTGTATTAGTAACAGGGCGTTGAACTATGTTTTGTATTCTGGTGTATTGTATGCAACTAAACAAGAATACTTCATTGCGGTTATGGTTATTGTCTTAGTTTTCATTGGTATGTCTAATGTGTAATGTTTATGTTGTAATGAGACTGCCTAGATTATGAATCAGATGTTTCTGTAATGATTCAGATTGTTTATGTGACAATTATGTTTAATATTTTTGTCACAATATTTGTGTGAAATGTGTTGTGTTTATTATTGCTCGTGACTGAAGAACTACTCACAAGCTGTACTAACCAAATCAAAAGTGTCAGAATCCATCAAAAATATGTAGTGTCAAGTGTGCTTGTGAGTCACAAGATGTACTTACAATAAATAAAGTTAGTGTCACAAGATGTACTAAAGGGTCAGAAGAAACCAAACAACAATCACAAGAAACCAAACAACAATCACAAGATGCACTTGGTTTACCTATAAATATGAGAAACTTACTCGCATTATCACACAACAAATCATCTATCTTCTTCTCATTTTCACAAACACTTTTTCTCATTTTCAGAAACACTTCTTCTCATTTTCAAAATGGCATCTTCTTCACATTATCATTACCGCAAAGGTAATGATGATGAATTTGATTCGATGTTTGATGAAGTTTTTGAAAACCCTAATCTTTTTCCAGAACCTAAAGAGCGCAAGAGACGAATTTTTATCGACAGACAACGACAAGAAGGCAACATCAAACTCTGGAATGATTATTTCAGTGAAAATCCAACATACGGCGCCAATTTATTTCGCCGACGGTTTCGAATGAACAAATCATTGTTCTTGCGTATTGTGCATCGTCTCTCTACAGAAGTAGCGTATTTTCAACAAACTGAAGATGCAGCCGGGCGAGTTGGTCTATCTCCCCTACAAAAATGTACTGCCGCAATTCGTCAATTGGCATACGGTGGTGGGGCAGATACAGTTGATGAATATGTACGACTTGGTGAATCAACGGCTCGAAAGTGTTTGCACCTGTTTACTGCCGCAATAATTGACTTGTTTGGCGATCAATATCTAAGACATCCCACACCAGAGGATCTTCAAAGACTACTCCAACAAGGAGAAGAACGTGGCTTTCCAGGGATGGTTGGAAGCATTGATTGTATGCATTGGGAGTGGAAGAATTGCCCCCGCTCTTGGAAAGGAATGTATTCACGAGCAACCGATAAACCGACATTGGTGTTGGAGGCAGTAGCTTCATATGACCTCTGGATATGGCATGCGTTTTTTGGAGCTCCAGGTACTATGAACGACCTAAATATTTTTGATCGATCACCTGTTTTCGATGACATTATTAACGGAATAGCTCCGCAAGTCGACTTCTATGTCAATGGGAGGGAATATCATTTGGCTTACTATCTCACGGATGGTATTTATCCTAATTGGGCGACTTTTATTCAATCTATCCGACTCCCACAGTCTCGGAAACATTGTTTATTTGCTAATAAACAAGAGTCTGTGCGAAAAGATGTTGAGCGTGCCTTTGGAGTCCTGCAAGCTCGATTCGCCGTTGTTAAGAATCCATCAAAGTTATGGGATAAGCAAAAAATAAAAAATATTATGAAAGCATGTATCATACTCCACAATATGATTGTGGAAGATGAACGAGGATCATACACTCTTCGTAACGTTTCAGAATTTACTCAAGGAGAAGGAGAAGGAGAAGATGTCGAGCGTTCATATTCCATCGGTTTCTCGGGAAATCCCGACAATACAACAGATCCTCGAAAAATAATTCGGGATAATCAAACCCATCAACAATTAAAAAAAGATTTGATTGAAAATATATGGAATAAATTTGGACATCTTCCAAATAACATTTAGTTTTAAAGTTTCTATGAATTGAATAAAATGATTGTTTGTTTTTTTTTATTTTGATGTTTGTAATTTTTTTTTCTAATTTTCAGTTGTTTGCAATTTTAATGTTAAAGTTCTCTTTTATATATTTTATTTTTAACTTCTATTCTTATATGTCATTACAAAGTAAAATAAACAATTAATCACTAAGGACAAACTTAGAAGTCCCACCAATAATCTCTATTCTAATGATTGTCCTTACCAAAGTTCTTTAAGTACAAAGTAATAATAAACAATTTAAGGACTCAAATTTTAAGGACACCAGTATAGATGCTCTTATTTTCGTATTTTCAACTGATTTGAAGCTTTTTTTTTTCATGTAAATTTCATTACTAGAATGATGGTGTGGTTACAACTTCTTAATTGAACCAAAATATGCTAACTAAAACTGTTATCTATTAGGAACTGCAAAAAAAGTTTAAAAAAAAAATCCCTTAAGAAACTATGATTTAGGTCTATAGCAAACCACTAATGGTGAATAATGAAGCTAATTTGAAACTATAACAAGAAACAACATAATTAATCACGAACAAACCACTTCCTTCTTGATCACCTAAGACGATCAAGAGAATAGCCACAGGCAGTTCAGACAAACATACATTTGAAGGTGGTTCCAAACGGCTTCAGCAGAGACGTCTGGAAACGGCCCCAGAATATGCTAGGAAAAAGACGTCGAGCAAACAGACCCAAAAGGCCAAAACCAATGCAGCTGAAAGAAAATGTGTAATACCGTCCTTCCAACCAGTGAAGATGAAGAGCAAAAATGGGGTCAACGCAGACGATAAAATCATCCTCTCAATCGGCCACGTATTTAGAAGAAACGGTGGAGACGTCGAAAGAGAAACACATAGCTAATGCCGTAGGTAAATATAGGGAGGTGAGAACGCGGAAGGAGACTGGTAGAAGACTCCTCAACGACAAGCAGCACCAATTGCGAACGAGAGTTTTATTAGAGTTATTATACCGGTTTATGTATTTGAGTAAACCGGGTCTCACTTATGTATAAATAGCATTCACATTGTACAGTTACAGTTTAAGTGAAATACAAACAACTTTTACATCTGTAACAAACTTTTCACTCTCTCTCATCTCTCTCATCGCCATCTTCGATCGAGCTGGATCTTGAGCTTCACCAGCTCTAATATGGTATCAGAGCCTCTCTGATCTCGTCTCTTCCGCTTCGTCTTTACTCGTACGTTGATCGGTGATGAGTGTTGCTTACAATCCGCGACTTCTGGATCTTGTTACTCGTCTCCTTTCTCAGATCGTCGTCTTCTTCCGGATTGTTACTCGAATCATCTTTCTCTCTTTGTTCTTTTCGCTTCATTGACCTAGGATTTGCGTTCTCTTTGCCGCGATCCTCTCTTCTTTTGATCCATCTATGGCGCCGTCACGACCACCGCCGATCTCGCCGTCTGATACCGATTCACCGTCGCTCTCTGATCCTCATGCGAATCCGTTATACATTCATCATGCGGATCATGCTGGTATCTCTCTTGTATCTGAGAAGCTTAGCGGTCTTGGTAATTTCAATAGCTGGCGTAGATCAATGCTTATGGCCTTAGGTGCTCGTAACAAGGCAGTCTTTGTTGATGGAACTTATCCTGTGTTAGCTAGTGATCATCCTGACTATGGTTCTTGGTCTCGGTGCAACAATATTCTGTGTACTTGGTTGGTTAATGCTGTTGAGAAGCCAATCGCTAAGAGCATTATGTATCTGGACACGGCGAGGCAAATGTGGCTTGCTATTCATGATCAATTCAAGCAGAGTGATGGACCTCGTACGGCAGATAGTAAGCAGCAAATCTATGCTGAAGTTCAAGGATCACAGAGCATTAGTGACTATTATACACGTCTCAAGCAGCTGTGGGAAGAATTGAAGACTCATGAACGTCCCTACACTTGTTGTTGTGGAGTTTCTACTTGTGCTAGCAGTAAACATCTTGCTGAACGTGATGAACAAGATCGGGTCTTGAAATTCCTTATGGGCTTGAATGATTCTTTTACTGCTACACGTGGTCAGATATTGATGATGGAACCTAAACCATTGCTCTCCAAAGTCTTCAATCTCTGTTCTCAAGAAGAGCGTCAACGTTCTATGAAGTCTACTAGTACTGTTGCCTTTCAGACTTCGCAAGAGACTGCTTCTTCAGAGTCACTTGTTGCTGCTTATTCTGGAGGTTACAACAAACAGAAGTCTCGACCTATATGTTCTCACTGTGGTCTGCTCGGTCACACAGTCAATCGCTGTTACAAGCTTCACGGCTATCCACCGGGTTACAAACCGCCTGCTTCTAACAGGAATCAACAGAATCAACAGACGCTAGCTCCTTCTCAGCCTGCGCAACCTTGGCCACCCAAGAAAGAATCTGTGGCTAATATCGTTACTCAGGACACTGGTAGTATTTCTATGCATGACCACAACGGTGTTCATCTTGGAACGGTCACTCCAGCTCAAGTCCAGCGTCTTCTTAGTGTTCTAAACACTAACGTTGTTGTGACTGCTCCTTCTCAAGTCTCTGGTAGCACTCTTCAACTCTCGGATGGATCAGTCTCGTTGCTTAAACCTCAGCAACAAACTCTTTCTCACACTCCTCCATCTTCTTTTGAACAAGGTAACACGCTCTTTTCAAACCACTTTATTTCTTCTGCGGGAACCAATACTAGCCTTGCTTTACCTGCCATGACTTGGGTTGTTGATACTGGTGCAAGCTGCCACGTTTGTTCTGATCTAAATAGATTCACAAACACACGTTTAATCACTCACACATCTGTCATTTTACCTGATGGCACTCGCATTGCTGTTACTATTGCTGGTACAGTTGTTATTTCAAACGATTTGATTCTTCACTCTGTGCTTTATGTTCCGAATTTTAAATTCAATCTTTTGAGCATCAGCGCTCTGACTGCTAACACAAACATATCGGTTTTGTTTTCTTCCGACTCGTGTTTCATCTTTCCATTTAATCTTTTTCCTCACTTACAGGAGCATACTCGGGACTCCATGATTGGGAAGGGTAACCTTCACCAAAATCTGTATATCTTGGAGTCCTCTGTTCCTGCTCTCAACACGGTTGCTCACACTTACACGGTTTCTCAAGTCTCTTCTGAAGTCTGGCATCAACGCTTAGGTCATCCCTCATACAACAAGATTCAACAATTAGCTAAGAACTTAGAGCTTTCTCATTTCAAAATCCCATATGATCACGTTTGTAAAATCTGCCCTTTAGCAAAACAAAAGCGTTTATCTTTTTCTTCTTCGAATAATCTTTCTGCAGCTCCTTTTGATTTGCTTCATCTTGATGTATGGGGACCTTTTCGTGTACCTACCATTGATGGATATAAATACTTTTTCACCATCGTTGATGACTGCACTCGTGTCACTTGGCTTTATCTTTTGAAAACCAAAGGTTCTGTTCAAACAGTTTTCCCTGAGTTTTTGAAATATGTTGACACACAATACGGTTTTAAAGTCAAGTCCATCAGGTCTGACAATGCTCCTGAATTGTCTTTCACATCTCTTCTTAAAACTCACGGTATCATTCACTACTTCTCTTGTGCTTATACCCCTCAGCAAAACTCAGTCGTTGAAAGGAAACACCAACATATTCTCAATGTTGCTCGATCCCTCATGTTTCAATCAAATGTTCCTCTTATTCATTGGGGAGATTGTGTTCAAACAGCTGTTTACCTTATCAATCGGACCCCTTCCCCTGTTCTCCACAACAAATCTCCTTATGAACTTCTTACCAAGAAAGTACCCACTTACAGTCATCTTCGTGTTTTTGGCTGCTTGTGCTTCACTTCCACTTTGTTAAAAGATCGAAACAAATTTTCTCCACGAGCTTCTCCTTGTGTTTTCTTGGGATATCCACAAGGCTATAAAGGTTACAAAGTTCTCGATCTTCATACAAACGCTATTTCCATTTCACGCAATGTTGTGTTCCATGAAACTACATTTCCTTTCTCTGAGAATTATCCATCTTCTTCTTCTGATATCTTTGGTCAGCATGTTTTACCTCTACCAGTTCCAGATTCACCTTTTCCTGCTTTCTTTGATCTCGGATCCTCTGTTCCTTCTGATTCTTCTCTTTTTGATGATGTTGATTCTATGACTTTTCCTTCTAATGTTCCTGTTACTTCATCAAATGAGCCACATTCTTCTGGTAATATTGCTTCTTCTCGTAGTAGACGTCAAACTAGAATGCCTACTTACTTAGACCAATATCACTGTTATCTTCTCGATAAAGCACCTTTTCCTTCACATCCTACAAATACAACATCTTACCCAATCTCAGCTTTTCTCTCATATGACAATGTCTCTGATCAGCATAAACAATTCCTGTTAAACCTCACCACTTCTTTCGCCCCTAAAACTTTTCAAGAGGCTATCCTTTCCGATGAGTTTAGAGGTTCTATGAAGACAGAGATGACTTCACTCGAAGAGACTGGTACTTGGGCTATTTGTGATCTGCCTAAGGGAAAGCATCCGGTTGGTTGTAAATGGGTAAATACATACAAGTACAATCCTGATGGAACGGTAGAACGTCCCAAATCTCGCTTGGTCGCCAAAGGTTACACTCAGCTAGAAGGACTAGACTATCTTGATACGTTTTCTCCTGTTGCTAAGCTCGGCACATTCAGACTTCTGCTTCGTCTTACTGCTGCAAAGAACCTGTTTACTCTACAGTTGGATATCAGTAATGCATTCCTCAATGGTGATTTGGATGAGGAAATATACATGACGATCCCACAGGGTTATCAAGAGCTTACTGGCAAGACGGTTCCTCCTGGCTCTGTTTGTCGCCTTCTCAAGTCTTTATATGGACTAAAGCAGGCTTCTCGCCAATGGAATCATAAGCTTACAAGCGTATTCTTTGGTGAAGGATTTGTCCAGTCTCCTGCTGATCATTCCCTCTTCGTCAAGACTACATCAACTGTCTTTCTTGCTGCGTTGATCTATGTCGATGACATTCTTCTGGTAGGAAATGATGAAGCTGCTATCTCTGCTTTCAAAGATGTCCTTTAATCAGCTTTCAAGCTTCGTGTACTTGGTCCAGCAAAGTACTTTCTGGGATTTGAAATTGCTCGAAACTCTTCAGGCATTTCAATAAACCAGAGGAAGTACACTTTGGAGCTCTTGCAGGATGCTGGTTACTTGGGTTGCAAGCCAGTAACAGTTCCTATGGAACCTAATATCAAGCTATCTGAGTCTACAGGCAATCTTCTTCCTGATGCGTCTGTTTACCGGAAGACAGTGGGCAAGCTTCTTTATCTGACTCATACACGCCCAGATATTACTTATGCAGTGCATAAGTTGAGTCAGTTTATGGCAGCTCCACGTTCTGATCATCTCAATGCTGCTTATCGAGTTCTTCGCTACCTGAAGAATGACCCTGCGCAAGGATTATTTTACTCCTCACAGTCTGATCTTACATTGACTGCGTTCAGCGACGCAGATTGGGCTGCCTGTCCAGACTCGAGACGATCAGTTACTGGATACTGCATGTTCTTAGGAGATTCTTTGATCTCCTGGCGCTCGAAGAAACAACCTACGGTCTCTCGAAGCAGCTCTGAAGCAGAGTATCGAGCTATGGCAGATGCTACTTGTGAGCTCATTTGGTTGACTTCTTTGCTTCGATCCCTTCACAGCGCTCCTTCTGGTCCTGCAACGTTATACTGTGATAATCAGTCCGCGCTTCACATCGCCTCCAACCCTGTCTTCCACGAACGCACCAAACACATAGAGAATGACTGTCATGTGGTTCGGGAACGGATACAGAGTGGCTTTCTGAAGACTATGCACGTGAAATCTGAGCACCAACTTGCAGACCTGTTCACGAAACCAGTTCAGCCTGGCGTTTTCAAGACTCTCATGTCCAAGATGGGTATTCACAGGTTGTTCATTCCATCTTGAGAGAGGGATATTAGAGTTATTATACCGGTTTATGTATTTGAGTAAACCGGGTCTCACTTATGTATAAATAGCATTCACATTGTACAGTTACAGTTTAAGTGAAATACAAACAACTTTTACATCTGTAACAAACTTTTCACTCTCTCTCATCTCTCTCATCGCCATCTTCGATCGAGCTGGATCTTGAGCTTCACCAGCTCTAATAAGTTTCATTAAAATACAATTGGTCTTATATATTTTGGATGATTTAAGCATAAATATAGTTGAAAAACAAACATGTTATTATCTCTATATTGCTGTTGATATATTATTTTTTGATAGTGGATCTATTGTCGAATTCTATTCTGTATATGCATAATGTTAAATTCTATATATTACTACTTCAATTTCTGCATGTAGTGTAGTCTTTTTTTTTCTTTTTCCTTTCAAAAAACGTCTTCATGAGACGCATAAATTGAAGCGGTAATATGGACATTAGATCTTTTGTTAAAAACATCATATATCAACAACAATATAGAGATAATATATAGAGATAAAATGTTTATTAATATTTCAATTATATTTATGTTTAAATTATCCAGATCTTTAAGCCAATTCAATTTTATGTATTTAACTTTAAATTAATTGAAATTTTTTATATGGATCATAGTGAGAAAGTTAGTTTTTTTATTCTTCAAGTGTTTGTAATCAGTATATTTAGTACCATGTAGTGTGTGCACAGAATTATTCTCTAACTAGTAATCAACTGTGTAAAATAACAACTAAATTAATCAATGTTAAAAGGTATAATAAAATCGGAAGCTATTCTTATGTTCATCTGTTAATGGTTGATTTTTTTTTATTAGTTTTGCATACAATCAAAGATTAGTTGGAGAATAAATATGTGCAAACAATATTTAGACATCAAAAATGTCGACCTCAAATAATTGTAGATTTGAAAATTCATTTCTCATATACATACTCATTCAGAAATGTATTCCTATTTTTTTCTTGAATATATAATTATTTATAAGAAAATCGGAATTCTTTTGAAAAAACAAAAAAATGTAAAAAGTATTTCAAGAAAATACTTATTCATTTATAAAAGAAGAAAAAATATTTATCAATGTAGTTTTAGATTGTTGAAGTTAAAAGATAATCATAAGGTTTTTTCTATTTGTTTCTCGGTTCTGGATTAAAAATATGTGTATGGAATTTCAACTGTAAAATTCAGAGAATTACACGCAGATGCCAAATGGATTTATGTTAATGCCACTTTGGGATGTTCTTTTTTCAGTTTTTGGCGGAATGTTATGTTCTCGTACAAATCAATGATCGACACGTGTTGGATTTAGTTATGAATTGCAACGGTAAGAATTCAAATCACAAGACGTGGAGAAAAGTAATGACCGACTTGATTTTTTTTCAATTCACACTCAAACGTAATTGATTTGCTTTCTGTTGATATTTCTGAGTCACTCGTGAAGACTGTTAGCGTGAAGAAGATTTAGAGAGATCATCGTTCTTCACACTCGAGTACGTCGTTTCTGGTTTTGTTCGTAAATTGCAATCTTCCTTACGTGTGTTTGTAAATTTGATGAAGGAGATTGGATTTTCGAGTCTAATTTGGGGTTTCCTCAAGCTGAGTAGATCGATCGTCGTTTTCAATGACGTTGTGTAACATAGGTTATATGGGATAAGATTAGGTTTACTATTTTTGATGTATTAATTCAGGTGACTATCGGTTTCAGATAGAAAAAAAGTATGTTCGATGTAATTCCTTTGAGAATAAGTTTATTAATCCCTGAATTTCTCTTTGTTTTATTTCTGCAATTTTTGCTACTGTTTTTGACTTTTGGATCAATTGTATGATTGTTGGCAACAATCTTTTATAATTCATTAATTTTTAATCATCAACTTATAGAATAATTGATTTTAAGGGAAAGTTTTATATAACTTTTGCAGATTCGGATTCTAGGATGCAGCAAATGTTTCCGCGAAGATCAGAATATGCAGCTTAGGGAAAGATCAAAGCTAAGCTCTGCACGTTTGTTTGATGATCCTTTCAATCAGATAATACATTAACCCAAAGGTTTTTGCAAAGTTTGATTCCTCCATGATGTGTTCTGTACTGTTTATGGTAACTGTGACTTGCAGGAGTGCCAAAATTATAGAATTTGTAGCCACGAGAATCTGCAAAGGTTTTGATTCCTATGTTCTGCAAGTCGACTAGATGTCCTCTTTTCTTCCAACTCCGATTGTGTTTGTTTCCTTTAGATTTCGATCAAAGGTAAAACTATATGTTTCTAGACCCCTATCGTTTTTCAGCGTTGATGTATAAAGTTCTTTTGAGTTTTCACTATACTTCTGTCTTTCGTAGTGTTGTTGTAAATGGGTTTGTGTAGCATAGCTGAAGTTTTGGATATAATATTGGTTGATTCCAGCGAATGCCGTAGGTTTCAGCTTTTCTGAATTTATGCATAGACGGTTGGTTGTGTAAGTGTGGAACAGAGAATGGTACTAACTCATACCTTGTTGTATCTGATCCAAACCTTGTTGCAACTTTCAACCATTCAAGAGTGTAAGCCTTGCTCTGCTCTGCTCTGATTTTATTCATCTCTGTTATTTTCCAGACTGATGTTCTCTTATGTTCTGTAGGTCAATAGTATTCTGAGGGAAGTGTATTGCAGATTTGGATTCTAGGTTGCAGCAAACGGTGTTGGAGATGTCTCTGCTAAGATCAGCAGATGCTGCTTACGGAAAGATCAAAGGTATCTGCAAATTTTGATTCCTGTGTTATGGATGTGTTCTTTACTTTTATGGGAGTTATTGTAAGTTGTTTTTTTTTTCCTTAAGACATATCTTGTAATTTTGCAGGACTGCCAAAGTTTTAAAATTAGTACCGAAGTGAACCTGCTAGGTTTTGATTCCTACGTTACTTTTAGATATATGCGACTAACCGGGTTTCTGAGGGTTAATTCAAATGTTTTCAATGGTCCAAAGTTGTTGTTTTTAGATTCTTCTTTTTCTTTTAGTCGCTGAGATGTCATTAGCGACATGAGGGTTTTATGTTTGATGTTATTTTTGTTTACGAAGTGGTTGTAGTTCAGATACATTAGATCTTAATCCTTTGGGTTAGCTAATGTCTTCAGATGATAATTTTAGCATTTTTGGCATTATTTGCTTATCAACTGATTGCTTTGTTCTATGACAGTAACTGCTAAATGCACTTCATCAATCTGAGCTTGAGTTAAGTATATATGTGAGACTATTATGAGTTTTGCTTCGGCCACAATGTTTTTTTTTGGGCTTACTAATAGTCTTAACTCTTAAGGTTTCCGGTTTTGCCTTACTTCTGCTTTTGCTAATAGTAGCAATGCTTTCTTATGGTTTAAGTTTTTCACTGTAGATACGGAATTTGCTTCATAATTATGCTTTCTTAAATATTCTATAATGTTGCAAGTCATTTGTTGTTAACTCCCTTTCGGTAACTATTTACAGACCATTTGTTGTTTATCAGTATTGAGTGTGAGAGAACCTTCTCGGAAATATCAAGCTAATTGAGGTTTATTGCACTAGGTGACGCAATCGGAGATACCATTTCAGTTTCTGATTATGTTGGAGAACGTCAGTGGTATGCGTATTAACATTGACCTCCTTCTGTTTATATAAGTTACTTTAATTTTGTCATTTTAATTTGTTCAGAGGATTAAAGCTTTGGGTTCCCATTGGCTGAGCGGAAAGCCTCCTCATTCATAGTTGTCACCCATATGGCCATATCTGATGGGCCGTTTAGATCGTAATGTGTCTTAGGAGGTTTCATGTGGAAGGTTTTGTGATATCTGATTCTTTTCTCCTCTGCAACTTCTTTCTATTCTACAAGGTACGGTTGTCCTCGTCTCTTATTAAGCTTTCAGACTTTCTTCATCAATAGCATTATACATTATTCTCACATTCGGATTAATTAAGTTAACAAATTTCTGAAAATTGGGTTCTATCTTCCTTCCCCGTTAACTTGTGCATGATACAATAATTATATCCATGTTCCTGCAGAGATACAATAAGATGATTAAGAATATGCAGAAAGGTACAAATTCTACATCCTGTGCTCTATTTGTATTAAAAGTTTGCTTAATAATCTATTTCTCCGAGTTGACAAAAAAAAAATCTATTTCTCCGAAACTGATAGTCTGTTATGTTCTGCAGGTCAATTAGATGTCCTTTTTGTCTAATTCAAGTTAACACGCAGATTGATTGTGATATCATATGTTTGTTTTCTTTTCGTTTCAAGGGTACAAGATTTGGTTTTGAGGCTCTTATGGTTTTCCAGTAGTATAAGGTAATATGTAAGGTTCTCTTGAGTTTGGTTTTTGCTTCTTTTTGTTTTGGGGAGAAGCCGTTGTTCAGAACATGATTTGTTGCATTTATGTTATATATTCGTGAATGGAGATTCCAAGAGAGGAAATCATTGGGCTCGTTTGGGACTGTATATATGATTTGCTTCCCTCCATTATCGGCATGTTAAAGATACAAAGGGATGCTCCATTGCGACTTCTTTGAGTCAAAGGATGGCTTGATCTATCCTCATTCCTCCTTTTTACTGGTGGAGAGATGTTTCATGAAACTATGCGTATTTTTTTTTTCTTTTTCAAATTGATAGATTATCGATGTTTAATGAGAGCTTATTGGGGTTTTCCTTTTTATGTAAATGACTTGTATCTTAGTCAACACTTGTGCTTCTTGCTCTGTTTTCTGCACCATTACTTTACATTTTGCTCTGTTTTTTCAGCGTTAGTTTATGTTCTTCAGATCAAGAGAAGCTTGCTGTAAAAGAATCGCAATTGATCTTATTCACTTTCATATGTTTTCCAGGAGTTGCTTGTATTCCAGTGTTTGGTTCCTAAAATGCATCTGTGGCTTTTGAATATGCAGGATAACTTGGGTTTTTAATTGGTTGGTTCAAGCAAAAGTCGTCGCTTTCAAGGTCTTTACCTTAAATAACATAAGAAATTTTCTTATTTTGTTTTGAGATTTTTCTGTCACGAGAAATGCATTAGGTTGGTTTTCATGGAACAACTTGTACCCTTTTTGTCTTATTCAAATTACTACTCGGCTTTGAGTTGGATATGTCTCATTTTACTTTTCTTTTTTTTCCCATCAAAATAAGTTTGCTGTCTACCTTTCCTGTTGTAACGTGTTTCAAGTCTCTTTTTTCTTTGGCACTCCAAATTGAAGTTATGTTATGTTATGCAGCAGTGAGAGACTTTTCTTAGAGTCCGTCGTTTACGAGGTTCTACCAAATTGTGAGGTGATACTGAAGGTTCTATTGAGATTTTGTTTTTCGTTGTGCAGTCTTTGTCTTTGACAGTGCTTTGATTTTACTAGTTGACTTGAGGTGGTTATGGTTATAGTTTATAATCTTCAGCTCTTGATTTGTCTGGGTCTGCTTCTTTGTGCGAGGTTAACTCACTTGTTAAGTACTTTGCTCTTGATTGGACAGATCGATCGTCGAAGTGTTTTTCTCCAGACGAGAAGCTCTTTTATCTTTCCTTTGTGTGTTATATTAGGCTTACTTCTTGGGGTTATTGAAGGTTCACTTATATAACCTCATGTCATCATTCACATATTCAGTGGGTATATTCGTGTCCTATTGGTTATTGAAGAGTGTTCTCAAATCTTTTTGTTTTGTTGCGCCATTGATTTTAGCACTGCCACAAAGACACGTTCATATGTTTTCTGTTGGTGAATCCATGTCAGAAGGTATATATACTTTTGAAGAGGTTTTCACAGGCCATATTCATGCCATTATCAGGACTTGGTCGAAATGGATACTATGAGTTGATATGCTAGTAATTTTTTTGGGACTAGTTACATTTTCTGGTGATCTCACATGAATGATTTGTTATAGGTCTGCTGAGAATTATGGTTATTGAGAAGTTTTCTGTTGACACCGCCTGAAGATGGTAAATAATAGATTTGATCTCTGGGAACCAGGTTTAGTTTTTCTTTGTTAACTTTGGCTGTAATCTTGTGGTTTGTGTAGATGGTTGGATACTATGTTAAGAACGTTGCATTTTTGTGTACTTCTTTATGAAAGCAGCTGGCAGTGTTGTGTTGTACTGCTGCTTATTATCACTTGGTTCAATTTTATTTTTTTAATTTTGGTGCATGTCATGCTTTGAGATATTATACAATAGGGCTTTAAGTTTATGAAGGTTTGCGCTCTATGTGGACGGTAAGGATTCCGTATTGCTTGCATATCTGTTTCAGAGATGACAAGATCTTTATGGTTGCAGGTCTATCAGACTTCTTGCAATTATATCATGTTAGTGCATGAATACAATAGGCTTGTTACAAATTCTAGTGACTATACTTTCAGTTCAGCGGTTGTCACTTATTGGTTTTAATGGAACTCTTAGCGGTACTCAAGATCAGCAGACTTGTTTCAACTTTTATCCACTCAAGTGTGCAATTCTTGCCCTGCTCTGTTTTTATTCATCTCTGTTCCCTTGTTCAATGAAACTATTCGTACTGGAGTTGTTTTCGTCTAAATTCAAGTTATTACTCGAACCGATTATGGGACCTTGTGTTTCTGCTTAAAATCGTCCTATATGAACCTGTTCTCTCTTCTGTCGTTTCTTGATTTACCAGGTTGCTCTTTCTCAGGGTTTCTGTTGATTTTAAGGGGATAACTTTTGAACCAGAGGTATGTGGAGGACGCAGAAGAAGTTCCTTTTGGGCATGTTTACCTTTATAGTTTCCCTTTTCCTAGAGAATTTGGCTTTTCTGTTAAATGCATTATGTTGTTTTGCAATAGGTCGTTGAGCACTTAAGAAAGGATAAGATTGGTCTGTTTGTGTATGGCGCTGGCTTTATATGTTGCACAGATTTCTAGTTTCTTTATAAGTTCAAATGAGATTCAAATTGGTTTCCCCACTTCACTACAGAATCTTTTGCTCTGTCTTGCACCATATGCTCTTTCATGCAACAACTTGTATATCATTCTTTTCGTCTAAGATTCAAGCTCGATTATGAGACCTTGTGTTTGATTAAATTGCTCCGTTATTTTTCGGGAAAATCGCATTTTAAACTCTGGAAGTGTCACTTTATAGCACTTTAAACACTAAAGTTTTTTCAGTAGCACTTTAAACCTTGAAAGTGACATTTTTAGCATAACAAACCTCCAAACAAAATAAGTGACCGGTACTGTTCATTTTGTGATGAGGTGTCAGTTTTTTTTTTTAATAATAAAAAATAATAAAATACATGAAAATTGGAAAAAAAATCAAATAGTAGGAAGTTCAAAAAAATCTAAAATTTCAAAAATATAAAATTAAAATTTCAAAAATATAAAATTAAAATTTCATATTAAAAATATATATAAAATATTTTCTTTTAAATATGTTAATTTTACATAAAATATTTTTTTTTATTTTCTATATGTTAGGTTTTGGTGTGAGTGAAGCTTTTTAGATAAGTGACATTCATTTTAGTTTCTCTAAAGTTTGACAGTAATTTATTTAATTTTAAAGTTATTTACTGTTTTTAATAACTTTACTAATAAATTAATTTCTTTTAAAACAAACTTAAATTTGCTATTTTTTATAAATAATACTAATAGATATCTTAACAACTTTGTAAAATTTACATAAAATAATAATTATTGTTTTTCTTTTATATATTTTTAAAATGTATGTCTTTTATCTAAGAAGCTCCACTCACACCAAACCTAATATATAGAAAAATATATTTTATGTAAAATTAACATATTTTTCAAAAAATTTGTTTTATTTTTAATTTTTATTTTTTTAATTTTGAAATTTAATTTTTCGATTTTTTGAAATTTTGGATTTTTTTAATTTTCAAATTTTTTGTGATTTTTTCCTATTTTTTCGATTTTTTGAATTTTATTTATTTATTTCATTATTATTAATTAAAAAAACTGACACCTCATCATCCTCAAATGAACAGTACCGGTCACCTAGTTATCTTGAAGAACAAGTAATTTCGTTGGAGGTTTGTTATGTTAAAAGTGACAATTTCAAGGTTTAAAGTGCTAGTGAAAAAATTTCAGTGTTTAAAGTGCTAGAATGTGAGATTCTGAGGGTTTGAAATGCGATTTTCCCGTTATTTTTCCTTCGCTGTATGAATTATGTGCTTTTAGATTAGTTCGAAGAGAATCATTTGAGGTCTTTCGGTCAGATATAAATTCTTGGAGGGAGGAAAGATTTCTAATCTCTGAATGGATTCTCTCTGCTTATTTATTTTATTTCGAAACTGTTTGGCTATGGCATCTAAAAGCTTGATGGTTTAAATTTCAAAAAGGTGTCAACAAAGTGTTCACTGTAAGCAATTCGCGTTTATATTCTCTTAGACCATCCACAATGGTGTAACCCATTGTGTAACCCATTGTGGAATTCTTAGGATTAGTTTAGTATTTTTTTTTTTTGAATAGTTAAGGATCTTAGTCTAAAAAGTGTGTCCAATGGTGTTCCCGAATCTGGAGTCCTTAGGAATAAAAAAATATTTTTTTAAAAAAAAGTGAAATTAAAAAAATTTATTCCAAGAAATAAAATAAAATACAATAATTAAACATAAAAATACAATAATTATACATAAAAATACAATAATTATTCATCACCAAATTTGTTCCAAATATGCTCAATTAAATCTTTTTTCAGTGGTTCATGTATACGCCTATCCCGAAGTTCTTTCTCGTTCTGATTGACAAATATGTTATGGAGATTTGTAGGCATGTCGGTTTGGGTTTCCACATGTGAACCTCTGGTGACACTTCCTTCTTCAAATTCCGATATGTCGATGCGAGTGTATCCATTGCGTTCATTTTCGACTATCATATTGTGTATTATGATACATGCTCGCATAATCTTCCCTATCTTTTTTTTGTCCCATGTAAGAGCCGGATTTTTGACAATCGCAAATCGAGCTTGCAAAACTCCAAAAGCCCGTTCCACATCTTTTCGGGCTGCTTCTTGTTTTTTAGCAAATAACCGTGCTTTAGGACCTTGAGGACGTGAGATAGATTGGATAAATGTTGACCATTTTGGATATATACCGTCTGTGAGATAGTAAGCTAACTTATACTTGTGTCCGTTGACCACGTACTCTAACCTTGGAGCTCGACCTTCTATAATGTCATCAAAAACAGGAGATCGATCGAGGACATTAATATCGTTTAAGGTACCTGGAGGACCAAAAAAGGCGTGCCATATCCAAAGATCTTGTGAAGCTACAGCCTCTAAGACAATTGTCGGTTTGCTTGATCCACGTGCGTACTGTCCTTTCCAACCGGTTGGACAATTTTTCCACCTCCAATGCATACAGTCAATGCTTCCAATCATCCCAGGAAACCCACGTTTTTCTCCAATGTCGAGAAGTCGTTGAAGATCCTCTGGTGTGGGTCTGCGTAGATACTGATCCCCAAATAATTGTATTATTCCATCAGTGAAATGATGTAAACACGAAAGTGTCGTGCTTTCACCAAGTCGGAGATATTCGTCAACCGCGTCAGCCGCCGAACCATATGCAAGCATACGAATTGCTGCCGTACATTTTTGTAGTGGAGAAAGACCAAGCCTCCCGGTAGCATCTGGTTTGTGTTGAAAGAATGGAACGTTCTGTGAGAGGCCATAGACAATACTCATGAATAATTCCTTGTTCATACGGAAACGGCGTCTGAATAAATGTGCTTCATATGTGGGATTTTCGGCAAAGTAGTCATTCCATAAACGGGTGTGTCCTTCTTCACGGTTTCGTTCTATATAAGCACGCTTCCTTTGCTTATCGGTTTGGGGTTCCAAGAAGTTGTTTAATGTATCTTCGCATATTTCGTCGAAAACTTCATCCAATCTTTGGTCGAGTCCATCGGATGAAGATGATGACATCCTGCTTGAAAATAAAATTATTTTGTTAAAGTATGTATATTTTTGCTTTTTAGAACATTTTTTTTTAATCTCAATATATATTTTAGAACATTTTTTTTAATCTCAATATATATTTTAGAACATTTTTTTTAATCTCAATATATATTTTAGAACATTTTTTAATCTCAATATATATTTTAGAACATTTTTTTTAATCTCAATATATATTTTAGAACATTTTTTTAATCTCAATATATATTTTAGAACATTTTTTAATCTCAATATATGTTTTAAAACATTTTTTTTAATCTCAATATATGTTTTAGAACATTTTTTTAATCTCAATATATATTTTAGAACATTTTTTAATCTCAATATATGTTTTAGAACATTTTTTTAATCTCAATATATGTTTTAGAACTTATTTTTTAATCTCAATATATGTTTTAGAACATTTTTTTAATCTCAATATATGTTTTAGAACTTATTTTTTAATCTCAATATATGTTTTAAAACATTAAAATGTTGCAAGAGATGATAAGTTAAAATGTAAAATTCAAGAGATGATAAGTTAAAATGCAAGAGAAGCAAGATACTTGTGTTAAAATGATGATAAGGTAAAATGCAAGAGATGATACTTGTGTTAAAATGATGATACGTGTGATGAGATGATACTTGTGAGAAGCAAGAGATGATGAGAAGGAAGAGATGATACTTGTGATACTTGACAGAGTGCTTCAGTCTTAAAAATATTACAGTCTTAAAAACAGAGTGCTTCACCGTTACACTACAACCTCTCCGAGATGATAGGAGAAAAAACAAGATAAGTTAAAAGTTTTGATGTAGGAAACAAGAGGATACAACTACAACTACTTATACAACATAAGTGAACAGAACATCCCGTGACTGTCTTGGTTCACATGCGCCAAAGACCAAAAGACTTTCCCATCTCCAAAGCACCCGTGACTTGGTTCACATGCCTACTGCAGAACCTGAAAAGAGACAACAGTTAGCTAAATGTAAAATATGCAAGTAGACGTTGAAAAATATGCAACATAGTTAATGTAAAACATGAAAAAAAATATGCAAGTACACAGCCTAAACTCATAGCTAAATGACAATACCTAAACTCATAGCTAAATGACAATACCTAAACTCATATTAGAGCAGACATAAGTTTCATTTTAAGAGTTGTTTCCATCTCATTGAGAGGCTCTTTTTTGGCAAGTAGACGTTCAAGGAGGTTCTGTGTTGAGACTTCTTTTTTCACTTGCATGATGGCCTCTATCTTCGTCAGAGCCTCTTCTTTACCACTCTTCTTCTTCTTAGCGGCCGCTTTAGCAGCCTTAAGCCCCATAGGTCTAGGCTCTTCTTCTGCTGTATCAACCTCCACGACTTTGCGCTTATCCTTCCCACCGTCCTTAGCCACAAAAGAGGAGGACCATTTCTGGTCATGCCTCAGCTCCCTCCAGGCATGTTCCATGCTAAATCTCACCGAGTGCTGATTGAAGAAGCGGTCTAGTGCAGTTTTCATCACATCATCTTCGTTTTGACCACTTCTCTGCTCCCTCAAAGCCGCGTCGTAGCATCCAACGAACTTGCAGACTTGGTCATTAATCCTAGACCACCTCTGCTTGCACTGACCAAGAAGCCTAGGCGTTCTTCCCACCAGCTGGGGGCTTGCGTTGTAGTAGTCTACGATCCTGCTCCAGAACGTGTTAGCTTTCTGGTCATTGCTCACCACAGGATCTTTACTTGTGTTGAGCCAAGCACCAATGAGGATTTTATCCTCAGTGGGAGACCATTTACTCCTCACCTTCACAGCAGACTCATCTTGACTGGGACCACTCAACCAAACGGGTTCGGGGGATTCAAGGTCTACTGAATATTGACTATTCAGTAGATTTACAAAACCAGGGGTCGTATTCATAGTGAGGGAATGGTTTGTGTCACTCTACTAGCAACACAAAACCTTAAGTAAGCGATCTAAACCTAAAGAAACATTTAACACAATAAATCTTGGCAGGTAGGAAGGTAATAAGACTAGTACAGATAATTAACTAAAGCTTTTAAAACTACAACTACAATAAATCAGACTAGTACTGATAATTAACTAAGCAAGACGGAAGTGATATATAACTATATTGCTTTAAAACTAACATTTAAAGCATTTCAGTATCATTTAACACCAATCAAATCTCAACATTTAAAAACTACAACTAGTATCAAATCCTATACAAATTGATTCAGTGATCTCAACGTTTAAAACTACAACTAGTATATTGTAGAGACTTCGAAGAGTACCTTTTATTACAAACAGTCGGGACTTCAGATTGCCGCGTAAGACTTCAGCTTGTACGTACCCTTTGAAGCTCTTCCTGCAAACACACGAGATAAAACAGTTAAACGCTTTTAAAAAATGCAGACACAACAATCAAAAGGAAGAGGACAGAAACTCACCACACAGATAGATGAACACCAAACCCATTAACAGTAATACACAAACCAGGAGACAAACCACCACTGTCTTCTCTAGCTTCACCAGCTTCTGCTCACTCTTAATACCTTGATCCTTAAGCTGGCTGAGTTGTGTCTGCAAGTCATCACTCATCTCCTCCATAGCCATAAGGTCTGTTGAGTTGTTTCTGCTGAGTTGTGTAACAGGCTCAGCTCGAGGTGGGTACTCAGTCGGCTCTCCGATCATGTAGCTGACTGTAACTGTAATCATGTCCCATGTTAACCTGAAAGAGAAGAAGAAAAAATATTAATTAACAAGTCAAGAGGCAGAGCACAAGAAGCATCGTTTCAAAACAGTAAACACATAAGAACAAACGCAAAGATCATATAAGCCTCGATACAAACCAATCTCGTTTTGAAACCGTAAAAAAAAAACCGATCCCCAAATCGAGTGATATCAAAATCGATTTGAAACCCTAACCATAAACGAAAAGATCTAGAAATTGATTGAAACCAAAACCTTGTTGAAACCCTAATCACAAACGAAATAATCCCCAAATCGATTGAAAATCCAAATCGTTTTGAAACCCTAAACTTCAAACGAAAAATCAACAAAAACGATTGAAAACCAGAAAACGAACCCTTATTTGAGAGGAAACAAACATGCAACCTAATCTAAAACCGTAAATGAACAAGAAAAAGCTTCGATTTACCTCGGGTTTTCACAATCGCGAAATCGTCTTTGAGTCGCCTTGGTTTCGCCTTCGAGTCGAGACCAGTTTTTTTTTTCTCCAACGAAACAAATGACATCGAATTTTTTTAACATGGCAAACCACTTGTTCAGTCTCACCAACCAGAGCGCGCCACGCACTTAAGGATTTACTCCTTAAAATCCTTAGTGACGGACCAATCCTTACCAATCTCGCCCTATTTAATATTTTTTTAATCCTTTAATCATAGGTTTAAACGCTAAGAATCGTGTAAATACACCGTTGCAGGTGGTCTTATATCTTTTACATACAAAGAACTGGTAATGATTTGAACAAAAAAAAAAGAACTGGTAACGAAACGGGAATAGATAGAATCAAATCAAGTAAAGACGCAGAAAAATATTTTTAAAAAGATCATAAAGTTGAATAGGAGTGTCATTATAAGAAAACCAGAAACAAGTTGTTAAAAAGACATTCGACAATCAATGTGATTCAGGAAAGCAAGGAGCACATAAGGTCGGTGTTCTTCATCATCATTATCATCATCTTCAACAACTCCATTATGGAAAGATACCTCGTCTGCTATTCCTTTAAATTCGAATCTTCTCCAGCTGTTTCTCACCGGATCACATAACAAAATATAAAACGATTGGCCATCCCTTTCTGGCACATAAATAAACTCACCAGCATGAGTGAGACCTGTTAGGTTCAAATCAGTACACAGTATATGGTCACCTAAAGGTGAAACAAAGTCTTGACATGACCACTTGTGTTTCTGTGCATCCTCCAAAATCCAGAATCTTCTTTGATCATAATCATCAAAACAAGCTAACCTTCCCTTATAAGTGATCAGCAAATCCCCATTAAATCCTGATGGTAGTTTAATCATATTGAACTTTTCAGATCTGACATCACAGCTCACTACCACATAATCAAAGCTTTGACAAGTAGATGCTAGATAATATATCACACCCTGAATGCATCGGCCAACTGTATCCATGTTAGAACGATGCTTATAATTTGTTTTGACAGTTCTCCATGATTCTTGAGATGATCCCAATGTAAAAATTCGGCACACATAACAAGTCCTTTTATAAGGAATGCACACTACTTTGTGTTTACCTTCAATGGGATCATACTCTAAAAACAATATTATTTTGTTCCAGTCCTTACATGGCGTGGGTATAGTTGGTAAAGTTATGAACTTTCTCGTGCTAGGGTTCCAAACTATCGGGTTTTCTGACTTGAAGCAGATCAGGCCATGGACAGATTCGGTAGATAAGAATCGACTATAAATACGTGGGAGTTTCTTCATATGATGATGAACAAAAGACAGTGAAGAAGAGTAGGACCTTTTTGAATTATGAGTATGCTGTGGAATAGAGGAAACAAACAAGTCGTCATCTTTTTGGAAACAAAGAAGAAGGCGAGGCCGTGGGAAAGGTGGCTCGGAGGTGATTGATGACCAAAGCTTCGACACACAACTAAATCTCTATGATTAGTTCGGTAGGAATGAATCGTATGTTTGTTATCCTCTCCTTTTCTTTTTGCTTCATATTTACTCAAAACCCTAATTTGATCATAAGAGACACTTGTATTTATATAACAATTACACCTCCTTTTTT
The DNA here is from genome assembly GCF_000801105.2 of Raphanus sativus. Taxonomy (NCBI): domain Eukaryota; kingdom Viridiplantae; phylum Streptophyta; class Magnoliopsida; order Brassicales; family Brassicaceae; genus Raphanus; species Raphanus sativus. The sequence continues at coordinate 25,755,607 of NC_079516.1, forward strand.
TTTGTCAACCCAATTTCCATTAAATGGAAACATATGCCCAATGGGCATTACATAAGTGATAAGTGAGATCAAACCAAACCCTTTACAATAAAAGCCCAATACTAAGCCCAACACAGAAAACCTGAATTAATCAACAGAAAGACATTTGCTTTTCAACGTGTCTTGAATTGCGGCTTCATGGAGGCCACCACGAAGGGAAGAGGTTGCAGAGTCGCCAGAAACGGCACCGACTCACTCTCCGGTGATCCAAACTGAACGATTTTCAGAGCTAAACCCCTCAGAAGTTTGATTTCACTTGATTGCTTCCCTCTCGCCATCGCCTCGGTCTCTCAAAATCTCCATCTTCTTTATTGGATATGACATATACCAAGAAGCTTCGATCAATTTAGTAACACTAACAGCCGTTGTCGAAACACCTATTTTATAGTAAGCTTCAACTCTTCTTGAGCTGGACCAAACTGTGAAGACAAACATGAAAAACTCAAATCTCCATCCCTTAAGAATATTTTGCCTAAATTTTATAGAAGTAAAGATTGATTTCATCAGGGAAAAGGATTGAGGATGACCAATAAAGAAAAAAAATTTTGGAGAAGCATTTGGGATATGATGATTTCCGGTAACCCGAAAATACATCGAAATGAAAATGAGAGAAGAAGCTTTTCATAACTCTGAAATTAGTCGGATATTTTATTAAAATCAACCAAAACAGAGATAAATGTAAGAACTCGAAGAACTGCTCTGTTTATTGATTGAAACACAACAAAATCACCTAAGTGAAAAAGAAATCGCCAAAGCGGAGTTATCTCCTTCTGTAATCAAACTCTATCCTCTGAAAGATTTTTGTCTGATAAGAGGTATAGAGAGATTTAGAGAGAGAGGTTTCTCTCTAGGAGAGGAGTCAAAGTTTCATATAACAATTGCACCTTAAAAAAAAAAAGGCAAAACACTAAAAAGCTACCTAATCTATCTATATCGTTAAAATAGAAGTACAAAACTGAATCAGGCTGAATTTTTCATCTTATTTACTATGATATGTCACTCAAATATTAAATGAAATTATATTTAAGGAGGTTTTGTCTTTTTTTTTTATTTATCTTCTATATTAAAATAGAAGTACCATTTTTATCTACTATTTATAAGTCATAATAGGTCCATTTCATTAGTTACATAATATCACATAATAATCAATAATAATATTGATAATAAATTAATTTTACCTATAAATTTAAATTTTACTTTTAGTTATAACAAAATATGTTGAGAAATCTAACAAAATCCAACTAAACTTTTGAAAACACTTATATTAAATTCTAGATAAATTAATTTCGAAAATCCTAATAAATTTTTTAAAATACTATATTAAATTCTAAATTAATTAATTTCGTAATTAATAATAAAATATTAATAAAATTTTATTATAAAAAAGTTCTATGCTAATTGCTTATAAATTTAGAATTATAATCTGCGTTGTATTAAAATAGAAGTATTATATAAAATATGAAAAATAAATTAAATTAGTAAATTAACCTATTTAATTTCTTAAAAATTCTTTCATTTAAATAAATTATCATTTACCATTAAACGGTTAAAATTTTTAACTACATAATATTTTATAACAAAATAAAGTTATTAAGAAATTTCGAAACCTAAATTTAATACACTTTTAAAAAGATTAGTAAAATAAATGTATATATATAAAATTTTAAAATACATAAACTGTGTACAAAAATCATAAATTTATGAAACAAATAACAGCAACAAAAATAATCTTGCACGTAGACAATTGAAATGAGTATTAAATAAATAATAAATATGTTGACAAAAAAGTTGACAAAAAAATATGTTGACAAAAAGAAATAATGATAAATATAAATATCTACACATGAGTGTACAGTAGTGAAAATGAGTCTTGCCACATGGGATTATTATCCTATCTGTATCCCCTATATATTAACGGAGAAGCATTGCAACTTTTAAGTGTAGTCATGTGTCATCACCAGATTGATTTTGAGAATCATTAGAAAAAAGGTTGGTCCATCTAACTATATATTATACTTTTGATTAAATTAATTATTAATATATAAATATATACTTCATTTTTTTCTTAAATAAAAGCTACGGATTTACCTTATATGATTAACATATATATATGATAATTAATGATGTTGAATAATAATGATTTGTATTAATTTTTGTATCCTGCATAATTTTAGTTTAATTTATATTGTTAAAAACTTTAAACAATCACATTAACCAGAGCCGAACCGAAAAACTAGAAAATCAAAATTGAACCGAAAACCGTATGGACACCCAAATTTCTATAATATAGTTTATATACTTATAAAGATAATCATATAATTTTTAAATATTATTTTTAAATTGAAATACCAAAAACAGAATTACAAAAATAATTGTATCTGAAATATTTAAAATTATCTTAGTTATTCAAAGTTTTATCCGAAATCTAAAAAATGATAATTAAACAAAAATCAGTTTTTTTTGGTTTTTATAACCGAATTAACAAAAACTGGAACCAAACCAGAACAATATGTGATCAGAAATTAATTTGGATATTAGCTGATACTCAATTTTGTTACTTAAAGTGAACGTAAATTAAATAATCACACCAAATTTTTTAAATATTTGAACGGATCCTAAACCTCAACCAAAGAACCGAAATAATCAAACTGAAACCAAAAACCAAATGCACTATACCAAACAATTATTGATTTATTTTTGATCGCAAAAAATATTAGACAAATAATTCAATTATGAAATAAAATTTAAGTTTTTATAAAAAAAAATTACCCTGCGCAGTGCGCGGGTTATTACCCAGTAAATAGTTACAACGTAATCATTTTAATTCTTTTTTTTTTTTGATTTTCTGACAGTGAAACCCTAATTCTCTCCGTCTCTGTCGCAATTCTATTGTTGTTTCTTTCGCAATGGTATCTCTCTCTCTCTCTCTCTCTATATATATATATATATATATATATATTATATCTTCCTCTTTTTTCCACTAGTCATGATCCGATTTGATCTTTCTGGGTAACCCAACTAATATCTCGAATTTTTGTTTGAATTCGTTTTCCTTTGCAGGCGGATTCTCCGAGAATGAGGTAGATTTCGATTTCGATTTCAATTTCTATTGCTTCGAATTTCACTAATGTGCGAAAACGTTTGTCTGACATCGTAAATTTTTTGCATGTCCTGTCCAAATTTCACATTTGATAACTCTACACTAGCATAGCTCCCTCCTTCCTTGGCGTTAATTTGCACAATTGCGATGAAATTCACTTGTTTAAGCCCTGATTTTGGGTTAATTTGGATTGTTTAGTTGGGTTTCTTATGCTGTTGATGCTTACGATATTTTGGTTGATTCCTTCACTTTCATAGAACTGACTCATGTGTTGAAATAACAACTCTTACAGTGAAGAGATGTTACAGATGTCTTGAGTTCAGGTGTAAAGTTGAGAGAAAGTGATCAAAGTTTGCAAGGAGTTATATGACTTGTTAACTTTTATTTTATTTTATTTTTTGCATCAGAGATTCACAATCTCCTTCACCCCTGAGGGAACTTTCCAGGTCTCGGTCCAGATCAAGATCTAGGTCTAGGTCTAGGTCTAGGTCTAGGTCAAGGTCTTGGTCTGTCCCAAGGCATAGATCAAGATCAAGAAGCCGCGGAAGGTTAGTTATTGTGACATATGTTTTTTAGCATTTCATCAAGAAAACTCTGTGTATGCTAATCTTCTTCTTTTGGTGGCATATCTTCTCTAGGTCGAGGGACCGTGGAAGGTTAGTTTTTTTTATTCATAGAAGTTTCTTTTGCTCTGTTATCTGTAAGATTGTGATTGGATTGATAGTTTCTAACGTTTTTTATGTGTTAATTGCGTGGCAGGACTGAAACTGAAAACCCTGGGAATACTCTCTATGTGACGGGCTTATCTACAAGGGTCACAGAGAGGGAGCTTGAAACCCATTTCTCCAAGGAGGGAAAGGTAGCCTCTTCCTCTTATTTGCCACTTTAATCTCTTAACCTTTTGTTGATGAGAGTGGCTTTCTCATTAAGGTTGCCTCGTGCTTTCTCGTGGTGGAGCCCCGCACTCGTGCGTCTCGTGGTTTTGCCTTTGTTACGATGGATAGCTATGAAGATGCTGACCGCTGCATTAAATACCTGAACCAGTCTGTTATGGAGGGCCGTTACATTACTGTTGAAAGGGTAAACGACAGTCTTACTACTTAAAAGTTCTGCTGCAATATATTCTTATAAGTTTGATTATCATCATTCCTTTATGGCTATTCAGAAAGTTTATTGCGTCAGCAACCAAAAGATGACAGAGTTCATCATTCATTACACAGCTTGATCAGTGGCTCAAGCTTTAGGCTTTATGATCAACTAATCAAATATTGCCCAACCACAACAATCTATACAACTATTCAACGACTTCTTTTAGCCAAGGGTTTTATGGTATTGCTAGCTTTTTTTAGTGCACGCTCATTGATTGCATTCATTCATCTTGCTTTTTCTTGTGAACCTGGTCTGATATTAATACTGTTTTATGGTAATCATTGTTGCGTATTATTGGTCAATTCACTTTGATACTGTTGTTCTTACAGTCAAGGAGGAAGCGTCCAAGAACTCCCACTCCAGGACACTATCTTGGTCTGAAGAACGACAGGGATTATGGTAAAATCCGCAATGTTAAAACTGTTATGTTTAGTGATTTAGGGGTGTGTATGAACTGATGACAAAACGCACTTCAGGGGGTCGTGACCGAGACCGTGGTAGACACTATGGGCGTGATGATTATGGAGAGCGTAGGTCAGCAAGACGATCACCTTTGAGAGGAAGGCGTGACTATTCACCTCCACCTCGTAGGGAAAGGTCGAGGAGAGATCGGTCTTACTCTCCTTATGGGAGTCCAGAAAGGAGGAGACACCACCGTGGTTCAGGGTGAGCTGTTAGCAAAAAAAGTATGCTATAATGTAACTCAACATTCTTAGGATTTGGCTAAAAAAAGAAGATTCTCTTACTCTCTCCGACGTTTTGTTTCTATGTCTTCTTGTGTTGTGTGTTTTGGATTGTTTGTTCTTTAATCGTTTTCTTGGATCAAACGAGTGGTTCAGATTGTTTTCTCTCTTAATCTTTTACTCGTTTGTGTTGACTTAAAGGTAAATGTATTAGCTGAGATCTAGAGCTCCAAGTAGTTGTTTTTGACTAATTATAAGCTCGTACACGACGATACCAGAACCTGAAAGCTGAACACTAGAAAGCTGGTATTTGTGTTGTGATTACTGATTTGATCCATACAGTTTGGGTGGAAGCCTATCTTCCCTCCATAGCCTCATTTTTGTTTTAAGCCGAAGAGATAGCACACTGATGGTAATGACCAAATATATTAGAAAGTGAGCTCTATCTTCGGCTAAAAAGACCCCTTTAAATTTTGTCATTGCCATTGATGTGCTAAAGAAACTTTCAAAGTTACCACTGACACATGCTCACTGTGCTATAATAAAACAGTGGACACACAAACATTTCAGTGTGTTTCAAAGATTTTGACATAACACATTTCATTTATTTATAACTTCCAAATATTTGGCCCCAGCCAAAAGGGATGCTAAATCAGTTCCACAAAAGGGATACAAGTATGGTTATATTATGATAATAGATCAATGAAGCGATTATGACAATCTCTTTTTACAAGTCTAGTAAAAATGTTTTTAAATGTGAATTGCGATTTTACAATTATAAATTTAAATATAAAATACATCATCTGTGTTATAATAATCATAAAACTACCAATGTAGTTGTGTTTTCGAATAATATTATTTTTATCCAAAAACAAAATTAAAAGCACCACTATGCACAGAGAGAGGATAGCGCTGGTCCCACACACAAAGTAACGTCTTGGGACCCACACAACACGCAAGTGGTCCCCACTTAATGACGTGGCTATATCCTACGTGTAAAGCACACGGTAACGCTAATCTCTATCCTCCTCTCTCTCTCTCTGTTGCGGCGTATAAATAAGAATCTCTGAAAGATTGCTTCAGTCTCTCTCTCTCTTTCTCATTCTTCGCAAGTCACCGCACCTGAACGTTGGTTTCAATCTTATTGATCGTCTTGGAAAGGTTCGCTTTTCTCCATCCGCCAGCCGTCGTGGATTTGGTTCCCATGAAGAACACAGAGGAGTCGGAGAGTTCCGGCAGCAGAGCCGTGGTGGCTTCTCCGTCCCAGGAAAACCCTAGACACTACCGCATGAAGCTCGACGTCTTCGGCGAAGTCTTGCAGCGACTCCAAGAATCTAGCTACGAAGAAGCCTCTCTCCCTGATTTCGAGGATCAGCTTTGGCAGCATTTCAATCGTCTTCCTGCTCGGTACTAAAACCTTTCGTAATCTTCTTCTTCTGCATTGATTCCGTTAGGGTTTTTACTCTCGGGGGCGTAGAATCTTCCAGAATCTTGCAATTGACAATCTCTCTTCCTTTACAGTGATAATCTTTTCCTGCCACGTGTCTCTTGATCATATTAATGTAATCTTTTTGGTTTGTTAGTAAACATCATTGCATTGAATTGTTTTGGCATTATCTTTTTGCTATCTCTCTCCCAGATATGCTCTGGATGTTAAAGTTGAGAGGGCGGAAGATGTTCTCACGCATCAGAGATTGCTGAAACTTGCGGAAGATCCTGCAACTAGACCTGCGTTCCAAGTTCGTAATGTACAGGTTGGTACTATTTAAAGATTTAGCTTAAACAAGTGTTTTTTTTTGTATTGATTCCTTTCTCTTTGTTGCAGGTTTCTCCCAGAAACTCTGCTGACTCTGACCCTGCGTTGGAGGATGATGCTCAAAGCTCTAGCAAACCACACGGGAAGGGGTAAAGATCCATCTTTAAAACTTTTTTTTTTTAACGTGTGTTCTATCTTTTTTTTTTCTAATCGTGCGCTTGCTTACTTGTTGTTTAAAAGGGTTCTTGCAACTCCAACTTTTGGCTCCTCTTCAAATTTTGAGGCTATCACTCAGGGGAGTAAATTTGTTGAAGATGACGATAGTGCTGTTAATGCTACATTGCCTACT